>NW_024424786.1:24063841-24412129 GCF_017311325.1 Ursus maritimus
CCATTCCTGCTTTCAATTATTTTGGGTATGAACCTCTAAGTGGAATTGCTGAAGCATATGGTAATTCTATGTGTAATTAAAAAGAAAATAGCCATCCTAATGAGTGTGTAGTATATTTCATTGTGGTTTTATTTTTTAATTTTTTCAAAGATTTTATTTATTTGAGAAAGAGAGAAAGAGAGCAAGCATGAGCAGGGAGAAGGGGTGGAGGGAGAGGGAAAAGCAGACTCCCCGCTGAGCAGGGAGCCTGATGCCGTACTTGATCCTACGACCCCGGGATCATGACCTGAACCAAAGACAGACGCTTAACTGACTGAGCCACCCTATTCTTGGCCCATTTTTAAATTGGGTGTTGTTGCTCTTGTTGACTTTTAGGAGTTCCCCATATGTTCTAAATGTTGACCCTTAGCAGATGCATGCTTTCCAAATATTTTCTTCAACCTTGTCGATTCTCTATTTTTTTGTGTGAATAGTATGAAGTCAGAGTCAATGTTTTTTGTTTGTTTATATTTCAGAGAAGTTGCAAGCTGTCCCTAAATACTTCAGTATGGGTATTGTTACCTAAAGTTCAATATTTATTTATCAATTCTGTGCAAAATTTACATATGTTGAAATGCACAGGTCTTAGCGCATTTGCTTTGTTTCAAGGCATGTGTTGTAATGAGCACTGGTGTTAGAAGAAAACAATGAAGCGTGCAACACTACCTCAAAAACTAATGATGTACTGTATGGTGACAAAAAAAAGAAAGAAAGAAAGAAAGAAAGAAACGCATACACCTATTGTAAACAAAACACCTGTCAAGATATGGAATATTACCATCACCCAGGAAAGTTCCTCATTGTTCCTTTCCAGTCAGTTCCCAACATCTTGTCCCCACATGTAGCCATATCAGTCTCTTTTTTAGCCATAGATTTCATTTGACTGTTCTAGAGCTTCAGAGAAAATGAAAGAAAAAAGAGAATATGCACTCTTTTGTGCAAGGTTTTTCCACTTAGATTGATAGTTTAGATTCATCCACATCTCCCATAACCAGTAGTCTGCATCTCATCATAGTGAGAAGTATTTCTTTCTGTGACTATACCACCATTTCCTCATCCTTTATTAGTTGATATTTGGGGTATTTCAAATTTTTGGCTGCAATGATCATTTTGTATCATTCTTCTTTTGTGAATATATATTTTCATTTCCCTTGGATAACTAAATGTTGAATTTCTAGATACAGGCTAGGTACATCTTTAATTCTATATGAAAGTGACAGAACTTTTATCAAAGTAGTTGCATGTTTTTAAGTCTTTCCACCAACAATGTGTAAGAGTTTAAGTTGCTCCACATTTGGTGTTATTACTAGATTTTTACATTTCATCCATCTGACATCCTGAGAGGTGTATAGAAGTATCTCGCTGTGGTTTTATTTACATTTCCATCATGAATAATGATACTGGACAGTTTTCCAGGTGCTTGTTGTCCATGCTCATATCCTTTTCCCTTAACTGATTGTTCAAATCATTTGCCTATTTTTTAACCAGATTTTTTCCAGTCATTTTATTACTGAATTATAATAATTTTTCATATACCACAAATAAATTCATTTTCTTACTGATGCCTTTGAATAAGGAGACTGTCTTTTAAAGATTTATCTATTCATTTGAAAGAGAGAGAGAGAGCAGGGGGAAGGGCAGAGGGAAAGAATCCCAGGCTGCCTCCTGCTCGATCAGGACCTGAGGACCTGAGCCAAAACCAAGAGGCAGAGACTGCACCACCCAGGCACCCCAATGAGGAGACATTTTTAAATTTGAAGGAGATCAATGTATTGTTTTCTTATTTCTTGCTTTCAGTGATCTCTTTAAAATACATTGTTTATTACCAAATCTCAAAGAAAATTTCCTACATTTTCCTCTAAAATCAAATTTAGGCTCATGATCTATTTCAAGTTAATTTTTGTTTAAGATGTGAGGTAGGAATAGAGGTGTTGTTTTTTGTTCATGGATAGCCAGTTCTTCCAAGATGATTTATAGAAATCTTTCCTTTCCCTATTGGATGGTTATAGTGCCATCATCAAAAATCAAATAGCCATTTTAGTTTGGGTCTATTTCAGGGCTTGCTCCTATGTTCCATTTATCTATTTACTCAACCTAATACCAATACCATACTTTCTTGATTATTGTATCTTTTTAGTAAATCTTGAAGTCAAACTCTTCTCTTCTTAGATTGCTTTGTATATAATAGGCTTTTCCTTTTTTATATACAATTTAAAATCAGATTTTCAGTTTTTATTAAACAGATTTTAAGGAAAAGGATTTTTCTTGCATTGAATCTATAGATCAATTTGTAGAAAATTGGCATCTTAACAATGTCATGTTTGTCGGTCCATGAATATCATATATCTTTACACTGATTTAGTTATTCTTTAATTTTATTCATTTGTTTAATAATTTTCAGTGCACATATCTTGTACCGCTTTTGTTAAATATATTCTTGAGAATTTTATTGTTTGTAAACATAAGTGGATTTTTTATTAATAAAAAGAAAATTAATTACTTTATTACATTTTAATGCTTTCTTAAAAAATATAATAATAGAATATCAAACATACAGTTAGAAATAAAGCACATAAGTGAAAAGCATGTAACAAGAAAGTTCACTCAGGATCCCTAAGAACTCAGCTTCCAATCACACAGCCTCCATTACTTATTTACAGGACAGAGCTGCTGCTAACAAAGGACTTACAAACTTGTGTGTCTTCAGAGGACAAAAGACAGGAGGGAGGGTGGAGATGGGGAGGAAGTGAGAGGAAGACCTATAGTTCCTTCTGGAATTTCCTAGCCTATTCCCTCCTTCCTGAGGTACAGAACTCACTTATCTTGTATCCTCCCTAAACTTAAGGAGCAGTGACATCTGTCTGACTTTTTCTATTCATCTTTAGTGTTTTCTGCAGTTCGAGATAGATTCAAGTAATACTCCCAAGGAAACATGTGCAAAACTAACATAAGTGATCCAGAATGTTTTGGCAATTGGCTCAAATCAAGGCTCGGAGCAGCTGGTCAGTCACACAGCGTCAGCAGGACTGCAGCCCTGTGAAGGCCAGGCAGGGCTGGGTGCACCTGTCTCCCAGATGCATCTGGTCTGGAGAAGCGTTAATGACCGTCTGGACCAACATGGAGAGAACCCAAAGCGTTCCACTTACTTGGAGTTCCAAAATAACTGCAAATAACCTCTTAAATTGTTTTTGAATATGCAACAAAACAAAATTATTGATCTAAACGGAGAACTGCACGCTCCTCTAGGGCATGCTGCTTTTCAGAAGCAAGAATCAAGACGGACAAGTCATGATGTAATAAAGTCGTAAGGGTATTTTAAAAATTTAATTCTGAGGTTGCTTCTATATTGTGGCCATTATGAATAATGCTGCCATGAACATGAGAGTACAGACCTGAAACAGTGATTTTCGTTTCCTTTGGATTTATACTCAGAAATGGGATTGATGGATCAGGTGGTAATTCTATTTTTAATTTTTTTGAGGAACCTTCATTATATTTTCCATAGTGACTTCACCAGCTTACATTCCCACCAAGAGTGCTCAAAGGTCTGCTCTTCTCCATATCTTCAACAGCACTCGTATCTTTTGTCTTTTTTATAGAAGCCATTCTAATAGGTGTGAGGTGATATCTCATTGTGGTTTTGATTTGCATTTCCCTAATGATTAGTAATGTTTAGCATGTTTTCATGTACTTGTTGGCCATGTGTATATCTTTTTGGAAAAATGCCCACTCTTGTCCTTTGCTCGTTTTAAACGGGATTATTTCATTTTGTTTGTTTTTGGATTTTGTTTTGTTTTGTTTGTTTTCCTATTGAGTCATATGAGTTCTTTATATATTTTGGATTTTAACTCCTAATCAGATATGTGGTTTGCAAATATTTTCTCCCATTCCATAGGTTGCCTTTTCATTTTACTGATTGTTTCCTTTACTGTGCAGGAGCTTTTTAGTTTGATATGATCTCACTTGTTTATTTTAGCATTTGTTGCCTGTGCTTTTGCCATTATATATATTTAAAAAAATCATTGCCAAGACCAATCATATAATCCAGCAGTCCCATTTCTAGTTACATATCAAAAAGAAACAAAATCAATATTTTGAAGAGGTATTCATATGTTCATTGCAACATTATTCACAGTAGACAAAATGTGGCAACAGCTAAGTGTCCATTGAAGATTGAATGAATAAGGAAAGTGTGATATATAAATACAGATATGGGCACAGTGGAGTATTACTCAGTCATACAAAAGAAATAAATTTTGCTATTTGCAACAACATGGGTGAAACTAGAGGTCATTATACTAAGTGGAATAAGTGAGACAGAGAAAGACAAATACTGCATGTTATCACTGATATGAGAAATCTAAACAAAAACAAAAAGGGTGAACTCATTGAAACATAGACTGGTGGCTGCTGAGGAGTGGGAGAAATGGGGGAGAAGTTGGTTAAAGGGTATACAAATTTCTGTTATAAGATAAATAAGTTCTCAGGGTCTAATGTACAAGATGGTGACTATAGTTAATACCACTGTATTATATACTGGAAATTTGCTGAGAGTGGGTCTCAGCATTCTCATCAAAAAAAAAAAAAAAAGTAACTATGTGAGTTGATGTTCATTAACTTGATTGTGGGAAGCATCTCACAGGTACACACATATCAAATCATCAAATCATCACGTTATATACTTTAGATAAATTACAATTTTTTTGTCAATTACACTTCAATAAAGCTGGGGGGAAACATAATTCTGATCTTTTTCTCCTTCACTCACTAAGGCTCACAGCTCTAATTTTTGAACACCAACTCTGTACAGATCAGTATGCAAGACACTGAGGATAGAGAGTTGTAAAAACCCATCCCTGATTTTAGGGATGTTTTCTATTTAATAGAAGATATAAAATACCTATTTTAAAAGATGATAATCATACAAGGATGAATGTATTAAAGTACCAATATTGACTGCATGGTTGTCACAGTGGAATGATTATGTGATTGAGTGGATGACATCATTAGATAAAATCATAAGATACAAGATCTTTTAATGTGGATAAAGCATTTTTGGGGAAAATGATTTCTCCTGCATTGAATCTGTAGACCAATTTGGAGAAAATTGGCATCTTAAAATTGGCATTTCCGCAAGTGTAAAATGAGGCAGGCCATCCTGCTCCCCTGTCCCTCTGGGATTGTCCAGAGGACCATTTGAGTCCCTGACAAGGGGAGAGGTGCTGGAGGGCATGTCACCCCTCCTCACCCTTCCCCATCCCTCCTCACCATGCATTGTAGCTCTCACTGTTTTCCAACAGTATGGGTCCCACGAATGAGATCCTCCATGGAGATGAAAACTGACATGTCTAGAAGTACCATTTCTGTCAACAGGACCTGCTTTTAGGCTACTCACAGACTGTCTCAAAGTCTTCATTCAAAAGTAGCTAGAATAAGTGTTAAGGAGTATAATCAAGGGAACAGTTTTTAAACAATAACACAGTAGCTGAAAATAAGACCTTAAATTAAAGAGATGACCTGGCTTTTAAAAAAATATCTTTGGCGCACCTGGGTGGCTCAGTGGTTTAAGTGTCTGACTCTTGGTTTTAGCAGAGGTCATGATCTCAGGGTTGGAATGGAGCCCTGCGACAGGCTCCAGGCTCAGCTGGGAGTCTGCTTGAGATTCCCCCCCTCTCTCTCCTTCTGCCCCCCCCCACTTGCATGCACACTCTCTCTCTAAAAATATAGATAGAAAGATATAGATAAATAGATAGATATCTATAGCTATATCATCTATATCAATCTATATCTATATCTATATATTTAATGTGGGGACAGGTGGAAGATTCCAGAGAAGGAATAATGACTGTGGAAGTCATGAAAGTAGGAACTATGTTCTTATTCATACTTTACACACAGGTGACACTCAGTTCAATGAGTCTGCTGGTGTTAGGATGTGTAAGATTCCATCTGACTCTCTGTTTGTACCTGTTGCCTGTGCTAACTCCATTAATATACTTTCAAAAGTTCACACTGCCAGTGAATTTTGAGATAAAAAGAAGAAAATATTAAAGTTATTTATCTGAGGCAGGTACAAAAGACTCATCAATCTTCCAGGAAACACTTTATAGATGGTTGAGGAGGAGGAAATTTCTAGTGTAAAAAGCAAAAATAAAAGTTTAATATTCTAGAATTAATAATTAATCTGGGGAATCTGTAGTACTTTGTCTAGATTTAAATGAAATTTATTTACTTCAGAATTTTGATATAAAAATATAAAGAGAAATCATATGACCAAATATTTATTAAAAGCAGCATGCAGCACAAGCAAAAACCAACAAAAACAATGAATTTTATTTAATTTTGTATATTCTTATTTTGATTTTTATTCAAATTATTACCATATTTAATGCTTGTGAATATTTTTGGGATAATGACGTGGAGGGAATCCTCTTTGGTTGCTTTGCATTTATTATTTTCCCACTAATAAAAACTATCACTTATTAATTCCCAATGCCAAATGTTTTCCAAGTGTACACATTATTTATTATAAATAACAATGGTTTACTAATAGGTTTTTAATGAGAAGTGAATAATTACTCCATTAATATAAGCATACTACTATTTATTTCTCATGAACTTAATCCTCAACTTGTCTTGCAATCTAGTTATAGGATTCTAAATTATGTTTATTGGTTTTATTTTATATGCAAGCAATAATCTTATGAATACATGTAAGTTTACAATCACTGTTTACATGGCCAAAGTTGCTGTATTTTTTTCCCAATCTTTGGAAATTGATTCTCTAATTATGTGATAATTACTATTCAGTGATAGGGTAATTATAGAGTAATTGCTAAGTCATTATTGAGTAATAACATTGTAACACCATGAAATTACGGGGTAGATAAATGCATGCTAATTTTTACATACTAAAGCACAGTCCAGAAAATCTAGTAATTATATTTTGTTGCATTTTAGGAAAGTATACAATAAATCACACTAATCAGGTTCAACATTGATGTATATTAGTGAAATTACTTCAAAATAAAACCTTTATTACTTTTCAGATGAATTCAACTGGCTCAATTTTTGTGGAAAAGTTAATGGTGGAGACAGAGTGTGTAAGAGTTTATGTGTTCTTTTTAAATATTACTGTGCATATTACCTTTTACACTTAAACAAACTGTATTATAAAGCACAAATGAGACTTCTGAGGAAAATAAAAAAACAGTGCTATTAATTTAATGTGGTTATCCACTGAATTGGGCACAAACTAGAAAGAGCTAGCTAGCTTTTATCATTCTAATTTGTATACTAAATTTACATACACATTCCCACTTTCAGGAAACAAACAAAAACACCATGCTTCTGTGGGAAAAGCAGATTCTGAAGGCTCAACTGCATATTTTTGCAAGACTTCAATGCCATGAAAGTCAAAAAATTCTTGGGGAAATTATTGTAGATTAAAAGAGAATTAAATCCATAAAAAGTAAAAGTAATAAATTATTTTAGCTTATAGATCCTGGGTCATAAAAAAAATAACAGCTGTATATAGTATATTATTGAGACAATTAGGGAAATTAGAATTTGGGTTATAGATTAAGTAGAAGTATTACATATATGTTAATCTTACTGATTGTGTTCACTATATTGTTTTATGTTGGAGAATATACTTGTTCATTGATAATACATGTTTCACTGTTAACCATAACGCTCTGCCATCTTAGGAAAAATAATGTGTGTCTACACACACACACACACACACACACACACACTCTTACATACTCACACACACACTTACGGAAAGAGAGAAGGAGGAGGGAAAGGAGGGAGAGAGAAAAGAGTAATAGTCAATGTTGACAAGAAAAAGAGAGAGAGAACTATATAAATGATAGGTACATAAATGTTCATTGTATTCTTGTGTTAGTTTGAAACCTTAGGAGCTTCCTGGGTGTAATCGGAAACCAGCCCCCCTATGTGGAGAGCAAGGAAAAACTGAAGAAAGACGCCACTCCAGATAGATCAATAGGTGGCAGGTTTAATTAATAAACAAGGGACCCTACATACCAGGCTTGCCTTGGGTAGCCTCAAGAGTGGATGTCTGCACCTGCCCACTAAATCTTAAAAGTTTATACAGAGGCCTTAACTGGGCTCAGTCATGTATATCATCCGAATGGTCTCAATACCACATTGCTACCTCAAAGCTATGTCTTGGGCGAGCAGAATGTACATTCCAAAGACAGGGTCAAAGGTAAGGAGCTTCTAATTGCCAGGGTCTGGCTCACAGGTCGCCCAGCTGCCATGTCCTCTCAATGACCTTCTCTGACATTTCACCCCTGTGACCAGCTCTTAATCTCATATGCCCTGCCCCCTGCTTTGAAATGTGTCCTGCCTTGTCAACAAGGGGTTTTAATAACATGGAGGTGAGTACTTTGGCAGCTGTCTGGCTGTATTGGAGGCAGATGCCACAGCAACAATATGGGTACACGCAAGAGGAAACACATTAACAAATTGATTCCCAGGGTGCTTGGGTGGCTCAGTCAGTTAAGTGACCGACTCTTGATTTTGGCTCAGGTCATGATCTCAGGGTCATGAGATCAAGCCCTGTGTTGGGCTCTGTGCTCAGCAGGTAGTCTGCTCGAGATTTTCTTCCTTTCCCTCTGCCCCTCCCCCTGCTCTTTCTCTCTCCCTCAAATAAATAAATCTTAAAAAAAAATTGATTCCCAAAATCAGTGACAACTTTTCCCATCAAGAGCCCTAAGATCCAAACCATTGACTTATTAAGTCCCCTGGGCTGTGGTTAGATCACTTAAAGCATTCATTTATGTCCTCCTGTGATTTAATGAAGATCATGTATCAGTAGACTCATCAGGTACAAACACATAGCATCTATTTGGATAATGGCACAGGTGCCTCCTTGTGAAGCAGTGATAATGTTCAAGGCCATCCTATTTTGGAGGATAGCATTTCTCATGAAAGCATTTCCATGTTCACTAAGGACAAGCTGTCACTTAAAGCCTGCTGGGTAAATATAGTAAGGGCTATATTTATATGTGCACTATAACATCCTTCAGGCCAATGGAGGGAAAAAAATGATGGCCAAATGCTCATACCAGTGGAGAACAGAGCATGCCCATCTGGCCTTGAAAAGAGTGAGGTTGGCAATTGTTACCATGAAGCAGATTCTTGCCTGTGCCCTGGAAAAACCCCAGATGCAGCAGCCCAACCACCCAGGTGAAAGCCACAGCCAAAGATTCGTGCCACATAACCACTGGGTTCTATTTGTGGTGACCCAATAAATACCTGGGCAAAACCAGCCACTATCTTTTAATGTGACCGAATGACTACACAGGTCCAGTGATATCCATTCCATATTTTTTAGTATGATTGAGTTGCTTTTGTTCAGAGTGATTTTTGTTGTTCTTGTTCCCAACATAGGGATGCCTGGGTGTTTCAATGTCCATACTCCAGGGGCGCCTGGGTGGCTCAGTTGTTAAGTGTCTGCCTTCGACTCAGGGCGTGATCCCGGAGTCCTGGGATGCAGCCCCATATCGGGCTTCCCTGCTGGGAGCCTACTTCTTCCTCTTCCACGCCCCCTGCTTGTGTTCCCTCTCCTGCTGGCTGTCTCTCTCTGTCAAACAAATAAATAAATTCCTTAAATAAATAAATAAATAAATGTCCATACTCCAGGGTAAGCCACATAAACCCATCCCAAATCTGAGCATAGCCACTCGTGGTTCTTGTGGTGGTACTTCTAGTACTTCTCTTGTCAGCAGTTTGATGAGCTGCCTACGTAGTTTGATGGTCATGAAAAGAGTCTACGGCCATACCACCCTGAACGCGCCCTATCTCGTCTGATTGTCATGAAAAGAATACCATGTCCAGTGTTACTGATCATTTGCCACAGGCCAGGTTTCTTGATCAGATGAATTAAAAGTACTAGTCCTAGCTTGTTCTTCCTTGATGTACTGCTTTAAGGCTTCCCAATCCTCCTTGGAATGGTGATACCCACCATGGCAATCCTGATAAGCTAGAGAAGAGCAGTTGCCCACATACCTTACAGTTGGATTGATTTCTTTGCTGGGCACACAGGTGGGCCCAGTGTAGAAAAGTATTTCTATCAGGTGCCCATCCCATGAATAGTGACCATAGGAACAGCTGAAATCTAGGGTCAAAAGACAGATATTTAGTAAGAACTTGTATGCATGGAGAGGGTTTCCCCTTCTATAAAAATTGCATTTGTGGACTGATGCTTGGATGTCATTGTGGCTGCAGCTTTAGGAATATGACCGAGTTGTGCATTCATGTTGGCCCAGGGAGGCAGCACTGTTAGAAGTGAGGAAATAGACTGGTGGAGGAATACGCCAGACCAAGACCCCCACCTTCTCCCCTCTTTCAATGGTGCATGTTCCATTGCAGGCATAGTGCATTTCAACAGGTCCAGCTTGCAACCGGCAATAGGACCCCAGTGCAGACTGAGTAGTTCCACCTCACCTACGAGTATGAGGTAACCCACCCATCCCAGTTGGACATCTCATTGCAAATTCCAGTAGAAAATTCCTTTCCCCAGTGTGATGGGGTTTGGCATTTTCAGCAGCACATCGTGTTGATTTACAGTGAGAGTCAGGGTAACGGTTGTTTCCAACAACTTCTATACCTTTACAGTATTATTAGGGGTCTCAGGAGAAGTCCCCAGGCTGGGATATAGGGCAATAGGCCCTACTCATTCATCAGTCAAAAGTATTAGAACCTGGGACAGTACTTTCATTATTCCAATCAAGGTGGCGTTACTTGTTAATAATTAATCTGCTGCTTTAATATTCTATTTCCCCTTTTCACCGACCATGCTCTTTGTGCGTTATAAAGGAGATGGCACCTCTATTCGATGTCGTGTTCTTTTGCTCAGTCTTGTATATCGTGAACTTTGAAATGTGACCATCAATTGCTGCCAATTCAATGAGGGTAACCATACTCAACTTCTCTAATCCCCTAATGATGGCGTCCTGGTTTGCTTGGGGACAGGGGAAAGCTTGAGTCAGGCCAGGTGCAGTGTCCACACAAGCCAAGGCATATTTAGAGCCCTCATTTAGCAGGAAGGGGGCGAACATAATCAATTTGCCAATCCCTCATTGTTTGGGAACTCTGGTGATGGCTCCAGACTCTTTGGCAGCTCCTTGAACATTGTTGAGAACACATAAGACACGATGTTACTGCATTAACCAAGTCACGGTATTTCAGAGGCAATCAGGCATCCTTGACAATTTGCCATCCCACCTGGTCACTGCAGTGGCCATTCTTTCTATGCACCTAATCTGCTGTATCTGTTGAAGGGTCAGTTGCTAGGGCTTGTACCTGAGCTGTGGCATTAGCTTCCTGATTGCCAAGGGGCGTCAGTGTCTCATGAGTCAAGATTTGGAAGATGGCGAGAACTGCCTCAAGCTCTTGCAGGTAATCCCAACTGTCTTTCCACATATCCTGACCCTATAAGGGCTTATTCATAATCATCCACCCATCAGTTTGCCGTTGTCCAAGTCATAGTGTTAATCTCTTTAGAACAGCCCAACTGTCACTGCAAAGGGTAAGGGACTGGGGCTCATGCATGATCACCAGCCAAATAGCTCTGTGTTCAGTCCACCAGCTACTGAGTTTCATTCCTGTTTCTGTCCAGATGGTGTCAGTGTTGGGCTGAATAGCGACTGCAGTCCTTGTGGATGGCTTGCCTCCACTAGACCCATCTCTATATTAGACACAGGGAGGTATTTCCCCTACTCCCACTCTACCGGCCTCAGGGGCCACCACAAAAATGGGGAGGGGGGGCAACTGGAGGATCTAAGAGCACCTGCAGTTTTAGACACAGTGGGCTAGGGGGCAGGGTACTCCTTTACTGCAAATATACATGCCGTGTAGTCAAAGTGGGAGGTGACCCATGACAGAAGTGGGTCGACTGAACGTTTTTCCAACCCACCCTTTGATAGGAAGAAGTTATTACCATGCTAATGCTGCTCTTTCCTAAGAAGTTCTTTTTTTAACTCAAATGGTAGCTCTGCTTGAGATGGTAACAGTCAAACAATATGAATTGCCTGGGGGACATAAGGAGATAGGAGAAACTACCAGGAACGACACCAATTTATGAAGGAATGGGTACCTTGAACCCATTGATATTGCTCATGTTCTGTTTCCTGCCCAGTCAGAGAAATGCCATCCCCTGAATCCCATAACTGCACTGACCATGCTTGGAATCCTTTCCTGGCCTTTTGCTGGAACTTGGCAGCTACACCAATAAACTCAGAGGGAGTATATTCTCTCATCATGAATGTTTCCTGCACTGGGGGCTGTCCTGCTGGCCGAGGTTGTTGTTGTTGTGTTCCTGCTTTCCTTTTTTGGGGGGTTGGATGGCATAGAGTGTTTCATCCATTTTATTGTCAATCCCCATTACATCTTTCTTTTCCTGGGGATTCCACTTCTGAATGTCCTAATCAGGCTTTGTCACAAGCCCTGGGACGTTAATCCATGGCATCTTGCAGCCCTAATGGCTTTGTGAAGTGTCACACTAAGGTCTTCATTTATTATCCTGCTCTCTGCCTCCCACCAAAGCTAGCAGAGTAGCGATGGACACCCACATGTCCTTCTCTAACCTCAGCTCTTCTTCCGACTTTTGGACTCAAGTTTAGCTGGACATTGGTGTCCAGATGAACTGCCCACGGTAGAGACCAGCCCACTGTGACAGCCATGTGTTTCCCTTCTTTGCTGCAGTGCACTCTGTGCAGTTCCTCACATAAATGCATTAGACCAGTGGGGGTTTTCCAGGAATCCCCATATTCATATGGCAGTCCATAAGCAGCTAACATACAAGTCACCCCTCCCCACACAGAGGTTGGATGGCCAACTGGGGATTCCCTCACAGATGCCTCTTTCCCAAGGCCTAGTTCTTTGCAGTGCTGGCTGGTTGCCAATTGTTGGTTCATAACCTTGGAAGCTTCCTAAGTGTAATCGGAAACTGGCCCATATATGGGGGGTGGGGGCAGGGAGAGACCAAAGAGATAGGCCACTTCCAATAGGTAGGTGGCAGGTTTAATAAGCAAGGGAACTTATATAAAAGGCTTGTCTTGGACGGCCACAAGACATGTAAGCCTCCACACCCGCACATTAAACATCAAAAGTTTATACAGATGCCTTAATTGGGTTCTGTCGTGTAGACTGTGCCACTGGTCTCAACACCACATTGTTATCTCAATCCTGTGTTCTTGGGCAGCTTGCACAGGGAAAGTAAGCAGAGCATACATTTCAAGGACGGGGAAGGGGCAAGGAGCCTCTCATTGCCTTGTTCCCGCTCACAGGTCAACTGAAGATCATGTCCTCTTGATGCCTTTCTTCAACATCTCACCACTTGGTTAAGTTCAATTTTCTTTTTTTAAAATACAAAGTTAGGGAAATGTTTCACATAGCTTCAAGTGTGCGAAAGTTTCACTTGGTTCAACCAATATGTTTTGATTGAGTAGGAAATACTCAGGAGAATAAGACAGGCTCTCTTTCATTCAGGAATAATAGTTCCCTGATTAACAGAGACATGGACAGAAATTACCATGTTATCCAGACAAACGCATTACTTATCTTGAATAAGCGAATTGCTGCATGTGACCCCACAGAAGAACTGAGGCAGTCTGGACGATGACTTACTAAATCTTAAAATTGTATTAGAAGACAAAAAGTGAGAAAACCCAGGAGTTCCAAAGATAGCGACGATGTCAGTGATAGATCAGAGGATGCCTAAATGTGCGTTACACTTGATTTAGACTTGTTTGCCATATGTTGCATGCACCCCTTCATTTGCCTTGGATTCATCCCCATATTCTCCATACATACATTGCTACACAAATACACATTTATATATGCAATAGATGTAGATACATACATGTCATGGGAACTTTTCCTTGACAAAATATTTAGTGAGTTTGGTGGAAGGAAATGGATATGCATGTTTTAGGTATTTCTCTTCCCCTCTTTGTCTAATCCTCAAATCTTTTTTGAGACTAAATTAACTCCCTTCCCCAGCACAAACACACACACACGCACACACACACACACACACACACACAGAAAAGAGAGACATATTTAAAACACTCAAAAAAATCCCATCTAGGTCTTAAAAGAGTAGCATGTCAGCTTTATAAGATCTCTGAAAATATAAGCCTCAAATATAAAGAAATGCAATGCTTTTCAGTGGAATTAGCTCTAGCAAAATCAAACGTTGGAGCTATGGTTATTTTTTTCCTTTTGATTTTCATGGCGTCATTCAAAAAAGGGAAAGACTGGATTCTGAATAATTCTGTATTTACCACTTGACATAGATGTTCATATATTGTGGGAAAAATATATCATAAAGTTGAATCTCTATTGAAAATATTTTCAGAGGAAAATAAAATCTTAGGAGTTTATGAAGCAATATTTGATGTGAAAATCATTTTTTAAAAATAATAAAACAGGGGCACCTGGGTGGCTCAGCCGTTAAGTGTCTGCCTTCGGCCCCTGGGTGTGATCCCAGGGTCCTGAGATCGAGTCCCACATTGGGCTCCCTGCTCCACTGAGAGCCTGCTTCTTCCTCTCCCACTCCCTCCGCTTGTGTTCCCTCTCTCACTGGCTGTCTCTCTCTCTCTGTCAAATAAATAAATAAAATCTTTAAAAAAATAATAAAACACTCAGAGTTTGATAATAGAAACACAGGTATTGTAGGAAGATTATCCATCCAACCTCACATCAAATTTATTATATTGGAGGATGTAAGATGCATTTGGTTATTATGTAAAAACTTCTATAGTGAACATAATTATAAAATATTAATGCTAATTGTGCTACTATCACATTTAAGTGATTATTGATATAAAAAACCTATTTAGTCATTATTACTTTTTTTCTATTAATAATATTTTTTAAAGAAAACAAGAAGAGTTCTTCACAAAACAATGGTCTCCACATAAGCTGGAAATTATAAGTTCCAGTTTTTATCCTTCGAAGGCAACTCTTTCACAGTAAACACAATGTCCTGAATTGTTAGTAATTACCATTAAAGCATTATTGCTAACATTCTGACTTAAATTATTATTAAAGTAGATATTTAATTTCATGTGGGTTATGAGATTAATTGGATATTCTTTGGAAAATAAAATTACTTATTAATAATAAGAGCTATCCAAGTTCTATTTTTTCTTAAAACCTCTGTCATTTTTCCCCACATAAAGATTTTCTTATTTTCCCCCTACTACTGTCTATTTAATGCATACTTAACCTCTTCCCCCATCAACTCAGTGACAATAAACTGACATTTTGATCTATTATTTTAAAATAATTTCATTAAGACCATCATTTCAGTTTTGCGAAAAATCTTAGTAATAGATTCAGTTTAATGAACTATCTTATTTTCCACTCAGACTTACATTCATCTTCCACGTACCGTAGAGATTACCAGAAGAAACCTAGTGTGCCTGAACACTCTGAATATGTCAGTTCCATGTCCTCAGAGAGCTTTTGTTCTTCCAAGTACTATATTTTCTTTTTATTTGTGACATATAGAGTTGTTCGATTTAGTTTTTATCCATTAACCAAAAATAGACACTCACTATATAGTATAGGTCTATATACACACCACCACATATATGCTTCCATATTCACATATTAAACACCACATTTGCTGTGTCAACAAATCCTGGATACTGGGTATCTTTTAGATAAGATACGAAATTCATTCTCCTTTCAATCAGGGCAAAGTATCTTTTAAGAATGATTAGAAGAAAACTAACAACTTCATTACTAGTAACACTGGCAACCACTCATATATTCTTTTGTGAATTTCCAACCAAACTTTGATTAAGTTGTTTCTGTTTAGTCTGAAAAACAGCCCAATTACACTGAAAATGCTTATTTGGATTTTGACTTTTTTCAGATTTTAAAAATGAAGTCATTACGTTCAGAGAAAATTATGTCAAACATCTCTTGCTCTCTTTGAAGATGTCAGCTTTTCCCTTTATACAAAAAGAGAATACAGTTTTGTCTTATATATTCTGCAGTCAGCAATGTGCTAGGCATTATCACAATGAAAAACAAAACCCATAGAAAACATAACCCTACCCTCTAAGAAATGTAATTTATGTGGGGACATAGCAATGAGAATGTACTTCAATTAGGTGGGCTTTAGATGTTGATAAATATTTAAATAACCATTTACAATATTTTTTATTATTAACTTTGAATTCCTAATAAATTTTTAAGTAGTATCCATTTTATGTTCCTTAATTATGAATTGGAATGAGACCCAATAACTTTCCGCAATCACACAGTTATCGACACAGCTAAAGCAAAAACTTAGGTCTCTTCAATGCTGGGCAGAACACTTTCAGTTATATTACTTTGAGATACGATTTAGCACCAAAACTTAATTCTACTGTGTATATGCTTTTGTTAATATTATTGTTAATGTTCATAGCAGGAAATAAAAACTAACGAATTAATGAAATTCTGTTCTCTAGCATAGTTATATATTTGTTTAATAAAGCAAAGACTTATTCCAAGATAAAAATTATTAGCATCCTTATTAGAATTTTTAAATAAGGAAAATCTCTCTAACAGAGTAAGAACCCTAAAGAATGAAGACTACATCCACCTCTGCATTTTATCCTCAGTACACGGCACAAAGTAAAGATAAATATTTGTTAGGCAACACTGCGCTTTTGTCTAAGCTTGGTTGACTCCTTAGGAAATTCAAACACACAAAGTACTCATGAGCTTTCACCAAGAAGCATAATTAGTCTGACAGGCTAAAGGAAGGTGTGCTTACTTAGTTATTTAAGTAAAATATTTCTTCCATGAATGAACAGAATAAATGTTAAATATTCTTTGCTATTGGTAACCAAGAAGGGTAATTTTATCAGTAGGTGGAACAGGTATTGCTTGAGTCATATGATGGCATCTGCTTTGTAATAAAGTATGTTTGGGATTTTAGCAATTACTTTTTGAATAAAAGATATCTACCTCCTGTCAATGAGCAACATAATAATCCATATCCATCATGCATGCCTCAATGTTCAAATCAAGACTTGGCCTGATCTTGATAATCACCCTGATCTATATAAGGTAGGAAAAGAACAGGTTTTGGAGACCTCGATTCTAACTGTAAATTTCTACAACGGTAGAAGTTGAAGAATGGGAAAATTGGCCCAGATAGTCACCTTGTGAGGTAGGGCATTTTTTTTTTTTAACATTTCTGAGTTACACTAGAAAAAAAAATACAATTATAAAATGAATGAAATATCCACTGTGAAATTTAATTGAGATAATGCATGCGAACAAACTTAGGGCAGAGATTAATACAAAGCTCGTAAGCAAATGATTGGTCTTTATCCATGTTTCAATTTATCCTAGATCTATAAAGTGACAGTATTTTTTAAAAAGGGATCGTATGTTCTAATTCAAATAAAATTAGGATTCAAATTCTGACTTTGAAGTAGAAAAATTTCATCTGACTTCTATGTCTCTTAAACTCATGTCCTATCACCGATATGTCTGTGTAGTGTTGATATAGGTAATATTGATGCTGACAAATATTTATTAAGCAAAAATTTTAAATGGCTTAGTTTGCAGAAAGTTTACCTGTTATATTTTTTAATAAGAACATATTGGATCAAAAGTTTCTTAAATGGAGTCATGCTGTTATTTAAGGTAAAGGATAAAATAAACATTTTTTACCTTTTTTAAAGTAAGCTCCACACCCTACATGGAGCCCAAGGTGGGGCTTGACCTCACAACCCTGAAATCAAGAACTGAGCTGAGATCAAGACCTGAGCTAAGATCAAAAGTCAGACACTTAACCAACCAAGTCTGCCAGGAGTCTCTAAAATAAACATTCTTTGAAAAAAAATCACAATTATTCAAGTACAATTTAACTTTGGGTCCTCCCTTTCACCCAATAGCAGCTAAAAATATTCTTGAATAATTTAATTTTATTAATTACAGGCCAGTTTCTAATGAAGTTATAGAAATAAAAAGGACTTGAGGTCAGGCAGAAAGAATTTTTAAATTTTGCCCTATTAAGTTAATACTGTGTGCACCTTGGACAAGTTGGTTGCCCTTGTGAGGTTTCACTTACCTAACCTGCAAGGTTAAAGGAATTAAACCCTCAACACTTAAATTTGGTTATGTAATATGAGTTTGTAGTCAATGTAAAAAGACCCTAGCAGAGCACCTACCACAGAAGTGGCAAAGATTATAAACTATTACAAAGATTCTGATTATGATAAAATATTGCTGTTTTAGGCAAATATTAAAGCTATATTATACTATGTAAAAAATAATGAAGCAATAATACATAATATTAAGATATTCCATATTTATATAATTCTTAAGCCTAAGAAATCAACTTTTGGTTTGCTTTCTGGAAAAAATCCACAAACATTCTATAAATTTTATTCATTTGTAATACACAGGTTCATATTTAACAGAAAAGAGTTTGCAATTAAAATATATAGAGATAGTTTGAATCAGAAATAAAACGATGAGGGTAATGTTGAAATCAGGCTTCCTCAGGGACAAGAAAGAAAGTTATTTCTGTAAAGATAGTTATTGAGAGTTAGAAATTCATCAAAGGGCTATTAATTTAAAAATATCATAGAACTTCCACTTCTAATTACTTCTTAGCACATAATTAAATCTTTTTTAATAAAATAAAGCAAAGAGTTAATAAAATAGTGAGGCATTTGTCAGCTTCAAATAAAGAGAGAAAGAGAATTGAGAGCAATAAGTACAAATTTTAGCTTGTCCTGGGGGTGCATGGGTGGCTCAGTCAGTTAAGTGTCCCACTTGCTTTCAGGGTCCTGAGGTCAAGCCATGCAGTGGACTCTGTGCTCAGTAGGGAGTCTGCTTTGGATTCTCTCCCTCTCCCTCTGCCTTCTCTCTTGCTCTCTCTCTCTCTCTCAGATAAATCAATAAATTAAAAAAAAAAGGATTACACTTGTCCTGGGTACTGCTGATCCTAAAAAGTGGTAGAGATAAACTCTATTTTTGACAGTGTCTTAGTCCCTTTGGGCTGCCATTCAAATTACCACAGACTGGAAGGATTAAACAGTAACCTTTAATTTCTCCCAGTTCTGGAGGCTGGGAAGTCCAAGATCAAAGTGCTGGCAGATCAAGTGTCTGGTATGGGCCCACTTCCTGGCTCATAGATAACTGTCTTCTCACTATATTCTCATATGACAGGAAGAGAAATAGGAAAAGTAAGCTCTCTAGAATCTTTTTCTAATGTCACCAATCCCCATCGTGAAGGCTCTACCTTCATGAACTAATTATCTCACAAAGGCCCCAACTCCTAAATACCATCATGTTGGTACAAATTTTGGGGGAACACAAACATCTAGTCTATAACATACAACCTCACAGAACTAAGACAACACAAGTAGAGGCAAAGGCCAATAAAGGAAACCGACTTTAGCAACCATTTCCCTTCTGGACCTCCAAAGGCTCACTCCAAAGTTGGATGGAATAATGAACAAACCTAATGAAGGCCAGTTTGGAATACTATGACAAGTGCAGAAAATCTCAAACCATGCAATTGCATTATGTTAAATAAGGATTGCTAAAATCTACAGATAACAAGCAGACATTAATGAGAATTCTTTTCTGGAGTAAAATAGTATCATAGGTAACCTGATTCTAATCCTCAGATTTTTTCCTATAAATACTTTTTCAATGACACTATACTGCACACACGATCAAATAAACCATGCAGGGGGAAAAAAAAAAGTGGCAAGATGACATAAGAAACTTTGGAAATGTGAAAAAATAAATACATAGAAATTATAAATACGGATACATAGGAATTGCAAATATTGGAATTATCAGGCTGGGACTGAAGATAGTATATATTTATGCTGCAAAGAAGATAAAAGCTAAGCTCCAGCAGAGCACTCTAAACAATACAGACTTAGCATACTGAAGAAAAATTTTTGTAGAATTTAGTGCCGTGAATAATAAAACAAGGGACCAATGGACATACGAATAACGGATTATACAAAGTGAAATAGAAATGATGAATTGGAAATTTGACTCCAAACAAGCAAAGCTGGATGCAGCATTTAGAGACAAAAATTTGGAAAATTTTTATCTCGGAGAAAACAAAGAGGATAAAGGAGACGCTGTGACATATGTTTAATTAGAGTCTCAGACGTGGAGAAGCATATCAATGAGACAGAAGTAATAAAGGAGGTAGCATCTGAGAATTTTCCAAAATGTATGGATAGGATCAGTCTACTGTTTCAAGAAATTTTACAATGCCACGTAGGGTGACTGTAAAGAAATCTACACATAAACCATCAAAATAAAACTAGAGAAAACCAAAATCAGGCTACCTATCGGGTGCTGGGCAGAAGGCCTGCAGGACAGTGACATGGAGAAGGAGGGTGAGTGTTAGATTCAGAGGTAGTCCACCAGCAACCAGCCACCAGCCTGGCCGAAAGAGGGCTCTGAGCTTCAGCCAGAGACTGCATGCGGTGGGAGGAAGCCCCTGGTGCAAGATGGCATCTTGTGCTCCCTGAAAGTTCAGACAAGGTGAAAAACCGTGCCCTCAGATCTTGGCAGCTAGGCTCTGCAGAACCTGGCCCAGGCTTACTTTGTGCCCTGCAGAGCCCTGGGGGTTGTTTGGAGGGGACCTTTGACTGCACGTCTGGCCTGCTACACCAGTTGCCCAGACTTGGCCCCTCCTGGCTCCGGCTGTTGGTTAAGGGCCAGGGACAGGTGCTCAGGGATGGACCCACCATGGACCAAAGCAGGCTGGGCTCAGAGTTCTATTTATTGCCTCTCACACCTCTACTTCTCCGGTGAGGTATGAGAGGTCTCCTCAGACCCCTGCAATTGAAACCAAATGCCCACTCCTCTGTGTTCATTCCTTTCTGTCCTTCAAAGTACCTGACAGCCTTTTCCAAGGCCTTGTGTATGTGTCCCGGTTATGTATTTTGTGTTGATGAATGAAGTCAGGTTTGTGCAAATTTGAGCAAATAAAGACATAAAAGTGAAAAAAATTCATTGCCCATGACACAAAGGGGGTGGGGTGGGGGAGGGAATTAAGCCAGATACCAAAGGAAAAAAATATTACATAATCTCGGTTATATGAAATATCTAGAATGGGTGAATCGTAGAGACATAAAATAGATTAGAAGTTACCAGGGACTAGGAGGGAGGGGAGAAAAGAAAGTCATTGCTTAATGGTTAAAGAGTTCCTGTTCAGGCTGATGCAAAAGTTTTGGAAATAGTGTGGATGTTGCCCGACGTTGTGAATGTGATTCATACCACTGAGTTGTACACTTGAAATGATTACTATGGCAATTTTTGTAACATTTTACTCAAATAAAAATATATGTATATAAAAGCAGTCCTAGAAGTATTTTTGTAATTATCTGTAACGAAAAATCTTGCTACAGCGAAAACTCGGATAGCTTCACTATTGCATTCTTTCTAATACCTAAGGAATACGTAATGTCAATAATACTGATCTTACAGATTCTCCCAGAAAAGAGAACAAACAACCAGATATCTTCTCCCATCATTTATGAGCTAACATAACCTTGATCCTAAAACCCAACAAAGACTATAAAACATAGAAATTACATTGTAATGTCGCTCATAAAATTAGATGCAAAACTCCTAACTCAAATATCACTAAGTAAATAGGACTACAACAGTAAAGGAAAATGCATCAGGACCAAGTTGGGGTTAGTACAGGCACATGTTTTATTTAATGTTAGGAAGGCAATGTATAGAATCACCACATTAACAGAATCAAGAAAAAAAATTATGTACATAATAAATAGGAAAAAATCTTATAGCAATTAGAAATAGAATAGAGCCACTTTATATAAAGAATACCTAAATCATATTTTCATCACTAATTTCAGATGATATGGAAGTATAGGTAAAACTAAATGTGAAAGATAAGGATATTAGCTTTTATAATATAAAAAAAATCTTTATTAAGTAGGACAAGAAAGTACTATCCATAAAGAAAAGTTTAATAAATTTGATTAAATATTAAGAATTGTCTCTCCAAACGGCACCATTAGAATTATTATAATTTCTTTTAAGACTGGGAGAAGAAGATGGTTATAACATATATAGCTAATAAAGAAATCATTACAATATTACATAAATAATTTCTTTTTTGTTTATCCATTAGGTAGAAGATGGAAAACAGTAGAAAACCTGGCAGCAGACTTAGGCACTTACCAGGAAAACTATAAATGGTCAATAAAGATAAGCAAAAAGTTCTCATAAAAGTCAAAGTCACAATGATACACCCCTACTCACCTATTAAATAACAATGTATGATATGTAACAACAGGAACACTCACCCATGGCTGATGGAAGTGTAATTGTTCTAATTATTTGGGGGAAATAGTTTGCCGTTGTCTAGTAAAAGTTAAAAATATACTTATGCCATCCACTTCCAATTCTATTACAATATGGTTACCCTGTAGAAATGAATGCATTTTTGCACCATCAGGCATAAATAGAAATATTCAAACCATATTATTTATAATAGCCCATTAATAGAAACAATGCAAATACTTTTGAATAATATAATCAACAAATAAATAGTGGCTTATGCATCCAGGTAAATACTTGTACAGCTACAATTATAAACAACCCAAGAGATATATCTTATAAAAAACAAAGTTTGAAGAAAAGAAGACAGGCAAAAGAGAATGCATAACATCATTGATATCATTTACATAAACTTTAAAAATAGGCCAAACTAAAAGAACGGGCTTCCGGGTGAAGAGTTAGGTGGTAACATTGTAAAAACAAAGGGGAGGGAAATAATTGTTATAAAACTAAGGATATGGAGGAAGAAGAGGGGCATGGAGAGAGGCTTCTGAAATATTAGTAATATTCTTTTTCTTGGATGTGATTACTTGAGCATTCTCTTTATAACCTGTTAAGCCGCACATCTATGTTTCATACATTTTTTCATGCACTGTACTTCACAACAAATGAAAAGATAGGTACACAACATCACATTCTACTTACACATCAGTGTGTGTGTGTGTGCGTGTGTGTGTGTTGTGGAGTGTGTATCAAGCTATTATCTGAGCAGGTTCCAAGAAATCATGAGGTAAATTTCAACCAGAATGTTTTTATTTTGGACAGTTCTTAAAGAGATAAATGAGTGAATTAAATTTGAGTCGTGGGTAATATATATTGTCTCTTATCAGACATGTCTCATTTCACTAGTTAGGGAATGATATTCACACTCACACACCAGAGTGTGTGAAAGGTTTTCTTCTCCTGATGCTCTGATTTCAATGCATGGCGAACACCATGTTCCTAACCCACCCCCCTAACCTCAGTCATTTCTGACTTCTGCATTTCGCATTTTGCCCTTATGCTGCTAACAAGTATCCTATCTCAAAGTATCCATGCCATATTACATTTTCCTACATATTGTCCATATGGCATCATTTTCATCTTTTCCACTGCAAATGCCCTTCTTAGTTCAAATTCTCATCACCCCATATCTTGATTTCTACAATGGCCTCAATCCCTAGCCCAAGGATCTCTCTAACAAGTATCCTATCTCAAAGTATCCTCCAGGCCAACGTGAATTATTTTGTTAATATTAACAGTAAAAATATACACCATTCATTAAGCTCTTATATATAAACCACGAAACTAAGCCTTTACATACTTCATCTTATGAATCTTTATTTATCCTTGTATCACCCCAAAGATGCTGTATTTGAAAAAACAGGCAAAGACATGTTAAATTGCCCAAATTCACACAACTGGTAAGTGACGAAGCTGGAACTCAAACCCAAAGCTCATACTCTAAGTAGTATGATCGATTTCTCACTACTTACAGAGTAAGATAAAGTAAAATTTTTTCGTGTAACCAGTGTTGTCCTTCACGATTTGGTTCCAATCTATAATTTCAGCCTTGTCTCCAATTATAACCTTTCAAATAGACTCTTTATTCATCATCCATGTTATAGCCTCCTCTGTGCTTTCGTAACAATTGTTTTTTTACAATTGTCTATTTCATCTCAATTCTCCAATTAAAATGCTGTTTCGCCATCATGGCCCTGCACAGATATGAACTCCCCCAAGAAGCCTTCAATGAACTATCAGTAAGAATTCTCGCTCCTTGTGCTGTCCTTCCTGAGGGCTGCCAATGCCTTTATGAACATTCTTTTTTGTTTTTAGTTTTGAACATTCTTTTTAACTTGCGTTATAATTTGTAAACATGTCATTACCTCAATTGTTGAACCATTGCCTCCCAAAGTCTTCATGATCTACCTCTCTCTATTCTTTCTGTCTTCTCTTAGACCCTACATCCATTCGCTCCATCAATCCCAACCTACTGATTTCTTTACAATCCTCCAGGACAGGCCCTTCACCTCTAGGCCTTTGGTTGCCCCCAATCCCCATCATCTTATTATTTCTTCCCCCACACCTAGAGGATCCCTACTTCTCCTTTAGATCTTGGATCAAAGTACATGTTTCAGGGCAGCCTTCCTTCTGGTCCCAAAATCTCGCACTACCTACTCCCTTGCTATAGATTCACATGATAATTTGTATTATTTCTGCATAGATTTTATCACAACATACAAAGTACACTAATTTTGGAATTGTTTGTTTATTTCTCCTTCACTACACTATTGCTGCATGAGAATAGAAACCACACCTTTTCCTAATTCAATCCTCAGTGCCCAGCCCATGTCAGTTCTGTTTTAATAACTCAGTAAATATCTGAATGATCAGTTTCTTGTGGTCATGGACAATGTTATTTTTAGCATTGCCCTGAAACTTAGGGGCTCACAAATTGGTTTTCATAGTGACACTGTCTGTACATTTAGGTAAGGTTTAAGGAGAACAGAACTGTCCCTTCATAGGTTTAAAACTGATTTAATCTCAGTTCTAACAGAAAATATGCGGTCCTATCTAAATGGAATAGGACTTATTTATCTAAATGCTGTTGCACAGAGGACAATCTCCATGCATCAGGTTTTATTTAAACTGTTTTAGATATGGCCCTTCTAGTAAGGAAACATAAAGCTTATGCATCATTCCATTTTTATTTTTATCTAAGTTTCCTCCATTCTATTTATATCTACATTTCCTATATTTGCTAATATCTGCTTGCTTCTCTTTACTGTCAGTTACTCAGCAATATAATCTTTCCTGCATTGTAATAATTTTAATACCCTCCATACCTAACTTGCAGGATCTGTTCGTAAATTACAGGATTTGTGCCCCTGACATATTTGTATTAATACCATTTTTCCATCCTGGTTTCTCCCTCTGTCTCCATCACCTGTCTTCTCCCTTTTTTGCCCCTCTATCTTGTCTGCCAGCTGGTGTTTTACTAACTTTTTTCAGTCTTTTCTGCCTTTCAGAATAATCTGTATATCTCTTCTTTGCTAGTAAATTGTCCAGCAGTGGATGTCTAAATAGCTAAAACTCAGTTATAGGCATTTTAACTTGAGAACCGAGAGCAAAACTTGGCAGTAGAACGACAAGCCCTTAAAATGTCCTTGGGCACACCTTCAGAGACACTGGAGATCCTTGGGCAGAAGTGTCTCTCATTGTTCCAACTTCAGTAGTGTTTTTTAAAGATTTTATTTATTTATGTATTTATTTGAGAGAGGGAGAGCACAAGCAGGAGTAGCGGCAGGCAGACAGAGAGGGAGAAGCTGGCTCCCCGCTGAGCAGGGAGCTGGATGTGGGACTCGATCTCAGGACACTGAGATTATGACCTAAGCTGAAGGTAGACATTTAACCTACTGAGCCACCCAGGCAACCCATCAGTGGTGTTTCTAAAGTCTTTTTTTTTTTTTAATTGTTATTAGCTATTCATAGGACATGTTTCCAAAACAATGCATAAACAGGATTAAACTGGAGAGTGTGTCCTTTTTTTTTTTTTTTTTTAGATTTTATATATTCATTTGAGAGAGAGACAGAGAACGAGCAGATGGAGGAGCAGAAGGGGGAGGGAGAAGCAGGCCCTCTGCTGAGCAAGGAGACTGACATGGGGCTGGATCCTAAGACCCTGGGACCATGACCTGAGCATACATGCTTAACCGACTGAGCCACGCAGATACCCCGAGCCTGTGTCCTTTTGCTTCATTTCTCCTTTTGTCCCATTTCTCTCTTTTTCTTAAAGAACAATGAGTTTCTGCATTGACATTGAATGATCCAAATAGCACTCCATTAATTTCAGAAGATTTTTATATTTTCAAGAAAAAAATTAGAACCATTCTAATACATCCCGTCCCCTCTAGGACTGAAGATGTCTAATCCTTCAAGAATATGATGAAGAAATAAGTACATTTTCATCTCTTAAGAAAAGCATCAATAATTTCAATTTATTACCAGATTCTGAGTTTGGAACATAACTGCAGCGCAGGGAAACTGGGATTAAAATATGACGCAAATGCAAGCAAACAAGAATTGGGGTCTCGGGCACAATGGATCTAATACTTATGACATGTCAAAGACCCAAAGTTTACCATTCACGTGGGAGCCAGACTAAAATAAGGATCCATGAGGAGTCATCATTGCACTGTGGGTGTCAAGAATGTTGGTCATCCATCATCCCTTTGAAATTGGGAAAAAGTTGATCTACATTGAACAAACAGAAATCACTCAGGGTTTTGGAAGAACAGATAAATTCTCTCCTTGTTTGTATTAATTAAGAGTTTTACCAAGTTTCATCTAGGTTTACATTCTGGGAGGCATACTTTCCAAAAGTTATTTACCCTAAGGTTTAAGCTGAGAACTAAACTGGGAGAAAGATCACTACCAATGTGGTTGATTTCCCCTGGGAAAAAAAGGTAATGTTACATTAAATAGAAAAATAACTGTCAGTCAAATGTTGTTTTTATAATTTATTGAAATGGTTTAGTATTCTAGTGTCAGAGGTTTCTCTTGTCTGTCACTTGTTGATTACTGCATTGTCAGTTGGAAATGAAGCCAGCTGTGACAATTAGCCTCATTTACTTACGGGTGATATCTCAATTGATAAGCTTATATCCTATTCTCCTTCTTTTACTGGAATAAAATCCCTTTCAGCAATCAACATGTGACTTTTTACCATCACATTCTGTTATTATTATTAAATTGTCTCAAATAATTAATGAATATTTTTTTCTGAAAATCTTTCATGCAAGAAAAATTGAAACAATAATTACAGATATGTAATTTCACAGAGCCATCTTACAAATAAGATTTATTTTAGCTACAGTTCATTTCTTTATACCTTCCCTCATAATTTCATTGCAGTTTGTTATTTTGAAAAGCTTTTATTAAAAATGTACGTATTTAAAAAGAAACAGTGATATCGAAACTCATACTATATATAATTTCTAGATCTACAAAGAAAAAGAAAACCCTATTTTAATCTCATTTGCTCAGTAGTTGCAGTGGATAACATATTTATGCATTATATTTTTGTCTTCATATGGGTTAATATGTAGCTTGGTGGGCAAATGGACAGATGTAGAAATAGACAAAGCGAGGATATAAGAAAAGTTTCTAACAACATAGACTATCCTGACATTGCCAGCAGGCAGAAATTCTGGTTAGTGGATAGGACACTGCTAGAGAGGAAGAAGGGAATATTCTAGCACTATGGTATAGACAAGGATTGAGGAGATTCTAAGCAGAGACTTTGGATGTTGGAGATCTTATGGCAAAGCATAAGAACTCAATGAGTAATTTATGAATTAATGTGCTCAGAAAGGCTGAACCTTAGAGTAGGAAGAAAGTGGGTACCAAGTAGGGCTCCAGAAATAAAGGAAGATAGATGAAACTTATTTTTGTAAATGAAATAAACTGGACCTTAACAAGTTAAGTTGGCCATACAGCTATTAGGTAGAATGTGATGTCAATCCAGTCCATATCTTCTAAATATAAACCCCCAGTCAAAATAATTTGTGTATGGTTTCTCTACTTAACAACAATAAAATAATCACTGAATGAAAACAGACTCTTTACTACACATTTTATATATTCTGTATCTAATTTGTATAATGACTCAGATATAAAACATTACCCCCATTTAGAAAATAAAGAAACTGAAGATCAGGGATTAAGAATCAAATCTACGACCAGCTGATTCCAGAGACCCAGTTTGTAATCACTAATAAAAATCTCGAACTAGTAAGTCTCTGCACTGGAATTTGAGTGTACAGTCTGCTATGAAAATCTAGGTTTCCATAGTGCCTTTTACCATTCTCTTTCCTTGACTTGGGCCAGTTTGCCTGGCTTTTTTAATGAGTAGGATCAAAGTCACCTCTTCAGTGCCTGACTACTGTCTAAAGCAGCCCAAATAGCTCACCCTCTCTGTCTCCTCAAGTGTATTTTCTTTACAATACTTTTTTTCTAACTAAAATAATCTTATTTATGTCTTTACTTATACATTATCTGTCTTTCTGAACTAAATATAAGCTTCAAGAAAATCACATATGTTTATTTACCATTCATGTATAAATTGGTGAGGAGCAAATGACAAGCAATCAATAAATATTTATTGAGTAAAAAGAAAGGAAATATAGGTCAACAAAAGATCATTTTTCATTCAGTACTTTGGCAAAAATTTTTAAAAAGTGATAATACTCAATGTCAGGGACTGTAGGAAATGGATACTGTCATATCTTGCTGAAGAGGTAGATTGGTTAAGTCATTGTTGTGGAAGTAATGCAAAAATGTAAATTAGAATTGTTTAAATACCCACATGCTTTGATTCAACAGCCCTCTTTTTCTTTTTTTTAACAACCCTCTTTATTCTAAGAATCTTTCCAGAATAATGACATTTTAAAAAGTGTAAAGATGTATGAGAAATATTTGTGTATTATAATAAAAATTATATTTTGCAAATTTGACATTTAAAAAGAAATGAAAATGTAATCAATGACAATCAAATGGAACATAGTTGAATAAATTATATGGACAACTAAGCAACTATCAGAGAACAATAGGGCATCAAATGATGCTATTTTTGTTGCTCCACTGTTTTCTTAATAATGTACAATACAGATAAAATAAAAATTATAAATGTTCATGAGTAAGAAGACTGCAATATGCCAGGATACAGTTCAACTAATTATAAAATTGTAACGTATTTTTTATGTAAAATGGGAGAAACACAAAAAGTTAACTATAAAATTTATCCATACTCACCAACAGCATAGATATGACGTATTAGTTAAAGAAAAAGCAAGGAAAGAAATATTATTTTGACTGGAGATAGGAATGTAGGATAGACGAGCTCTCGCATTATCAACACTCATAAAACTAGATAATTTAAAAGAAAGACTGGCATAAAATAATAGGAAGTAAATGAATAGATTTGAAACAAATCATTATATAAAAGAATTTAATGTGATAGGTTTTAAAAATATGCAGGGAAGACAGGTTTTCCATAAATGGTCACTTTAAAATGAGATATTATATCTTATCAAAAATCAATTCTAAATAGGTTAAAGAGGTAAATCAAAAACGAAAGAACCTTTGAAATGTAGAAATATTTGAGTAATTATGAACTCTCTAGAGGAAACTGACTTAAAGTTAAAAGTAATGAGGGAGGGACGACCAAGTATGGCAGGGGAGTTAAGGAGCCCTAGGCTCCTCTGGTCCAGCGAACATATTATGTAACTATCAAATTATCAGAAATACCCCAGAAATCAGCCTGAAGACTGACAGAACAACCTCCACAGGAAGGAAGAGGCCACACTGAAGAAGGTAGGATGTACAGAGACTGGTTTAGGAGAGAAAGGGATTGTAGGTGCTGTGGGGGGGGGGGAGCTGTGGTCACAGAGAAGGGTAAGAGAGAGAGGAGCACACAGGGGAATGCACAAGGAAAGCATTTCCCCAAAATTATTGGCTCAGAAAATGAGAGGGGCTGAATTTCATGAGTTCTTATAACCAGTGGGGCCTAAAGCTTGGAGACATTTTATTTTTTTTTTAGGTCAATTAATTTGTTGTTTGTTTTTCATTAACATATAGTGTATTATTTGTTTCAGGGGAACATGTCTATGATTCATCAGTCTCGCACAACACCCAGCACTCACCACAACACATACCCTCCCCAATGTCCATCACCCAGCTCCCCAGCCCCCACTCCCCTCCCCTCCAGCAATCCTCAGTTTGTTTCCTAAGATTAAGAGTCTCTCATGTTTTGTCTCCTCTCTGGTTTCAACTTGTTTCATTTTTTCCTATCTTCCCCTAGATCCTCTGCCTTTATTCTTAAATTCCACATAACAGTGAGATGATATGAAAATTGTCTTTCTCTGATTGACTTACTTCGCTTAGCGTAGTACCCCCTAGTTCCATCTGCATCCTTGCAAATGGGAAGATTTCATTTCCTTACACCATACACAAAAATAGACTCAAAATGGAGGAAAGACCTAAATGTGAGACAGGAATCCATCAAAATCCTTAAGGAGAACACAGGCAGCAACCTTTTCAACCTTGGCTGCAGCAATTTCTTGCTAAACACATCTCCAAAGGCAAGGGAAACAAAGGCAAAAATGAACTATTGGGACTTCTTCAAGATAAAAAGCTTTTGCACAGCGAAGGAACAGTCAACAAAACCAAAAGACAGCCAAAAGAATGGGAGAAGATATTTGCAAATGACAAATCAGATAAGGGGCTAGTATCCAAAGTCTATAAAGAACTTATCAAACTCAACACCCAAAGAACAAATAATCCAATCAAGAAATGAGCAGAAGACATGAAGAGACATTTCTGCAACGAAGACATCCAAATGGCCAACAGACACATGAAAATGTGCTCAACAACACTCAGCATCAGGGAAACACAAATCCAAACCACAATAAGAAACCACCTCACAGCAGTTGGAATGGCTAAAATTAACAAGTCAGGAAACAACAGATGTTGGCAAGGATGTGGAAAAGGGGAACCCTCCTACACTGTTGGTGGGAATGCAAGCTGGTGCCGCCACTCTGGAAAAAAGCATAGAGATTCCTCAAAAAGTGAAAATAGAGCTACCCTACGACCCAGAAATTGCAACAATGGGTATTTACCCAAAAGATACAAATGTAGTAATCTGAAGGGGACCCGCACCCCAATGTTTATAGCAGCAATGTCCACAATAGCCAAACTATGGAAAGAGCCCAGATGTCCATTGACAAATGAATGGATAAAGAAGATGTGGTATATATATATATATATATATATATATATATATATATATATATATATATATATATATATATATATATATATATATATATATATACACACATACAATGGAATATTATGCAGCCATCAAAAAATTAAAGCCTGGAGTTTTAAAGTTCAGTGAGTGTGGCTGGTTTACAGCCTGGAGGACACTGTTCTGCTCCTGGAGAGAAGGCAGGCAAACAACCCAGGGACAGACAGCAAGGAAACAGCAATATGTAAAATGCCCGCAACATACAGTGGGGTGATTATTCACTATTCTAGGAGCATTTCCCTGAGAGGCAGCATTCACAGAGATGCTTCTCCAGGAACAAAGGAGCTGGCTGGTGCCATATGCCCCCCCCCCCAAACATAAACACAGAGCCACGTGAGGGAAGTACTACAGGGCCCACACTGGATGTCTAACTTGCTTACACCATGCCCCAGCCCCTGTGCTCTGGTGGGACTGCTCTTCTCAGTCAAGCTTGTCTCAGTCCCAGTGTGGTGGGCCCCTTCCCCAGAAGACCAGCACAAACCCCTGTCCACACCATATCTCCCTACCAGAGAGTTCTGTAGGACTTCATTTCTGGTGGAGTTGGTGTCAGGTCACTTCACAAGCAGACCAGAGCACACCTGGTGAAAACTTACCACATTTAGGCCGGGGACCAAACACTGCCCACAGCAGGCAAGGAAAACCTCTGCAGACTGGCCTGAAGAATAGAGCAGCCAAAACACAACAGCAGAGCTCATGCAGCACACTCCAGAGACACCCCCTGAAGCGCCAGGCCCTGGGCATGACATGACCTCTTCTTCATAAGGAGAGGGGCAGGAAACATGACTGGCTTTTCTAATACACAGAATACAGAAACTTAGACAAAATGCCAAGATGGAGGAATTCATCCCAAATGAAAGAACAAGATAAGGCCACAGCCAGAGATCTAAGCCACACAGATTGAAGTAACATGTCTGATGGAGAATTTAAAGCAACAATCATAAGGATACTCACTGAGCTTGACAAAAGAATGGAAGACTTCAGGAAGACACCACAGAGATAAGAGTTTAAAAAGCATCAGTCAAAAATGAAAAATGCAATAAATGAGTGGGAAACAGGCTTGATGCAGTGAACACAATGCTGAAAGAAGCAGAGAAACAAATAAGGGATATAGAAGACAAAATAATGGAAAATAATGATGCTGAACAAAAGAGAGAAAGAAGAATTATGCAACGTGATAATAGACTTAGGGAACTCAGTGACTTCATGAAACGTAATAACATTCTTATTACAGAAGTCCCAGAAGATAAAGAGAGAGAAAGGGGGCAGAAAAGTTATTTCAAGAAATAATAGCAGAAAACTTCCCTAATCTAGGAAGGAAACAGACATCCAGATCCAGGAGACACAGAGAACCCCCATCAAAATCAACAAAAGCAGTTCAACACCAAGACATAGTATAATTAAATTTGCAAAATGCAGTGATAAAGAAACAGTCTTGAAAGGAGCAAGACAAAGCTTACTTTGTAAGTAAGTCAAGATCATAAGGCTAGCTGGAGATTTCTCACCAGGAACTTGTCAAGCCAGAAGAACATGGCATGATATATTCAAAATGCTGAATGGGAAAAATCTGCAGTCGAAGATATTCTAGGCCGCAAGTATAGAAGGTGAGAGAAAGGGCATCTAGACAAACAAAAAACAAAAACTAAAGAAGTTTGTGACAACTACACCTGCCCTGCAAGAAATATTAAAAGGGTGTCTGAGTGCAAAGGAGAGACCAAAGCAGCAAAGACAAGAAAGGATCAGAGAAAATCTTCAGAAATGACAAAACAAGTAATAAAATGGCACTGAATACAGATCTATCCATAATAACTCTGAATGTAAATGGACTAAATGCTGCAAAAAAGACATAGGGTGTCAGAATGGATAAAATGACAAGACCGCATCTATATGCGGCCTACAAGAGACTCATTTTAGACCTACAGATACCTGCAGATTGAAAAGTGAGGAGCTGGAGAAACACAAATGGCAGAAGAAAGTAGGGGTAGCAATACTCACATGGGACAATCTAGACTTTGTTGTTATATTGTTTTTATCCTGCTTTGGTATCAGGGTAGTGCTGGCCTCATAGAATGATTTTGCCTGTATTCCCTCTATTCCATTATTTTTAAGATTTTGATAAAGATTTCCATTCATTATTTTTTAAATGTTTGGTAGAATTCACCAATGAAACCATGTGTTTTTGGGCTTTTCTGTGCTGGGAGATTTTTGACTCCTAATTTAACTTTGATTCTTCTTATTGGTCTAAGAAGATTTCCTCTTTCTTGGATTCAAAATTCATAATTCAATTGTGGTAACTTGTGCATTTTTAGGAATTATCTGGGTTTTTTTTTTTCGAAGTTATCTGACTTGTACAATTGTTTATTGTAATCTGTTATCACATTATGTATTCCGATGGTTATCTGTTGTATTGTTCTCTCTTCCATTTCTCATTCTGATTTTGAGTCTTCTCTCTTTCTCTTCTTAGTTAATGTAGTTAAAGCATTGCCAATTTTGTTTATTTTTTTGGAAAAACTGGTCATTACTTTCAATGTTATGTTACTGATTATTCTGGTATTTATTTATTTATTTATTTATTTATTTTAATTTATTTATGGTTTTGCTTTGTTATTTTCTTCCTCTACTAAATTTCAGTAAGTTTCTTCTTTTTCTAGTTTTTCTAAGTTGTTTGTTTGAACTTTATTTCTTAACACATGCATTTATAACATAAATTTCACTCTAACATCTGCTTTTTGCTGCATCCCATAGGTTCTGGAATACTGTGTTTTCTTTTTCTTTTGTTTAGAGACATATTTTGATTTGCTATTTTATCTCTTATTTGGTCCATTGCTTGCACAGTAGTGTGTTGTTTAATATTTACATATTAAATATTTAATATTTACATTGTAGATTTCCCAGCTTTGTTTTAATGTTGGTCTTTAGTTTTGTACCCTTGTGGCTAGAAAATATACTTGGTATGATTTTAGCCTTCTTAAATTTGTAATACTTTCTATTTCTCTTTTTATGCAATTTAACCAGGAGATTCTTCTATGTGTACTTAAAGAAAATGTGTATTCTACTTTTTTTTTTTTTTTGGATGGACTGTTTTATATATATCTTTTAGAACCACGTATTCTGAAGTATGCTTCAGGTAAAAAATGTTCTTGTTGAAAAAAAAACACAAAGTGAATGGGATAAAACATTAAAGTTTCACAAAGTCAAGTGGTGGGTGGCATAGTATTTATTTTGTATATGTTCAGAATCCTTTATAACAAAAGTAAGTGGAGAAAAAACTTAAAAAAATAAAAGTAATGAGGGAAATTATAAGAAAAAGTTTGAGATCCATGCATGTCTAAAAAGGAATAACCATTATTAAATAGAGAAAAAAGTAGAATATGAGAAATTTTACCAAAAATGAAATATATACTAAAATCAAAGTCATACAATTTCTTTCATACAAATTATCAAAGATAAAAAATAAAAATATTCAGTTGATGTAAGTCTTGCATCACAGTGGAAGGTAAATTAGTATAACTACTTGGGAAAACAACTTGGCATTACCTAACTTAGAGATTGGAGCTATTAACTTCATCACATAAACACTATTCTAATAAAATAGTCTAGATCTAGAAAAAATATTTATAATCAAATTGGGTTTGAGGAGGTAATCTATAATTAAAAAATGGAAACTTCATAGCTATCTAACCATAGGAGAATATTGAGGTAAGTTCTCATACAGAAGCATACTTCGACATAATTTATCCCAAATCCATCATTTTTAAAGGATAAAATGTGCTTTAGTGTTTTATTTTTTTAAAAAGATTTTATTTATTTGAGAGAGAGTGAGAGGGAGGGAAAGGGAGAGAGAATCTGAAGTAAACTCTCTTATGAGGGCAGAGCCCTATGCAGGGTTCCATCCCACTCCCCACAAGATCATGACTTGAGCCAAAACCAAGAGTCAGATGCTTAACCGACTGAGCCACCCAAGTGGCCTTGTGCTTTAGAGCTTTAAAAAATAAAATAGGACTTAGAATTTTATAGAGTATAATGAAATTTAAAAACTCTAAAACTGTACCAAAATGTTAACAATGATTATCAGTGAAATGTGGAACCATGATATTTTTTTCTTCTTCTTCTTCTTCTTCTTCTTTTTCTTCTTCTTTTCTATGCTTTCCAGACATTATTGTTTATGATTAAAATAATTTTTTTTTAAATTCTAAAATTCTTAATTTTTCAGCTAACATTTCTAGTCAGCATTTATTCTTACATTTAGTCTCAGGGGCATCTTTCCATTTTGTGACCATAATATGTCATTTTATATTAAGGGGTCCTCCCTAAACATATTACAGAGAGCTCACCAAGAATATCTTGTTATCTAAAGGCTTGATTTTCAAAGTTTATGATTTTGGCAAATCATTCTAGCTTATGCCATAAGGGTTGGGCACATACAATATGCTACTCCTTCTGTTAAAATCTTTGTGTAAGTGATTGTTTATCTTTTTTTTTTTTCATTACAATCAAGGTTAAGAAACATTGGCATCCCTTTCCTGAATCCCTGCCAATAGAAACTATTTCACATTTGCTTCTGACTAATGTTCTTGTCACTTAGATTTAGATAATTTTCTTTTAAAAAAATGAGCATTCTAGAACTTAATTAGGAAACTACTTAATACAACGCATGAATTAATATTCCTAATTGTATTTATCTTATTCAAGACAGACTTGTCTTTGTTCCTTCCCCCCCCCCTTTTTTTGTTCATGATATTCACTCTAGATATCCTCATTGTGGGAAAAAGATGAAAAAGAAGCACGTAGCATAACCAATAGCTATATTTTCTACCTCTACTTCTGATGAGGGATAGAAGCAGAAAAGTTTACTTTTAGCCCAGAAAGCTGACCTAGAACCTGCATAGTTCAACAAGGAATAAATACACTTTGGTTGCTACATTCTTAAATGGTCTCATGACTGTCTATAAATCTCACCTCTAGCTGATATCGAACTGAACGACAAGTACCAGAGAAATTTTGCAAAAGTAGTTTTACAAAGTGGAAATTCGAAGAAACATTTATGATCTAATACTCCTTGCACATCCCCTCCCCCTTGAGCACTAAGTATATAAACCACAGCTTCATCCATAAAAGTTCACTTTCTGCCCACAGGCCTGTCCCCATACTATTTAAATAAACTTACCAAGTTAAACTGTAAAAGGTTTCAAGGATTCTTTCTTGACTGTTGTGCTTAAGGATCCTGCAACACTTCTGTGGGTTGAAGTTAACTGAAGATTTGGAGCTACAATTCAAAAATCACCACAACATCTCAAGAACCCCTGAAAGTTTCCTCTAAACTAAATTATGAAAGCTAAAATGGGAGGAAAGCTATTTCCCAAAGTTTAGGGGTATAGTGGGTGATGGAAAAGGATAGTAAAAAAAAACCCAGAAATGAAATTTAAGTCTGTGAAAGACTGGAAGGAATGAATGAAATGTTTCATAGGAGATACATGTAATGTTTATTTGGAAAAGGGGAACTAGATGCTTAGATGACTGTTGATCATTGAAGTAAAATATTTTTATCTGAATTAAATTGGACATTAGTTTTTTCAGACTCCTTAAAAATAAATAAGATCAACTCAACTTTGGAAAACAAATTTTAAAATCATGCAAATTATTCTTACTTTATATAGATTTTTTAATACTGAAAGGTTGTATTTTTACAAATAAAATAACAGATATGAACACCTCTAGGAATTGTATGGGGCATAAATTTCAGAGTTGACTATCCACCTTATCCCTACCACAAATAAAACAACTAAATTGTACTCTAGATTGCTCACTTTTATGTCTTTAGAAATAACTTTCCAGATATAAGTGGTGTCATAAGCAATAATTTTAAGGACCAGGGAAGAGATATAAAATGGAATTGAATTGAAGATGTGATAAATGACAATTTGATGCACAATTGAAATAGCTAGTTTATATTTGAGAAGAGTAGAACTTGAATAGGTAGAAAAAAGAATACTCAAAGCAAACATACCACCTTCCCTACTTAGTCTAAAAAGTCATAGAGTAGGACCCAGGGGAATATATAGAGATATTTTAAGAGGCTCAATAAGAGTTTATCAAAGACTGAGGGAAAGTAGCTGTAGAAGTGGCCTCTATATAAGCTCATAGTTCTAGAACTCATACATTTTAACTCTTCTCAGCCTAGTGAGAGTTGCGAATGACAATATAAATCATGGCATAAGAAGCAAGGCTGTTGTGCTATGTGGCTGTTAGACTTTAATCTAACTGGAGGATATAAAAACTAACAAAGAAATATGTTACTTCACTGGAAACTTTATTAGTATTTACAATAGCTATGCTAAAAAAAGTGAGATTTCTCTTAATAATTCAAAATAATAATTCAAAATATTTAATTTCATGTTTCTTAGAAGGACAGTTATATGTGTGTAGTAAGTGAGAGCAATTTGGGCAAACTGTCGCCCTCAGATTATTTACTTGTGTTTCTTAGGACTTCCCGTATCTGTTCCCTAGTGAGCCCTCCGGAAAACTAAGTAAATGAAATTCATGGTGGTATGTTGTATCATATAGCAATGTTGACAGTGACAATAGCACTATGGTTTTCAATTACATGACAAAAGGAAATATATTGTAATTCTACAATAAGCAACCAAAAGAAGACTTATGGTCATGTATGTCAGAAAATAACACAGAGAAAAAAGCTTGAAGGTTGCTTAGGAAAATTCCTTCATGTAAAAGCAAATTTCATTTAATGGTATGTTGGAAAACCTTGACTCCTGTAGCCTTAAGCTATGGAAGGAAAGAGGTAACTCCAAAGAAAGGCATAGTGGTGAAGACTATTGTGATCATTCTTTAGGCCATTTATATCTTCTCAAGCATGCTATAAAAATTTAAGGGTGTCAAATCATGACAAGTTCTCGGGGTGCCTGGGTGGCACAGCGGTTAAGCGTCTGCCTTCGGCTCAGGACGTGATCCTGGTGTTATGGGATGGAGCCCCACATCAGGCTCCTCCGCTATGAGCCTGCTTCTTCCTCTCCCACTCCCCCTGCTTGTGTTCCCTCTCTCACTGGCTGTCTCTATCTCTGTCGAATAAATAAATAAAATCTTTTAAAAAAAAAATCATGACAAGTTCTAAGAAACTTTGAGAACTGTTACCTGAAACTATTCCTGGAGGAATAGAATCAGTGAAATCCAGAAAGCAGTTTCACAAATAGGGTGAAAGAAAGAAAGAAAGAAAGAAAGAAAGAAAGAAAGAAAGAAAGAAAGAAAAAAAAAAAAGAAAGACAGACAAAGAAAGAAAGTTCTCTTTTCTTGGGGAATTTCACTAAATGAGAGTCTAGGTTTTCAGGAGAAAGATGTGTGATTTGGTGACTGGTCTTAGAAGAATAAAAATAAAAGACCTAATATCAAGAAAGAAAATGTGCTACAGCAAAGCCATGTATATGGGAAGGAAAAAAAAAAAAAAAGGATTAAGCCGCAAAATCTACACACACACACACACACACACACACACACACACACACGTACATATAAACACACACGAGATCAGGAATGATAACAGCAAAGTAAGGAGAATTTGTTTCCAATGCCAGTCCTGAATTAAATTGGCTTATATTAATTAATTTTATAAATGAGCTTTGTAATAACATACCTGTCCTGAATTTCAAATATTACCTGGAGGGCTGAGGGAAGATTATATGCCAACTCTGCAACATTCTGTAATACTAAAAAGGTTGCAGGAAACAAGGTTAATTTACAAAAGGCAATCACTTTACCATATACCAGCAATGAGCAAATGGAATTTGAAATTAAAAACACAGTATCATTTACATTTGCATCCAAAAAACATGAAATATATAGATATAAATCTAACAAAATATGTACAGGATCTGTGTGAGGAATACTGCAAAACTTTGATGAATAAAATCAAAGAAGAGCTAAGTAAATGGAGAGTTTCATGAATAGGAATACTCGTTGTCAGGATGCCAATTCTTCCCAGCTTGTTCTATAGATTCAGTGTAATCTCAGTCAAAAGAGCAGCAAGTTATTTTGTGGATATAGACAAACTGATTCTAAAATGTATATGGAAAGTCAAAAGACCAGACTAGGCAACACAATATTGAAGGAGAAGAACATAGTTGGAAATTGACACTACCCAACTGCACCTACTATAGCTACAATAACTGAGATAATGTGATATTGTCCAAAAAAGGGAGAAAAAGAAAGAAAAGAAAAAAGAAATATACGTAATGGAGCATAATAGAAAAACACTCACATAAATATGGTCAACTGATCTTTGACAAAGGAGCACAAGCAATGCAGTGGAGCAAAGTTAGTGTTCTCAACAAATGGTGCTGCAAAACTGAATATTCTTACATGCAAAAAAAAAAAAAAGAAAGAAAGAAAAGAAAAAGGAATCTAGACACTCTAGACACTGATGTTACACCCTTCACAAAAATTAACTCAGAATGATTATGGATCTAAATGTATAATGCAAATCAAAAACTCCTAGGAGATAGTGTAAGAGAAAATCAAGATGACCTTGGGCTTATTAAAATTAAAGACTGCTTCACAGAAGACAATGTCAAGGGATTGGAAAGACAAGCCACAGACTTGGAGAAAATATTTGCAAAAGACTTATCTGATAGATAAGGGAGGTGTCAGGGAGAAAGACCTTTCTCTGCCCTGTGGACCTTCTACCTGGGCTTAGAATCAAATTGACATGAGACAGATTAACAGGAGAAAATCAAATTTAATAGGTGTGCACACAGGGATGCCACATAGACTTGAGATTCCAAAGACAATGAACTAACAGAAGCTTACCTGAGCTAAGGGGAAGGGTAGGGGCCTGAGGACACAAAGGGGAGCAAGAAGGTGAAAGGAGATGTTTGGGAAAACAAAGCTTGCCTTATTATTCAGGTAAATTCCTTAGGTAAAGGGAACTCTCTGTTAATAGCTCTCCTCCTGTTACAGGCTGTCTTTTCCAGTGTAAATTTAGGCAGCTGTGGGGGAGGCAAAGATTTTCCTGTATCTGTTTGGGTTATTGTTACATTCAACTCAAAATAATCTCTATGCCAAAGTGGCCCATTTTGGGGTGGCCTGCCTGGGCCCCTATAGAATGCTACCCAAAATATGCTAACAGCTCTCAAAACTCAATAAGAAAATTCAAACCATGATTTAAATATGGGCCAATCAGAGGGGAGGGGGTGGGGGAATGGGATAGACCGGTGATGGGTAGTAAGGAGGGCACGTATTGCATGGTGCACTGGGTGTTATACACAACTAATGAATCATCGAACTTTACATCGGAAACCGGGGATGTACTGTATGGTGACTAACATAATGTAATAAAAAAACATTAAAAAATAAATTATAAATAAATAAATAAATAAATAAATATGGGCCAAAGACCCTAACAGACACCTCACCATTAAGATACACAGAAAACAAGCATATGAAAAAAATGTTCTAAATCATATGTCATCAGAAAAATGCAAATTAAAACAACAATGAAATACCACTATACACCTATTAGAATGCCCAAAATCTGGAAGGCTGACAACACTGAATTCTGGCAAGACTGTGGAACAAGAAGAACACTCATTCATTGCTGGTGAGAATGCAAAATGGTAACCACTTTGGAAGACAGTTTGGTGGTTACTTATAAAACTGAACATACACTTATGATATGATGTAGCAATTATGCTAGTTGATATTGATGTAGTTTTGGAATATAGGTGAGGTTTGGTGGGGTGAGGTCCGGAGCTGATAACCAAGAAAGAATTCTCGAGAGGTCTTTGGTGCAAAATGGTGGTTTTATTAAAGCACAGGGAGAGGACCATTGGGCAGAAAGAGTTGCTGCCCCAGGGTGGTGAGGGGTGACTGATTATATATTTGGGAGTTGGGGGAAGTAAGCAAAGGGAAGTTTCAAAAGGATTTTCATATGGTAAAGACTCACAAGATACAGGGAGACCTTTCCATTGTCAAGCTAAGGTTGTTTTTCTCTCTATCAAGGCATTAACAGTAAGATAATTGGAAGTTTCCTGGAGGAATGTCACACATATCCCAACCACGAGAGTGTGTGTGTGTGTGTGTGTGTGTGTGTGTGTGTGTTGGGGGGTGGGGGGGTTGCAGGGTGTCAGCTTGTACTTTGTCTTCAGCTAGCCTTCTGCTCCTTTGTCAATATTTATTCAAAGGAGTTGAAAACTTATATTCATATAAAAATCTGCACGTGGATGTTTATTCATAGTTGCCAAAACTTGGAAACCACCAAGGAGTCCTTCAGTACATGAATGGGTAAATAAACTGGTACATCTGGACAAAGGGGTGTTACTCAGCACTGAAAAAAAAATGCTCTCACAGGGGGCCTGGCAGGCTCAGTTAGAAGAGCATGTGACTCTTAAGCTCGGGGTCATAGGTTTGAGTTGGACATAGGGTTTACTTAAAAAATGAGAGAGAGAAGAGAGAGAGAGAGCTCTCAAGCCATGAAAAGACCCAAGGGAAATTTAAATGCATATTACTAAGTGAAAGGATCCAATGTGAAAAGACTACGTACCGTATGGTTCCACTTATATAACATTCTGGAAAAGGCAAAACTATGGAAACAGTAAAAAGGTTAGTAAGTGCCAGTGGGTGAGGAGTGGGAGGGATGGACAGGTGGAACACAGAGGAGTTTTAGAGCAGTGAGAATACTCTGTATGATATTATAATCATGGGTACATGTCATTACACGTTTGTCTAAACCCACAGAATGCACAACACCGAGGGTGAACTGTGAAGTAAACTATGGACTTTGGGCGATAATGATGAGTCCTTGCAGGTCCATCAATTATAACAAATATACCTCTGGTAGCAGATGTTTATAATGGGAAAGATTATGCATGTCTGGGGGACATGGGCATATGGGAAGTCTCTCTACCTTCCTCTTAATTTTTCTTTGAACCTAACATTTCTCTAAAAACAGTCTTTAAAAATGTGATTATTAATTGTCGCTTCCGTAGACATCTCCCTTTCTACCATTGATATTTTCTATTCCTTTATCTTGTGGAGGTTTGCCCACACTGGAGCTTCAAAAAGAAGATGTCTAAAATCAAGGAGGATACTTCCATTATAGGTTGAATTGTGTTCCCCCAAAAGTCATTATGGTGAGGCCCTGACCCCCAGTGCTTCAGAACCTGACCTTTTTTTGCTTGGAAGCAGGGTTGTTGCAGACGTACTTTGTTAAGATCAGGTCATACTGGAGTAACAATAGTCTCTAGTCCAATGTCCTTATAAAAAAGGGAAATCTGAAGACAAACACATGCACAGGGAGAATGTTACTTAAAGATGAAAGCAGAGATCTATAACAAAGAATGCCAAAAATTGCCAGCAAGCTACCGGAAGTGTGAGAGCAATGGGATCGGTTCTTCCTCACAGCCTTCATATCACCCGCAGCAAGCCAGTGGACGCATTCATCCCAGGCTTCTGGCCTCCAGGACAGGGAGACAATAAATTCCTCCTACTAAAGCCGCCTAGTTTGGGGTACTTTGTTATGGCAGCCCCTGGAAATTGATATACTTCCTCTGCCCCATTTATTTCTTGTCTTGAATTCCCAACCATCCAAAGAAAAGTGTGACTTCATACCAATTGTAAATACAGTTACTGTTGCTCCAATCTGTAAGGTTAAATGTAACTTCATTTGTGAAGAAAAATACAGTGCCGCACGAAATGCTAGTATTGAATCCTGCACCACTGGGAGAGAAACTCGGGAATAGCTGGCTCTCACTGCCAACCGTGTAAGCCTTCATCCTTGAGGTTTGCTCTCCCTCCATCACTCCCTCTCTCTCTCTCACTTACACACACACACACCCACAAGTTGAAGAAATGGAAGAATTCATTTGAGAATTGTGTTGCTTCTTTCACAAGGATGACGTAACCCATGTGCTGCCACCACAAAAACTAGTAAGCTAACAGAACAAGACGAAGGAATTGGTCTGCAAGCCTGCTAACTTGACGGCATTGTACTAAGTCTCAAATGAATCCTTTTAGTGTCAGAGATTTCTGGGCACTATAGTTTCATTGCTTAACATGTGTAATTGCTAAAAATAAATTACAGCTATAAAATGAGACAAGCAGAGAGGTTTTATATGGCTACAAGTGCAGTTCATTCCTGAATAAAAGGATCTGTCATATCACTTAAGGTGGAGAAGAAACTCACTCATTGCTTCCCCTTCTGTTGGGTAAATAATTGTCACCTTGGTGAGCTGTTTACGGATTCTTTTTTTTTTTTAAAGATTTTATTTTATTTATTAATGTGACAGAGAGACAGCCAGCAAGAGAGGGAACACAAGCAGGGGGAGTGGGAGAGGAAGAAGCAGGCTCCCAGCGGAGGAGCCTGGTGTGGGGCTCGATCCCAGGACTCCGGGATCACGCCCTGAGCCGAAGGCAGACGCTTAACCGCTGTGCCACCCGGGCGCCCCTCATTAAGTAAATTTTAAATGTTATTGAGACGAATTGAAATGTTCAGATGATTTTAGGCCACTGCAATTATGAATAGACTCTGATCTATGGCTTGAAGAAAATAAAATATTGAGAAATCCCCATTTTGGTTTTTCACATAGAATCCGTAAACAGGGCGCCTGGGTGGCGCAGCCGTTAAGCGTCTGCCTTCGGCTCAGGGCGTGATCCCGGCGTTCTGGGATCGAGTCCTGCATCGGGCTTCTCCGCTGGGAGCCTGCTTCTTCCTCTCCCACTCCCCCTGCTTGTGTTCCCTCTCTCGCTGGCTGTCTCTATCTCTGCTGAATAAATAAATAAAATCTTTTAAAAAAAATTTACTTAATGATATTTCCATACCATATTTTTCCTCTAAGGACTTTAGGCCACTTTCACAAGATTCAAGACTAGGTACGTTCTTGTAACAATGGTGGGTTGTTCTGAGGCAGCACACCTTTAAAAATCAGTATAAAGTTTTGTTTCCAAGACTCAACAACAAAGTGACCACTATCACACCACTTTGAATTAAGGACCCACGAAAAGCTACCAGCTGGTGAATTGGTAGAAATCACAGGCATGTAGAAAGAGAGACAAAGACATAGAGAGTCAGGGAGAGACACAGAGAAACACACAGAGAGGGGAATATTTGTGCTGTGCAAGACTTATTGAGTCAATATTAAATACCAACACATAGAATTGCAGGGAGAAAACATGCAACATGGGAATGCTGTATCACCATATTTTACTTTCCTTTGGAAGCAACAGCTGAAGTGTCCAATTTTGTAGGACTGATGGAAAAGACAGACATGGCAAGAATCCCAGTTTTGTAAGAATCTGAAATTTACTATTTTTGAGAATTAAAAAATATATATCTGTCATAGACCTCAAAAGAATTCTTTACTTGGAGCTGAGAGCTGCATCTCAGGTCAGATTTCCAGATCTCTTAACACAAGTACTTCAGCAGGCAAGGTTTGAGAAATAAATGATAATTTTACTTCACAATCTAGTGTGCTAAAATAGACATGGAACTGCTAATTTAACTCAAAGTTAAAAGTCTTTAGGACATCATCAAAATCACTATGTCCTCCTAGCATTCTCTCTTTCACCTCGCAGTGTTTACTCCTAGATATTTTTTTAAAAAGATACATAGTGATCAAATAATCATGTCCTGACTGTATGTATATTTTTAAATTATTCTGAATATTTTTTACTTTCCAACATCCATCTTCTCCCACTACTTCTTAGAAAACATTAATTCGAATACAATAGTGGAAAGTGATCTTAGGAGTCATCTTGTCTAAATTTTACCTCTTCTAGATGAATAAACTATGCAGAGACACTAAAGGACTTGGTTATCCTAAGGAAATCAATGCCAAATAAAGAAATAAATTAAGCATAAATATATTCAATGCTATGAACAGTAGCAAAAATTTGTAAAACACAAAAATCTTTTAAAAAATATTCTATAACATGAAATAATAAATAACCATCTAAAGTGAAAAATAATAAGCTATGTATTTATCATTGTTAATTATTTCATATATTTCTTATCACAAATTCATAAGGACCTATAATTACCAGTGACTAGAGTACAATAGCTCTAAGGTTTGCACACTAGTGAAAAGGACAGTAAAAACTCATAAAATGACAATAGTGGAAAACAAAACTGTACATACAACGCATTTGTAATTATGTGCTGTATTAGTTTCTTAGGTTACCGCAAATTACTGCAAACTTAAAACAACAGAAATCTATTTTCTCAGAGTTCTGGAGGTCAGAAGTCCAAAACCAGTTTCACTGGGTCAGAATGAAGATGTCAGCAGAGCCACGCTTCCTCTGGAAGCTCTAGGGTTGAATTTGTTCCTGGCTGTTCACACTTTCTGGTGGCTGTCAGCCTTCCTTACCTTGTAGCCACCTTGTTCTAATCTCTGCTTCCACAGTCACACCACCTTCTCTGTGTGTCTACTCCTTCCACTTCCCTCTTCATGTGAGAGACGGTATTGTGTTTAAGGTCCATCTGGGTAACTAAGGATAATCTCCTCATCCCAAGATTCTTAATTTAAACATTGGTGCAAAGTCCCTTTTTTTGCCGTGTAAGGTAACATTTACTAGTTCCAGGGGATTATGACGTGATTATATTTTGGGGAGGCTATTTTTTTAGCCTACCACAAGCGATATTATCTGTGTGTGCATATGTCTGTATGTTAAAAAACTGCTAGGAAATGCTATATGTTTATATTGCTATGTGTGGATACAGAGATTGGGGGGATTTTTATTTTTTTCAATTTATTTTTGGTTATTTTCCCAATTTTTGAATACCTGTTAATTTTTTAATTCTAATAATAGAAAATATTTTTACATCCAAGAATTTCCCTTACATTCACAATTCAAATCTGCTGGTTAATAGAACTAATGGAATCCAGATAAAGTCATGTGACCTTTTTGTTACAATGGTTTAATTCATATGAAAAGTTATAAAAATCACATGAACATATTTATTTTTTACATAGAATTTCAACTTTAAGGTAGCTTAACCAATAGAGTGTTGAAACATTTATTCTTTTAGACTGTAACAGAAAGCATAAAATAATTCTTAATGAATTTTATGTATCATAAGAAAAGGGAACTAGAAAAAAGAACAGGAAATGAGAATTGACAAATACAGACACTGTCATTAAAGAATTGACTGAAATTGCTACATTTGTGTGTTAACTTCAAAATCCAAAACATAGAGAAGGCTTTATATATACAATGTCAAAAAAAATTTTTCCCACTTTTGAAACTATGCTTACACCAGAATTTTCTTCAATGACCTTCACCAGAAAAATACTCCAAATTGTACCTGAAACAACATGCAGGTGAAAAATATCTAATTTTATTGCTTCAGTAACTCAAAAAAGGGAGAATGGAATTTCACCAAATTTTCAATGAAAATCCTCATTTAGGAATGAGGAGGAAAATGATGATGAATTTCAAGCCAATTCGTTTTTGAAGCCTGTAAGTGGCTGCAAATAGGACTTATCAAGAAATGCTTCCTCAGCTCCTGCAGTAGAGTGATGGCATGAAGCTGTAATAAGCACAATCAATTTTTATTAAACAAAATGAAAAAAAAAAAAGTAAGTTCTTTTGTCAATCACAGTCTTGCCAGAGTCAGCCTTGAGATAGATAATCCTTTGAATGCAGGTGCTTTTCTCCAGTTTTATTTAATAATACAGATTTCACAAAGCTTTTTCATAAGAAAACAGAAAAAAACCACCCACTTTTAATAAATAGAACCACTGTGATCTTTTAATATTAACACATTGGTATATGACTAACAATTTGCCACGACTTTAATCTCTTTTTATGGTATACATGCTTTCTTGCTACTTCTTTGAAAATAGCAGCATAGATAGTGTAAGCTGTTGGGACATTTGAACCTTAAACATACTTACGTGTTTATTGTTTTATGTCTTAAACAGTATCAAAAATACTTTTCCTTTTTTAGTATGAACATCATCAGCATTATCATCATTACTATTGAAGTACTTAAATCATGTTCTACATATTTGCAAAGTACTTTAAAATTGCTTCTATTTGGTGTCAAAGAAGAACACGAACATCAAGTTCCTAGGACTCTACTTGTGGATGTCAAAGAGAAACCAGTGAAAACAGTTAATTAAATTCACATCTTACAAACAGCAAACTTATTTCAAGGGTCAAAGGAAAAAAATGCACCAGGCAGAGTTCAACAGGACAGGAAGACTTTACTCAGGACAATTTCAGTAGGGTTCAATATTATTGCAATAGGGGTGAGAGACTGAACTCAATCCCTCTGAAATAAAAGACAGGAGGATTTTTAAGTGCTGGGGTAAGCTAATGGAAAAATACTGGAGGACTTGAGGAGTAAGGTTGGTCAATGTGGTTATTCCATTTGTGTTTGCTAACTGGTGCTATGGAAGTTAGGCTCCTACTTTCCCACAGAGACTAGGATATAGGGGTCTGGTCTTTCCTGATGATTACATTTGAAAGGGATAGCTCCCAGGTCCCTGATAAAGATATTGCTAGGTCATAAAAGATTTACGTTTTTAGGAGGTAGGGAAAGAATTTAAAATTGCAAGTTTTCTAAAGTAAATGCTCTATGGTCAGGGCCTCTAAGCAGAAAAAAAAAAAAACTGTCTAAAGTTTAGTGAAGCTGAGGAAAACATTAAGGCCACCTTTGCAACAAGATAAAAATTATATTTGGTTGTTAATAAGAATGGCCACTCTTTTTTTCCAAAATATAAGTAAAATACTTGGTAATAGTAACTCCATTTTACCAAAGCATTTTTCTGAATATATGTGTGTATGCTAATTAGTTTAATTGAATACCCAAATCATTGTTTTGGTAATGTGTCACATAAAATTGAGTATATGCTGATAGACTAAGACAAATAGCTAGATATATCTCTGTTCTTCCTCATTTTTTAAAGATTATGGTTAATCATTCTAGTTTATCAAGGTACAGAATAAGATCAAAATAAAACTTACAGGGAACCTGAGTGGTTCAGTCGGTTAAGCGCCTGCCTTTGGCTCAGGTCCTGCTCCTAGGGTCCTGGGATGGAGCCCCACATCGGGCTCCCAGCTGGAGCCTGCTTCTCCCTCCCCCTCTGCCCCTCCTCCCTACTTGTTCTCTCCCTCTCTCAATCTCTTTCAAATAAATAAATACAATCTTTAAAAAAAATAAATAAATAAAACTTACGATCAAACTTGTGATCAAAATATTACCTTGTATTTCTTTTTTTTTTTTTTTAAGATTTTATTTATTTATTTGACAGAGAGAGAGACAGCCAGCAAAAGAGGGAACACAGCAGGGGGAGTGGGAGAGGAAGAAGCAGGCTCCCAGCAGAGGAGCCTGATGTGGGGCTCAATCCCGTAACGCCGGGATCACGCCCTGAGCCGAAGGCAGACGCTTAACGACTGAGCCACCCAGGCGCCCCAAAATATTACCTTATATTTCTTAATCTGATTGTGTTGCATGCAGTGTGAACCAAATCTTTATGGGATTAATTTTTTTCACATTCACAAGGGAAATATATGGATAACGTTTGTGTAGTAGATTTCTAACAATTATGTCATAAAACTAAGACTTTCCAAATGGTGTTTACTGCGTGTGTGTGTGTCTTAAATAAGAACCATTAATTTTTATGGTTTCTGAAGGAAACTGTGGGTCTTAGGACTGGATGGACCTGAATTTGAGTAGCAGCCCTGCCACCCACCAGCTTTGACATATTGGGCAGTTCATCTAATCTGAGATCCATTCTCTTTATTAGTAAAATTGTGTGGATGATTACGGCTACACTTTCTCCTATCCCATATGCTTTATGTAATATAATCTGCCACACCCACATTAAGAAACAGAGTCCCTCTCCAATCTTGAAAATGGGTAGGCCTTGTAACTGCTTCTACAAATAGCCAGCTCCGGGTGGAATCTTCATTTAGCCTGGTAAACTTCTTCCTCTTGGAAGCAGGCCACTGTGTAAGAAGTATGACTACCTGTAGCGTTAGCCCTGACAGTTGGTTTTTCTTCTTTGTAATGCAAGTGACTGACCTAAGCTTTGATTACAGATGCATCCACTTGAAAAAGGTATCTACTTCAAAGGCAATCTCTAATGAGCTAATTGGCAGCCACAGATAACATACAACCAGCCTCAGGATGCAAGATGAAGAGCCAGGCCATGCCCCACCCCCGGGTTCCTTTGTTTTAGAGATCCTGGTTTATTTCCATAACTGAACATATAGACTAATTGCTTTGTTTTGTTTTTTATTTTTCTCCACTTTAAATTCCCACTCTTATGTTATAATTCACCAATAAAGAGCAGGACTGCAAACCCTAGCCCCAATAAAAGCAAAATGCCAGGCCCATTCCCTCTCTCTCTTTGTCTCTGTCTCTCTTTCCCCAGTGACCTCACTGTGTGGCTTCTTGTGTGCTGTGTCATTTCTAGGACTTGTAAGTATAAACCTTCCCCCCACACACAGAGTTTCTTGATGGTTATTGCTGGCGATGTGTTACAATCATAATAGGAACCACAAAGGCTGGGACAGCCATAACACTGGTTATCGATAGTCTGAGACCAGCACAAAACTCTACCCTGGGATCACTTTGCTCTGAGAAACCCAAGCCGCATACATAAGATGAGATCCCGCGTGGAGAGAAAAAGCAGCCAAGGAAAGTCAATGTGTCAGCTGTGAGAACGAAGGGGCCATTCAACTAAGCCCAGTTGAGCCTTTAGATAATCATAGCCATAGTTGTTTTCCCACTGCAGCTGCATGTAAAATCCAGAGAGAACTATCCAGCTCAGTCCAGGCGAACCAAAGAATTGTAAAAACTAATACTAAATTTTTGTTTTCAGCCACCAAGTTTTGGGTAATTTGTTAGGCAGCAAGATATAATTGCAACAGTGTCTAGTTACTGATTTGTGTTATTAAAATAATGTATACAAATTATTTTGTATATGGTATATTATTATTAGTCCTAGGTACACTTCATAATTTTGAGATGGCTATCTTTACTGAATTGAAAATAATGCTAGTAATTTCTCAAAATTTTAATTTTCTTGTCATTAACTGTAATTTTTCATCCCTCTCTGTGCTTTTCAGTATCCTTTATTACAAGTGATTAAAATTAAAATATGCATTTTGAAGTGTTCCAAACAATGAACAACAAAAAAAGAAATTAAATTACATAGAGCAGGTACTAGTTCGTCAGGGCTGCCATAACAAAATGCATACACTGAGTGATTTAAACAGGAATGTACGGAAGAGCTAAGATGGCGGTGGAGTAGGAGGACCCAGGGCTTGTCTGCCCTCGAACACAACTAGATAACTATCATATCATTCTATATACCCCAGAAACCAACCTGAAGACTGACAAAACAAACTGCACAACTAAAGGAAGAGAAGAAGCCATATTGAAAAAGGTAGGAAGTGTGGAGACATACTTTATGGGAAAAATGGGTAACAGGTGCTATAGAGGGGAAGGAGCCCTGGTCATAGAGAATAAGAGAGACGAGCACATAGGGGAATGCACAAGGAGAACATTTCTCCAAAACCATTGGCTGGGAAGATGAGAGGGGTTGATGGCTGAGTTCTTACAAACAGCAGGACCTGGAGTTTTAAAGATCAGCAGGCTTGGCTGCACTAGAGCCCTGATGGCATGGCCCACTCTTGGAGAGAAGGCAAGCAAAAAACCCAGAGGCAGACAGTATGGAAACAGCTATCTGAAGAAACCCTGGGGCACACAGGAGAGAGATTATTCGCTATACTAGGAGCATTTCCCTGAGAGACAGCTTTCATGGAGACACCTCTCTGGAAACTAAGGAGCTGGCCAGTGTCATTCCCCTCCCCCATCTCTCAGCACAAACACAGGACCACCTGCTAGAAGCAGTACAGGGCCCACACTGGATGCCTAACCGGCTTACACCAAGTCCCACAGCCCTGTGCTCTGGCAGGACTGCCCCTCGGTCAGGCTTGCCTCAATCTCAGGGCAGTGGGCCCTTCCTCTGGAAGACCAGCACAAATCCCTGTCCACACCACATCTCCCTACCAGAGAGTTCTGTGGGGCTTCAGTTCTAGTGCAAGTAGTATCAGGTTTCATTCCACAAGCAGACTAGAGCACACCTAGTGAAAACTCTCCACATCCTGGCTAAGGACCAAACACTGCCCACAGCAGGCAAGGAGAACCTCTGCAGACTGGCCTGAAGAATAGAGCAGCCAAAAGAACAGCAGAGCACGTGCAGCACACCCCAGAGACACTTCCTGAAGTGCCAGACCCTCTTCTTCATAAAACCATGACTCTCAGAAGCAGGAAACATAATGAGCTTTTCTAACACAGAAGAATGTGGAGACTTAGACAAAATGCCAAGATGGAGGAATTCATCCCAAATGAAAGAACAAGATAAGGCCATAGCCTGAGATCTAAGCAAAACAGATTGAAGTAACATGTCTGATGGAGAATTCAAAGCAAAAATCATAAGGATACTCACTGAGCTTGACAAAAGAATGGAAGACTTCAGGAAGACACCACAGAGATAAAAGAGTTAAAAAAAGCATCAGTCAAAAATGAAAAATGCAATAAATGAGTGGGAAACAGGCTTGATGCAATGAACACAATGTTGGAAGAAACAGCAGAACACATAAGTGATATAAAAGACAAAATAATGGAAAATTTTGGCATATAAATTCCTAGAAACATGAACTACCAAAACTGAAACAGGAAGAAATAAAACTTGAACAGACTGATAACCAGCAAAGAAATTGAATCAGTAATAAAAAACCTCCCAACAAACAGAAGGCCAGGGTCAGATGGCTTCACAGGTGAATTTTATCAAACAGTTAATACTTACTCTTCTCAAACTATTCCAAAAAATATAAAAGGAAGGAAAACTTCCAAACTCATTCTATGAGGCCAGCATACCCTGATTCCAAAACCAGATAAAGACTCCACTAAAAAAGAAAACTACAGGGCAATGGTCTTGACAAACCAAAATTTTTCAATAAAATCCTAGCAAATGGAATCCAATACATGAAAATAATTATTCACCATGATCAAGTGGGATTTATTCCTAGGCTGCAAGCGTGGTTCAATATTCACAAATTAATCAATTGATACATCACATCAATAAAAGAAAGCATAAGAACCATATGATGCTTTCAAAAGATGCAAAAAAAAAGCATTTGACAAAGTACAAAATCCATTCATGATGCAGACCCTCAACGAATGGTTAGAGGGAACATAGCCCAACATAATAAAGGCAGTCTATGAAAAACCCACAGTTAGTGTCATCCTTAATGGGAAAAACTGAAAGCGTTTCCTCTAAGGTCAAGAATAAGACAAGGATGCCCACTCTCGCCACTTTATTCAACATAGTAGTGGAAGTCCTAGCCACAGCAATCAGAAAATACAAAGAAATAAAAGACATCCAAATCAACAAAGAAGAAGTCAAACTTCCATTATTTGCAGATGACATGCTACTCTATGCAGAAAACCTGAAACACTCCACCAAAAAACTGCTAGAACTGATACACAAATTCAGTAAAGTCACAAAATACAAAATCAATGTACAGAAATCTGTTACATTTCTATACACCAATAATGAAGCAGCAGAAATAGAAGTTAAGGAATCAATCCCATTTACAATTGCACCACAAACAATAAGATACCTAGGAACAAACGTAACCAAAGAGGTGAAAGACCTGTACACTGAAAGCTATACAACACTGAGGAAAGAAATTCAAAAGGACACAAAGAAATGGAAAGACATTCCATCCTCATGGGTTCGAAGGACAAACTTATTAAAATGTGTATATTACTCAAGCGATCTACACATTTAATGCAATTCCTATCAAAATACCAGCACCATTCTTCACAGAGCTAGAAAAAAGAATCCTAAAATTTGTATGGAACCCCAAAAGACCCCAAATAGCCAAAGCAATCTTGAAAGAGAAGAACAATGCTGGAAGCATCACAATTCCAGACTTCAAGTTATATGACAAAACTGTAGTAAGACAGTATGATACTGGCACAGAAATAGACACATAGATTCCAATGTAACATAAAACCCATAACCCTGTATAACATACAGGAAGTTTTTAAATGAAAAATGTAATCACAACGGTGTTCAACCTGCAGAAGTTGAATTAAATCAAAATTAGATCAAAGATTAAACAGTAGAATGTACATTTTAAGTGTTTTGAGTCATTATAATGAATATCTTTAAATGGTAGTATTCTTATCCTGTATCAACAGTAACAACTCTTCTGTCTGGGTAAATGGCAATAATTAATTTTTTTTCAATGAATAATGTACTTTTCACAAGGGAGATAAAAGTGGCGCGGTAGAGTTCAAACAAAATGAGGCATACACTACGTTCTGCTTTCATTGTGACTTCCAAGTTAAGAGATTCATTCAAATGAAAAGAAATAAGGAATGGCTATAACTCCCTGGGGGTTAAAATGTTTAATGTGATGATATCCAAACAGCTCTAGTGTTTCCTGAGCTGTAGAAAAAAAAACAGATTCTCACCCCAAACTGTGTGTGTCCATAGCACACTTTGTTTGCTTTTGTTTTTGTATTTTTTCCTTTTAAGTTTTGGTGTTTCCTTTTAAGTTTGCTCATTTGCCATTTTTTTTTTTTGAAAAAAAATCACAAAATAGAAACAAAATCCTTATGCTCTTCAAATGACCCAGCACAGTTCCTTAAGAATGTGCTGTTCTTTATTGTGAGCTGTTCAGAAGAATTTCTTTCTTTCTCTCCAAATGTCGAATCTTGGCAGAAGGATAATGGTAATACTCCCAAAAATCATGGCAGAGTAATAATCTGTGTGTTCAGACATTCTTAACTACAATCGACACTTCCTCATGACTTCACAAATTGAGCGTGGTGTCAGCTTTGCCATCCCACATCAAAGTAGTCAACTGTGTCGTTGTGTGTATTCTATAACCCCACAGTGTGTCCCCTAGCCAGCGTCTTTAACGGAGGTGTTCTTGCCTCCATTCAAGCGGAATGCTGGTTGAAAGATAAAACAGAGCTGTTTGCATAAATTAGAGAATATGTTAGCCACAATTTTTATTTAAAGTTTGCTTTCTTTGTCCACAAAGACAAATGGCCATTTACTTCTGTATGGCTTATGGCACATAGTGACGGGGTAAAGATGAGAAGGGAGATGGCATCTTTGCTTACATTTTCCTCAATGTATCATTTATTTGTGTCTTAAGGATTCATTAGATGTGTGAGATAACCTTATTATATAAAGGTTATGAGAAAAAAAATGTAGAGGTCAGCCCTAGTGTCCATCAACTGATGAATGGATAAAGAATATATATATATATATATATATATAAAGAAGAATATATATATAGAATATATATAGAAGAATATATATATAGAATATATATAGAAGAATATATATATACATACACACACACATATATATATATTTATGTAATATTATTCAGCCATAAAAATGAAATCTTGCCATTTGCAATAACATGGATGGAGCAAGAGAGTATTAGGCTAAGCAAAACAAGTCAATCAGAGAAAGACAAATACCATGTGATTTCACTTACATGTGGAATTAAAAAAACAAACCAAATGAGCAACGGAGAGAGAGAAACAAATCAAGAAACAGACTCTTAACTATAGAGAACACACTGAAGGTGACCAGAGGGGTGGTGGGTGGGCAGATGGGAGAAACAGGCGATGGGGATTACGGAGGGCACCTGTGATGAGCAGCAGCTGTTGTATGGAAGTCTTGAATCACTATATTGTACACCTGAAATGAATATTAGACTGTATGTTCACTAACTGGGATCTAAATAAAAAAGAAAATGTAGAGCCCGTATGTAGGGGAAAAACAGAAAAGATAAACACCATGTTTCAGGAGAAAAAAAATGTGCGGACTGGAAGAAGAATGTCCACTTCCTTATGTGAGCTTAGTAATGCTAAAGGATAGTGTGGACCACTGACATTCTCCCCTGATAAACACTGAAAGTGAGAACCAAACAGCAGCAGCAAGTCAGAGTACAGAAGATTCCAGGTATTTGAAGAGACACTGACGAGGACTCTAGCTAACTTCTGCATGGGCTAAAATAGAAATTAATGAGGAAACTCATACAGGAAAATTGTTAGCAAAGGAAAGGAAGAAGGTTTCCATGGAGTATTTTTAGATATATAAAAATAAATGAATTCAAGAAGGCTATGCGTCTCTTATGAGTCTGAAATAATCAGATAGCATTACCACAGTTGAATTTCTTGAATATGTGGATGAAAAACTCTGAAGTATTTTAATCCCTTTTCTGCATTCCTTTTTAATTCTATCAGCGTGTTCTATCTAGTCATACAGGTGTAATTTTCCCCACTTGCAGGCATAATTGTCACAGAAGACACAATTAGAACAATAAGTTTCCTTTATCAGAGGGGTTGGGTCAGAACACAGGCCAGGAGTATGAGCTTTAAGGTTTGCACTCTAGATTCTGGGTCTAAGTTAAGTGTAATGGTTATGCAAAAGTGGCTAAAAATGGAAAGAATAAGAGGTTGAGTAAATTTGGAAAGGGAGTGCTTAAAATCAGACACTAAAAACATCACTCTTATCATCAAGTCCAAATGAAGAAGTGCTAAGTACCAAAGGCAAGGTCAAGCAGCTGAATTCTAGAGCAATACTTCAAAAAGAAAGAAGAAAGAAAGAACGGAAGAACGGAAGGAAGGAAGGAAGGAAGGAAGGAAGGAAGGAAGAAGAAGAAGAAGAAGAAGAAGAAGAAGAAAAAAAGAAAGAAAGAGAGAAAGAAAGAAGAAGAAGAAGAAGAAAAAGAAAGAAAGAAAGAAAGAAAGAAAGAAAGAAATAAAGAAAGAAAGAAAGAAAGAAAACAGTGAGCACTGAATCAAACCCAACTGTTGTTAAACATAGCTAAAGGCTTTCAAGCTCATTTCTTCCATTGCATTATGATCTATTTAAGTGTTTAAGCTGAATTAAATGGAACAACTTTTGTTGTGTTTTCTTTGGGGGTATTTATTTTTGTTGGAATCACTATAGCACAGTGCCATCTGTGATGAGAAAAACAACTTTTGCTTTTTCTGAGATTCTGCCTAGAGTTAAACCCACAAAGAGTTAATCATCTCCACCCCAACCACCTTTGAAGTAGGAAATCCTTGCTACCCTGCTCTCCACCTCCCCTGGCTCATCACCTAGGCTGGTGCACTGCCCTTCTTCCAGGTCACTGCACAGTCCTCCCCACCCAACCCCATTTATGGCATTTGTAAGTAATAACACTTGTGACTTTCTTTCTGTGGATGCCGGGAATGGCCAGCAATCCCTGTACCGACGGATGAAAGATGACTCCAACCTTTGCTGTGAAAGAGAGAAGGCAAGGGAGTCAACGCTCAGAGGCGAAGATCCTTTGCTCTTCTTTGCTCCCGCTTTTATTGCTCCTTCAGGATAATCACAAATCCTTATCACTGTTTCTCAAGCACGTGATGTGTGATAAGGGGTCTTACTGGAACTGGGAGGACGTGTTTAGGGGAACAATCCGACCTGCTATTCAGTGTGTTCCGTGAGTTCTGCTAAACAGAGCCTAAGGGACAATGCCTACATCTCTTAGATTTCAGGGTGGCTGTTGGGCTAGGAAAGTTTCGGAAAGGCAACTCCCAGCGGCATTCCAACAGTAGAGCGGTCACTCAGGCCTTGGCATTCCAAAGGCCTATGCCCTTCTCCAAAACCTTGCCTGCCCTCAGCGGCCCCCCTGTTACATTTTAACAAGCCAGGTATTATGGCTGATTTCATACTCTACATTAACTCCAGCATGTGGATGTATTGAAACTGTGCCTTTAACCAAAAGGACCCTGAGGGTTTTCACGTCTCCAAAGTGGGAGTTCAGATGCAGAGGAAGCTACCTGCTAACCCCTGTGGATGGCCTGTGCTTACTAAATCAGCTGGTCATCATCCACACATTCTTTTTTTTTTTTTTAAGTTTATTTATTTATTTATTTATTTGAGAGGGAGAGAGAGAGCACAAGTGGAGGGGAAGAGGCAGAGGCAGAGGCAGAGGGAGAAGCCGACTCCCCGCTGAGCAGGGAGCCCCACATTGGGCTCAATCCCAGGACCCCAGAATCACTGCTTGAGCCACCCAGGCATCCCCCCCCTTTTTAAAGATTTTTATTATAATCCACATATTCTTAATTCAGTACATCAGCTCCAGCCTCCCAACACACCAGGGCACTACAACTGTATCCTGTATAGACCTCCCTGAGGAGACTTTAACAAAGACAGATACCAGGACCCTACCTCCAGAGATTTTGATTCAGCAGACATAAAATCTGCTTTTATTTAATAAGCTCTTTAAAATTCTTGGTGCCATTTTCCCATTAACTATACCGCAAAAAAATCATGTCATGGGTAAAGGTATAAACTTTGAGATCAGATTACCTTTGAACTGTAACTTCATCAACTATTAAATGTGTGGTTTGGGACCTTTCTAACTCTGATTTCCATTAACTATAAACTAGGTTAAATAATAACTGCTTCATGATTTTAATGGTGAAATTAGGTGACGTACATGTGCATGGTATGGAATATAGTCTACATTATTTTATAGATAGCTATGAACATAGGTGAATCAACCTTGCTTAACAAAAAATAAAGAGAAAAAGAGGACAAATGCAGGATGTAAATCCTTAACTGCCCTAAACCCAGATCCTGAGTTTGCCTGATTCCTTTTCAGTATTCCTTCTAGGTGTCATTTATCATATCCCTCTACCTGAAGGATTTCTTCTAAACTGGATTTTAGATCTAAAGTCTTAATTAGATTATGTTCCACATGTTTGGGAACACTGAGAACTTAACAATAAAGGGAAAGATATTTTAATCATCTTTCCCATGTGTTTATTAGAAGTAGGCATTATGAAGTATCTATGTGCGATTATATTACAAATCCCACCATCAATAATCACCTTGCTTCCTCCTTCTTGAAAAAACCACTTAGTCTCCCATGCAAAACAATAATAATAATAGAATTTGATAACTCCAAGAAAAGATTACAAGTTCCATAGAATTATAGAATACTCATCAAACACTTTTTCTTTCCTGCATTTCCTTGTATTTGAAGTGAAAGGAAAATGAAAATGATCTTAAGATTCATGGTAGAAGGTTCAAATGACATAAATATAAGTCTCAGCAAAATTAGTGTAAGCAATTAAGTGGGCGTGGAATCTCCTTGCTATCCATATATACAGTGAATTGTTGTTTTTGTGTGTGTCCATTAGCTTGTTTCTACCTAATCATGGGGTTGTGAGCGATAATTTCTTAAATTGACATCCACTTCTATAATTTTACGTTCCCTGGATCTGTAAGTATGGAATCAATTTCCTTAAGTATTTGGTCAATTTAGTGAGAAAAGTGACATTAAAAAGAAAGAATTTAAGAATAGTTTTCGAAATCCTGTGTAAGAATGATTTTCAAAGTAATATTAAGGCCCGTAGGTGGACTTCAAATGCCCTCCTGATAAACCTTCACCTGGATAAATAAGCATATCTTTTCCATTTTTACTCGGAAATTATGCATAATTCTACAGTCATTCATTCTTCATATTACAAAGATCTACCTGCTGGTGAACTAACTAATTAATGGTTGCTAAAATATAATATTCTTAAGCTAACATAGTCAATTAAGTGCTTATGATTATTTGTGTGTTTTAAATAATATAAAGTCCACTATATAACTTATGTTATCTTACAACTAATATAAATTTAATAAAATTAGTAGGTTATTGTTGTTTATATTGCATGTTTTACATATAAATATATGAGTTCAAGTTTTCTAATGGTATACACATTAAACAATTCATGTATGTTTCTCTCTGAATTATTTTTCTACTGAGACAAGGGTATACATGGGATAGATAGGTCTTTTGACTTTGAGAACTGACAGACTGGAATCTGGGTATCTTGGGGTTTTTTCTAGACCTGCCTGTACCTATACAGCGTAGTGTGAGTCTTTGGGCAAATAGCTTTAATTTCCCCCCCTTGAGGAGTCAATATTTTTCACCTGCAGTTTGAGGGGATTGAACTGAATGATCTTTGTTTATTGCAGATGTATATTTCTGTGACACTGCAGATTCATACAAGATGTGTCAGGTGAAAAAAAAAATCAAGATAGCTAATTAGATCAGCCTAATGAGGAACAAAGTAACATCAGTAATGTGTTGTTTTCACAGTTGTGACATTGCTGCCACAAGCTGCTTCTCCCTTTTAATAAAACGACTTGATTTCAAGTTCCTGTAAAGACAGCAATACTGTGTCTGATTGCAAAAGATATCCCAAGTATAAATCCTGAAAGCTAGTGAGCAAATCTGGAGAGGAAACATGTAAGAAAGTACAAATGGAAATATCAAACAAAAACAAAAAACTATTACTAGCAACCAAATGTGGCACTTTTCAATTCTCATCAAAATATTATGAACATTAGTAGACATTTTGGCAACAGTTTAATGCCATGCATCTCAAACTGGGGCAACATCCCCAGAAGGAACATTAAATTACAATATGGAGAATCAGCTGGGAACATCAGATTTTCAATGATTCTGTGATGAAATTTTGGACTTCTGTACTCCTAAAATTAAATCAGGAATTGAAACTGGTCAAGTTTTCTTCTTCTTTTTTGGGGAGAGGGAGGGTATGGTGGGACAGATGTTGTCTGTATATATCTTGAGTGATGGCAAACGTTGGTACTTCTATGCCTTTGGGGAACCTATTGGTGGAGCTAATGTCTCATAGAGAAGATAATGTCGCTCAACACGTGTCAGAGGCTCTTCTAGCTTGTCACCTTACTAACCTGTGAATTATTAATTTTTTATTATACAAAATTTACAGCTCCTCAGAAACTGATTTGTTTTCTTGCTGAACTAATGGTTGATTGAATATTGGCTTACAAAGATGGGGCTAACTATAGCTCTATCTCCCAACGTAGTGAATTCCTTGATAAAACAAAAATAATGTAAGTTCTAGGAGTTAATTTATTTCTTATTTTTGTAATATTCTTCATTTAACCATTTATAGAGTAATATGTCTTAAATTCTAATTTCAGTTAGAAACACTGAAAGGCAAAGAGAAGGGAAAACAGAAAGATGGTAGTGTGAGTTTGAAGTCAATTTAAAAGAAAAGAAAACAGGGTCACATGGGTGGCTCAGTCGGTTGAGCATCTGACTCTTGGTTTTGGCTCAGGTCATGATCTCAGGGTCCTGAGATTGAGCCCCGCTTGGGCTCCACACTCAGTGGGGAGTCTGCTTGAGATTCTCTGTCTCCCTTTGCTCCTCCCCCTGCTCTCTCTCTCTCTCTAAAATAAATAAATCTAAAAACAAAACAAAACAGAAAAATGACCTGAAACCATTGAAAATTTTGATAGGCGTGGCATTGTCCCTGAGGGTCCGCACAGTGATTTGACAATGAAATGATGGTATCCACCAGAGATAAGTCTGTATTAAGTCTAGCTGTCACTCCAAAAGTTTAGATACACCTGTTTACTTATTTTAGATATGGATGATGTGGATTTTATATTTGAGAAGATTCAAGTGAGTCTAAATCTTGCCAATTTTTGTGATCTCTCCTGCAGTGACATTTCAGAATCACATACACATATTTTGAATAAAAATTATTAGAATTGTTTGCAGCTAAAATGAGAATTTTTGGCTAGGGACAAAGCAAAGATATTAAAACCAACATATAAGCATTGATCTTTTTTTAATATCACATTCTGAATTATCTATAAGATGAAATTTAAGTCATGGGAGAAAATTTGGTGAATCTTGAAACTTTGTGATATGCACAAATATTTTTTGACTCAAGAGGAGGCATATGTGGTTTTAATAAGTTGTACTCATCACAGAACACTACAACACTAACTTTTATGTGCGTAAAAGTCATTTTGGACAATCGGTGGAAAGACTGGATTTAATTTATTTATCTTATATTTGAATGAAATAGAGACATTCATTTTCATTGGTTAAAATGAAAAGATCTATGGAGATATGTTCATTTTCTAGTATTTCATAATAAAATAATTGGTAAAGAATTTTTCAAGTATATGTCAATATCATATGCTATATCATCTAGAAAAACACATATAGACCTGTACAATGATATACAAAAGTGGTGAGATAGCAGCTTGAATCAATGGAACTACACAGTTTGAAGACATTTTCAGTCATTCCATTGCTCATAAGTACTTTGTCTCAAAAATCTTTCTTTTTCTATTTTCTCAATGCGTTCAATGGAATGGAAACAATGATAAAGTTATAAAAAAATCAGGAGTTTGTTATAGAGAACAAACAGATGGTTACCAGAGGGGATGCGGTTGGGTGGATAGGTAAATAGGTGAAGGGGATTAACAGTACACTTACCCTGATGAGCACTGAGTAATATATGGAAGTGCTGAATCACTATATTTTACACCTGAAATTAATATAACACAGTATGTTAACTATAGTGGAATTAAAACAAAATTTAAAAAGATAATAACTAGAAAATCAGGAGTTTGTGTATTTTTATTTTAGGCTAATCTGTAATAAATAGGAGGCTTACTCTGTTAACCGAATGGACAATGCTTTAGCTGGGGAGACAGACTGAGTTTTTGAGATCAAGTTTCAATTGTTAATTTTCTTAAGAAAGAAAAAATCACTGTAGTAGGTGACCATCTGGATTAGCTGGATAAACACATACTCATATTAATGATACATAGTGGCTTACAGAGTCACTGTAAGATATTTTTCCCCCAAGTCTGGATAATCTCGAGCCAAAGCAACATGGCAAATCTGTAAATTTTTGGAACTCTATGGAAAATAATATATATTTTTGAGAGTTGGATAGCAGGAAAAATATTTTAATAAGAGCTCAGTCAGTGTCAGGCTCTGCAATAAGCATTCAAAATAGAAAGATAAATAAGATACAACTATTATCAAAGAATAGGTTTGTTCTATTTAATATGAGAAAATACTTTTAAATTAATACATTTATATAGCAAAATTGAAAAATACTTAAATTTTTAATATACTACGATCACTACAATGATAAAAATAGTTTTAAACCCAAGCAAAACAGAGCTGATTGTTACAAGCTTTTTTTGCAAAAATGACTCAATGAAAGCTTCAAATAATTAAAAAAAAAGAGCTTCAAAGAAGCAATTATAAGGAGTTGATTTTGAAGGCTCTGTTGAACTTCACTAGGAGGATGCAGAGGCGAATGTTTTGCATAACTAAATCAACAAAGAGCCAAGTAATTTTAGGTACTACTATTATTATTAATTATTATGGACTAGTGTGCTTGGGAATAGAAGCCAAGTAGACTCTCAGGAATAGAGTCTGAAAAACCAGAAAGGTAGTCTAAGTATCGCTAACGTGCCAAGGCACCTGAATCCTAAATGTGATGGGAAACCATTGACTGGTTGTAAGAAAGGAATAACATAATTAGATTTGCCTTTTAGAAAGATGATTTTGTCGGGGCGCCTGGGTGGCTCAGTCGTTGAGCATCTGCCTTCGGCTCAGGGTGTGATCCCGGCGTTATGGGATCGAGCCCCACATCGGGCTCCTCTGCTGGAAGCCTGCTTCTTCCTCTCCCACTCCCCCTGCTTGTGCTCCCTCTCTCACTGGCTGTCTCTCTGTCTGTCAAATAAGTAAATAAAATCTTAAAAAAAAAAAAGAAAGAAAGATGATTTTGTCAGTATTTAGAAGAGCCTAAGGTAGGAGCTTGTTCCAATCATGCAGTTAAGTCCTTCTATGCACTACTTCATTAGCTTTAAAGATGACGATGGGCTTATTTACAACCATCACTATGGCCATAGATTGGTATCATAAAAAAAAAAATAATAATCTTAAGGACTCTCTTACATGGTTATATTTTACTCCGATGGCTCATGGAAAAAAGATGCATTGCTTGACTTGCATTTTGCAAGTCTCTGGTAACCTGTATAAGATATAAATCAGATGGCATCAGCTTAGATGGAGTTGATTATAAAAAGTGCTTTACAATATTATTAAGATCAAATATTGAGGGTGTGGTATGATAAATGCAACATGTATCATAGTCTTTTCTTTATTTTTCTGTTTTACAGTCTTGCATGCGAAGTCCAAGGGATCAATATATCACACAACCCCACCCTAGGCAGTCTATTCCACCCCACCTGCCAATCCAAATGTTAACCTGTAGCAACAACAGAATGGCCAACTTAGGAGTCAACCTATGGCAGTGGTTTTTCACCAAAACCCAAACTATTACTATATAATGCAGTAGGCATCTGGTATTCAGTCTGGGAAAACAAAGCTCTGAAAGAGGAGAAGTGAGAACAAAAAAAGAGAGGGAATGGAGTCAACGTAATAAAAGATATTAATCTCAGAATATCAGATTTCAGTGTTTCTTTCTAAAAGTAAAACCACTGTAAACTAAGTGAGCCTTCAGCCCAGGAGAGAGTTGGTAAAGGTTGCACTGAAGCATGGTCTACATAAACAATCTCTTTTCAGGTCCTTTGAACCCTGAACTGAGCTTAAAGCTGTAATAAATGTTGAAATATTGACATATTCTTTTTTTTTTTTTTAAGAGAGAGAAAGCGAGAGAGCTAGAGCGTGGGAGGGGGCCGGGGGAGAGTGAGAGAGAATCTCCACACTGGGTGTGGAGCCAACAAAGGGCTTGATCTCATGACTCTGAGATCATGACCTGAGCCAAAACCAAGAGTCAGATGCTTAAACAACGGAGCCACCCAAGTGCCCCAACAAATGCTGAAATATTCTTAAGTGGTGGGTAGTGGTATGGTTAGAGAGGGCAAGCTGGCTTGGCCCTACTCTTAGTCACAGCAGCTCCCTCTCCTTCCCATTGAAAGCAAATAACCTCCATATTTCCAGATGATGGGACTCTACTCCACCTAAGAATTCTGGGACAACATGAGGGCAGGGAGTTGATAGCTCATATCAAAGCAGGTGTGAACCAAGAATCATACTGAAAAATTACTCATATTACTGCCTTTCAGTGTTTTGGAAATTACTAAATATAATGGAAAAAAATCAACGAAAAACTTGCATTGTAGTTCTAAATCTGGTCTGCTACTTTCTAAATTTATATCTCTGAAAAAGAGAGAGATACTTGTACATTGTATTTTTGATAGCACAAAAAATATATCTGTAAAACTTAATTAATGTAGTTGATTTTAGCTCAAGAATTTATCTCTGCATGTATATTTTAGAAACTAAGAACATGCAAGGATAATTACATAATTACAATAATAATTACAATTAAATGATAGAATTTTTATATCTTTAATATAATATTGAATCTCCACTTTGAATATTAATTAATACATTTGCAAATTATCATAGTGACTTTGTACTGAGCAAAGGTAAATTCTGATATAAAATAAAGGATCCACAATAAAGCACAAAAGCCCTCTAAAAAGCATAACTGAAAATTTTTCAATGCCTCACTGAACTTTGAATTTTCTTCATATTAGTTTCACAATCCATGAAATATTAGGAGCATTAATTAATTCATTCATTTATATGCTTCTTCATTCACCCAGTCACTTGCCAAATTCTTGAGCTCACCATGTGCTGTGACCGATACAAAACTGAATAATATGTTTTCTTTGATGAAAAGCACATTGGCAATTCTAACAAAAGAGAGCTGATAGCAAAAGAGCAGAGACAAAAAAAATTAAAATTAGGAACAAGACACAAAGAATGTAACAAACCGAGAGTATTTAGTGCAAGGACAAAAAAGGTACCCACATGTCAATACATTATGAGGGTAAACTTTCATATAAAAATGTGTTCAAATGGTATTAGCCTTGCATCAACTTCATATAAATGTGTAAGGGGGTAGCATTTAATTAGAATCTACTAGCACAGAATTATGATTCCCAATTTACTGAGATTCAAAGAGGTTAAGTAATTTCGCTAAAGTCTCAAAACTACCAAGGAGGGTCAACTTGCATGAAAAACCCAACTTTTCTAATTTCAAAGCTTCTATCTCTTGGGCACTATGGCTTTTTAAAAAGGAAACAAGCAATTGTTTGGTACTTGTCATTATCAGAAGACTGCGCTTAGGTAGAACACCTTTCCCTCTGGCATTGCCAGATAAAAGGAGGCTACCATATTGGTTAATAATGTCAATACTAACAAGGATTTTTAAAATGTCTTAAGGTTTAAAAAGGGAATGTTTGTCAATGTGAACCCTTATGCTTCTGTTACATCTATGGGTCCAATGTAAAATGTTTCACTTAATTTCCAATTAGGCTTCTGCTCTGACCTTTGACCTCTTTTCCTCTCTCATCTTTTAATATTCCAACAATTTTAGATTATGGAAGTTTGCAAAAAAAAAAAAAAAAGATCAAGAGTTCCTACAAACACTTCCCTTAGTTTGCACTAATGTTACCATTTAATTAACTGTGGTGCAATGATCAAAACTAAGAAAGTAATGTTGGTATAGTATTGCTCATGACTAAACTACAGATCTTATTCAAAATTCCCTGGTCTTTCCAATAATTCCTTTCTTTGTTGTTTCAGGATCCCACATGGCCTTTAGTTTTTATGTCTCTTTAGTCTACTCCAATCTGTGACAGTCCCTCAGCTTTCCTTGCCTTTCACGAATGACATTGATGCTTTTGAAGAGTGTTGGTCAGTTATATTGTAGAATTAGTTCCACAATTTGTGTCTGTCTGATGCCTTTTTCATGATTAGACTGGCATTACACATTTGAACAAGAATATCAAAGATGTGATGTTTTGTCCTTCTCAATACATCATATCAGATATCTTACTACTCATGATGTTAAACTTGATCATTTAATATCAAGTATTTGGTATATCAAGGTATTGTTTTCTGGGATCCTCTACTAAAAGCTTCTATATTCCCTTTTTTTAAATAAATATTTTGGGAGTGGGGCACCTGGGTGGCTCAGTCAGTTAAGCATCTGCCTTCGGCTCAGGTCATGAGCCTGGAGTCCCAGGATCCAGCCTCACTTCGGGCTCCCTGCTCAGTGGGAGTCCACTTCTCTCTCTCCCTCTGCCCCTCTCCCATTTGTGCTCTCTCTCTCTCCCTCTCTCAAATAAATAAAGTTTTAAAAAAACCAAATATCTTGGGAGAAGATACTTTGAGACTATGCAAATATCCTATTTTTCCTCAAAATCTCCATCTCTTAGCACATTCATGACATTGGATAAGATACTTAAGTTCACTGCCTCATTTCTACATATTTAGAATAGAGATAATAATTATCTTTATTACATAGGGTTTTATAAGTATTAAATAAAGCATCTCATATAAAGAGCTTAGAAAAGAATGTCTAGCATATAGTAAGCATTCACTAAATGTGTTTCTTTTAAATGTCAATGTTGAGCAATCTGGAGGATAAAAAAAGTTAAAAAATAAAAGAGCACAAAAATTCTGATAGGCCTAGGAATCATGAGCAGTAGGAATCATGTCATCTTTGAAAGACTGAGAGAAAGCTGGAATGGTAGGAAGCAGACAGCAGACAGAAAAGCATTCCGAGATGAAGCGTCAAAGTTTGGAAAGGACTTATAGCAAAGCCTTACCCTAAGGCATTATTTTATTCTGAACAAATATACAAGATCCTAAGGATGACCTTTTAATAATTTTTTTAAATTTTCTTTAAAGATTTTATTTATTTATTTGATAGAGAGAGAATGCGAATGGTGGGGAGGGGCAGAGGGAGAGGGAGAAGCAGGCTCCCCACTGAGCTGGGATCCCGACTTGGGGCTCCATCCCAGGACCCCGGGATCATGACCTGAGCCCAAGGCAAATGCTTACCTGACTGAGCCACCCAGGTGCCCCAACCTTTTAACAATTTTAAAACCAAGCAGTAACATGGTCTGATATTTAGTTTGAAAACATTCTGTCTGTAATCTGGGTAGTATTTTGGAGCTATAATAGAAGACCTGGTGATTCCAGTTAGGACACCAAAATGCAGGTAGGCTATTGGACAGGAATGACTACAATAGAAATAAAGAAATGAAGAACAGAACTAGCCATCTTCCTTTACAATGCATTCCGCTCTGCATTTTCTCCTTTACAGGAAAGTGTCAGCTATTTGCCAAAACTGGACAACTGGATGTTACCCTAGTATAACTCTTTCTGAATATCGAATGTAAAATGTCAGATCTTTCCTATTTTCCTTCGTAATCCCATGGCATAGTACTTTTATTATATGGATTCAACAAACAAGGAAACTGAAGTTCAAAAAAGGTTAAGTCATCCAATACAGTCTGGACCAAACCAATCTAATCAATCACCAAATTTTGTTCATTCTGTATCCTAAGTATTTCTTTTTTTTCTTTTTTCTTTTTTTCTTCTTTTTTCTTTTTCTCTTTCTCTTCTTTCTTTTCTTTTCTTTCTTTCTTTCTTTCTTTCTTTCTTTCTTTCTTCTTTCTTTCTTTCTTAGACAGATAGTGCGTGTGGGGGAGGGACAGAGGGAGAGGGGGAGAGAGAATTTTAAGCAGGCTCCATGCCCAGAGAAGAGCACTACACAGGGCTCCATCTCACACCCTGAGACCATGACCTGAACCAAAACGAAGAGTCAGGCGCTGTACCAACTGAGCCCCCCAGATGACCCTGTATCCTCAGTATTCTTTAAATAATATCTCCTTCCCTTCATCTCCATCGCCACTAGCTTGGCTCAGGCTTCCCCAATACATCCTTCAATGTCCTTCTAACCTAATTAACTTCCAGCATTGCCGCTCTCCAGCCCATTCCACATTCGAAACCAGAGTGATTACCTTAAGATCAAGTCTGGATATCTTCCTCCCCTGTTTAAAACCTCTTCTTGCTTTTCTGTGGCTCACAGAGCAAAGAGCAAACACCCTAATGCTGATGAATTCACTCCCGTCCTCTCCAGCGTCCTCCACAAGCAACCTCTCTCCCCACTTTTACTTTTATCTTCATTCCTTTCACATTATCACCCTGCGCACCAACCAACTGCAAGAACTTGCGGTTCCTCTGAATGCGCCCTACTCCCCGCTGTTGGTATTTGCTCATGGCCGGTAACCCTGTTCCTGGTCCCTGTTTCCTCATCCCATTTCTTCACTTAGGCAAATCGTTTCGTTGGCCCGGGTTTAGTGACGATTTTTCCTCTTCTAGGAAAGCCTCCATTTCTCAAAAAACAAAATGTATGCCTCGTAGGCAATCCCATATACCTTGTACTTACACCCATCACTATGCTTAATACTATATATTCCCTATACGTTCTTCTGGGAATCCTATTCTCCTTCCTCTAAACGGTAGCTTCTTCAATAGCACGGTGGTGTCTGTCTTGCTCATCACTGTATTATTAACGCCTTGTACAGCGTAGGTCCCATGATAGGTGCTAAATATATAACTTTAAATAATGGGCTTCAATTTGACAACTAGATGGCTGAATGAGTAAATTAAATAATAAATATACACACAAAATAATCGCAGTGTTTATTCTTCAATAACAGTATAAGTAGCAAATATTAGTGAAGTTAAGGACATTTCAGAAATGTTTGTTAATATAATATGTACATCTCTATGTGTATAAACCAATAAGTTGCAAAACCAATTACATACATATTTACCTATCTGAAGTATGATGTGCTTTTCTATTTCTCATTCTAATCTAGTTCACGCCTATCTATATAATGATGACCACCGTGAAAATATGATGCCAGACTCCAATCTTACATAGATCTTCAATTGTTCTTTTATGCTAACAATTTAGGCAATGACTTTCTGTTAGCTCCAAATTCATGGCTTTCTATTTTTATTGGATTCCCTTTCCCAGACACAAGAGCTAGAGTGTAATCAATCATGGTACCTGATCTTTAGCCCCAGCATTCCATAATTTGGTTGCTAAAAATGCTTTTATTCCCCTGGAACAGGTAGACTATAAGTGTGTTCCTTGGCTCACTGGACATGAGCATGAAGTGGCATGAACAAGAGGGTAACATGGAGAGACGGCAGGTCTGGCATTAGAAGTGGCAACATCAGGAGTCTCAGCAGGGGTGACAGCATTTCAAGACACTTCACAAGCATCATGTCATGAGTCCAACCTGTTCAGGTCTCTCCTGCCTAGGGAGGCTGGTTCTTGATTAATATCAAGTCAAGTGTTTTGTCCTTGTAAGGTTTTACTCAGTAAGCCTGAGGTTAAAGACGAGTTTTCCTTTTATCTGTGAATATTTTATCTTTCATTTATAGACAGAAGGACTTTTTTCCTGTAAGTGAATTCCAGTACACTAAATCTCTTTTGATTTAATAGTTGTCTATTAAAAAGAATTAGATGAACAAGATAAATTCAATAAAATTATAGATGAAGATAAAATAATTTATGTTTGGTGTCCATATCTAGGAGTAAAATCAAGTTCCTTTTCTAGAGTGGGTTTTTAACATGCAAGGAATTTTAATCTGTCACTGAAGCCAGGTGGAGCATGTCCCGAAATTGTCATCTTGATAGGGTACTAGCTGTTGTGCGATATGCATGAGCAGGGGTCCTAGGAGTCGGGATATTAGGTTTGTGGCTAATGTCACCTCTGCTGGTGTGACCTTAGCCATTTCACTCAAATGCTTAGAACCTCAATTGCCTTAGTGATAATCACCTGTGTTCCTGTTGCCACTAACAGACGGACACGGTTTCTCTTTGATCATGGGAGTTTCCATAAGGCTATGTGGTGAAATGTCATGGTATAGGAAACTGTGTTAGCAACTTTATACTGGCCCAGGTTCTAGAGTTTCAAAACTAGAATGAGGTAGCGGAGACAGAAATAGAAAAACAATTAAACATTATATAGGATGAAACCAGTGCTCTTATCATTAATATCTAATATTAATATTCTCGAGATATAGCATATGACTAGGTAAGTTTATCACCATGCAATATGGACCACCCTCGTTAGAGAGAATTTTGTACCAAGCCATCTCAACATTCTGATCTGTCTAAACAGGTTGCCTTTGACTCACAAACCTGTTCTTCCTATAATCAATTGTAGCCGGAATAGTAGCTTCAAATTCACTAGTTGAACATGATGGATCGTTGTAATTTGTTCAGAAAAAAAAGCATTTGGGGGCAGTTTCCTCAGAAGAGGACTAAGTATGCTTTCCTTTTGATAAAGGTACCAAATTCATAGGTTGGCCATGAATATTTATATATTTCATGTATATACACACATATAATTTTTACATATACAATTTTATATGTATAGTTTATATATATAATTTATACATATATAATATACATATATTTAATTGTAAAATATTAGAGAAGCTATATATAATTTATATATGTATAATTTTATATGTATAGGTTATATAATTTATACATATATAACGCATATACACTTAATTGTAAAATATTAGGGAAGATGTGGGTGATTATTACATAATGAAAGGCAGGAGATTTTTAAGAGTTTTATGTGTTTTCTAATGTACTATCAGCTATAGGCAAAGAATCTCATTTAATGGATTGAAATATATTCGATTTTAATTATTAAGATCCCAGTTAGAGTCATGTTTTAAGTGAAAAAGATTTTATGGAAATCAATCATGTGATGTTATTTGCCCACTGTAGTAAATCCTCATTAGTTGTGATTTCTATATTTGCAAATTCATCTACTTGCTAAGATTTATGTGGAAACACCCCACCCCTCCTCCCCCGCCTGCCCCATGAACACATGAGGTACTTTCAAGTCACTTGCAAGCATGCACAGATAAGGAAACTTTGAGTTTTCCCTGGGGGGAATGCCTTTACCGCTGAGGTCAAACAAGGCCACACTGGCCTTTTGTTTCAGCTCTCCTACTGTGAACAAGTGTCCTTTTTGCAGTTTATTTATTGCCACATGTTTTGCTTTCTCTTGGTAATTTTGTTTAAAGTGGCCCTCCTGTGTCCTACTAAAGGGCTGGCTAGAGTTCCTAAGCACAGAATGTCTGTGATGTGCCTTATAGACAAAATACGTAGATCCATTTTGTTCAGGCATGAGTTACAGTACCCTTGGCTCCGGGTTCAAGGTCAATGAAGCAACTATATTATTAAATAAGGGTCTTTAAACAGAAACACATACGAAATAACATTACTTCTTGATTGGTCGATGAAAACATGACCAGAGCTTCACAGGAAACTAACCCCATATTTTCCCGAGCATACACGATTCAGCATTCACTGATTTCCGCGTTTGCGGTGACTTTTATAGATCATAACTAGCACAGATTTTTTAAATCGAGTATATTGATTTCATTTGCTGCACGTTCCTGCATGGCATAGAATGACTGAGTAAGCAAACGGTGATTTATAGAATGAACTTGCCATCATGAACTAAGATTGAAGCTTATTTTATATAATGGCCATCATAGTAATAGTAAAAGGAAATTTGGGGGAGAGATGGAACGAGCAGGACAAAGTGGAGCGTGGAGAGTGAGGAGTTTATCATCCTCCTCGCTGAGTTCCAGGCGAACTTTGTGTAGAACTCAATCACAGAGCCATGTCTCAAGTAAGTATTTGCCTGTCTGTCTCACTGAAGAGACCATGGATTTCTTAAGAGCAGCCACCACGCCTGATTTAGGAAATCTGAGTATATACAAAGCCACACCAAGACATAAGTGAAATCAACATAATAATTACAGTCATCATCCATGTTTCAGTGGCTCTTCTACTGCTTGCTGAAATAATCCCTCCAGGATTTCTGAGACTCCTGGTGGATTTTACACAAGAGCTCATTAACACTTCTGGCTCACTTGAGTTACCATGAGGCCTAATTTATTTTTTGTTTGCTTCTGTCGCTTTGATCCTCTTTCCCCGTGTACCACACCATCTACTGACTCTGCTAAATTTTCACACGTCACTGCAGAGTCTTACGGACGTCTCTGACACCAGTGCTGCTCTGTCTGGGCAGCAGTCCCCCCAGCCCCCACCCTGCGCACTGTTGATGACTTGGCCCAAACCCTCTGCCACGCCCTATGTCGGACATTGCTGCTCTATATCCCATGTACTGCTCTCCAGCGAGACACCACACCAATAGATTTCTACTAGGTGTCAAGTTTGAGTGGTATTCTCTGGTGTTGGGAAGTAGAATACACCTCTGGTTTTGCTTCTACATTTCATTAAAGAGGCAACATTGAATTGCTCCCTGAATACCAGTCTTACAAAGTTTTCATTAAAAAAAAAAAAGGCCTTGCTTTTATTCATACTCCCCTCCCACTAGAACTCAGCAGAAGTCTATGCACTGTTGATAGTGAAAGACCTAATTATCCATACTATACAAAAAAAAATTTTTTTCTAACCCTGGATTATGACATCTTGTTCCGGGTCCAAAATTATACGGTACTGCAGTTCAAAGTGTAGGTTCTCACTCTGAAATATTTATCGACTGTATTTCAACACTGGCTCCAGAACGTAATTGTTGAGTGATCTTTGGCAAATTACTCAGTTTCCATGGGCCTCACATTACATATACCTAAAATCAATACTATAATGGTGCCACCAATGGTACCATTAAATTGGCTAGCGTGATTACATGAGCAACATTTAAAACGGGCATGATTAAACACTCAAAGGGTTTTAGTTACTATTTTTCCTTTAAGATATGTTCTCACCTCATACAAATGGATGTGAATTAGATTGACTCCATCAGTTTGCCAGACATGACCAGATATGTCTTAATGGTAGGTTTGGACACACATATCTCTAATCTTTCAGTACCTAGCAGCTAGCACATAATAAGTGCTCAGGAGATTTTTGTTGAATCCATGATAAGTACAGACAGAAGCATCAAAATGTGCAGAGAATCCATGATAAGTACAGACAGAAGCATCAAAATGTGCAGAGAGTTTTAATAAAACACGGTAGTGATTTTAGTAGCAGAAAGACAGGAGAGCTGTGTCCTGTCTGGTAATAAGCAAAGTGCTTTGTTGGTGTTCAATAAACATTTTCTGGGGTGCCTGGGTGGCTCAGTCATTTAAGCGGCTGCCTATGGCTCAGGTCATGATCTCAGGGTTCTGGGCTCGAGCCCTGTGTGGGCCTCCCTGCTCAGCGGGGAGTCTGCTTCTCCCTCTTCCTCTGCCTGCCGCTCCCCTGTTTGTGTTCTCTGTCTCTGTCTCTCTCTCTCTCATAAATAAATGAAATCTTAAAAAAAAAAAAACCAAAACATTTCTTAAGTGAAAAATATTATCCTCCATTTACTAATTCTTTATGCCATGCACTGTTTAACATCTGTTATCCCATTTAACCGTCCTCTGTATTATGTTCCTTTCACTAATCCTGTTTAGTGGGAAGAACTGAGGCAGAGAAAGAGGAAGTAATCTGTCCAAAATTGTATGGCTAAAAATGGGGCAGTGTGCAGAATGATATGGTGACAATCTGAACATGAAAGCGTGGTCTTAATTACATTCTTTCGTTCTTTCTGTTTTAAAAAATTACATTCTTAGCAAAAGGAGAATGTAAATGGACGGAGGAGACTTTAACAAGGGTGCAGATGCTCGGATGTCAACGTGTCTGCATTTGTTACCAGAGCCCTTGTTAGCGACGTGATCATGGCCGTCTACATAATTTTCTGTGCCTCAGTTTCCTAACCTAACAAAAAGGGATAAACATGATATATACGTCCTAGGTTGTTACGAGGATTAAACGGGGGAAAAATGTACAGCACGAATTCAGTGCCTGGCACGTAGGAAGTGCTCTACTAAACTGCTGCAATTATCATTTTTGTCCTTGTGCTTGATTTTATTTTTACTTATAGTTCTTATTTTAATAATTTATTTGTTTAAAGACAAAGTGAAAAGATGAAATTGCATTTATGATCCATATTTATTTTAAATGTTACCCATTCAAATTAGTTCTAAAATAGTTGGATGGGTATAAATATAAGCTTCAGTTCTTTGGAATGTGAACTTATCTGAAACTTTCCATTATCTAATTATTTTAGAGAAAGGGGGGCTTTATTCAACTCTTAAGACAACAAGTGTAACAATAGAAGAAATACAAACATACTGCTCAGGTCCTGTTTGCTTTTGAAAGAGCTAGAAAAATAAAACAGACTCTTCCAAGAAACCTTTGTGTGAGAATAATAGCAAAACCCTACGATATCTCTTGTTATGGTCATGACTGTTCTTACAATGGCACCTTGTGTGCATAAAACACATTTTGCGAAACGGACTTAAGATATAAATAGTATTTTTTCTTCTGAAAATTATACAGAACAAGAGAATGTTAATTATCTGTTGTTAAGTACTTTGATCATTTCTCTGTACATTATAGACACCAGTGAAGGTGCCAACCTGCAACAAATAACTCAAGATACTTTCTGGTTTTGAGCAGTAGGGCAATTGTTCCAATATGTTCTGAATGTGGCCTGCAAAAATAAGCAGTTGTTTCATGAAAGATCATAATTATTTCTGGGCTACTACTGGGAAATTGTACCATAATTAATATGTTTTGAAAATATAAGTTCACATATACTTATAGAATTTTATATAAATAGATGTTCCAGTTTAAATTCTAAATTCTAATTCTAAATTGAGAACTATTTTTTAAAAACTGCAAGTCCTTTTTAAGCCTGCAATTAAGAGTTCTCATTATACCTAATCATCAAGGTCTCCACAATCACAGTCTTTTAAATTTTGTATATAAATATATATGTTTTCTTAGCGCTCTGTTCATATCATTAGTTATCAGTTGTTTTCAATACTTTTCTCCTAATCCCCTAAGAGCACCTCGGGAAAAGCTGGTTTTTTTTCTTCTAAGACCTATTCCCTTGTTTAGCATTTGAAATGTGCAATAGCTATTGAAATGAAATCAACTATGTTACAATTAGTTAATTTATGCACAATAGTAAAGTTATAATAATTGAGGAAAATATACTTCTTTAAAATACTAAACATTTTTCATGATATTACTATATATATTTATATTTATACTATATTTATGTATATATTTAATCAACATATAGTTACTAAATTAGGTATGTTCTGGAAACTGATATCATCCTACGTCTTGGTCAAGGCACAGCTAATCCTTCATATTATTGAGCTGATAGGGTATTTTTTTTAAAAATGGTTTTATTTCTTTGTCAGAGAGAGAGCTAGCACAAGCAGGGGGAGGGACAGGCAGAGGGAGAAGCAGGCTCCCTGCTAAGCAAGGAGCACAGTGTGGGACTCTATCCCAGGACCCTGGGATCATGACCTGAACGGAAGCGAGACACTTAGCTGACTGAGCCCACAAGTGTCCCTGATCTGATAGTTTTAATGGTAAATATTCCAAAAACATTTTCCAAAATATTTTTTTTTCTAAAGGTGTGGACAGCCTCCCTGAAGAGCAGGAAGCATGTCTGGATGAATAAATATATCAGCTAATTTAAAGCAGTGATACGTGATATAAAAACAAAACAAAAAACAAAGCAAAGTAAGGAAACAGAGAGTGGTGGGATTATAGTGGTTTTTCTATTTTGTATAAGGTAGTCAGGGAAGGTCTCTACAAGTAGGTGATATTTAAGTGGAGCCCTGAAGGAAGAGAAGAAAAGAAGGGAGTCAGGTGGGTAGGAAGAACATTCTAGTGTAGGAAACAGAAGTGCAAGTCTCTGAGGCAGGAAAGAACTTAGATGCGTTTTAAGGAATTGCAGGAAGGTCCTTGTGATCCAAGCAGAGTAAGCATAGCTGAAGCTGGAAGGAGTGTATGATGGAAATTGAATCAATGAGGACTTGCAACCTGAATTAGGAAGTTGATTCTTTTCTAATTGTGATGCAAACCACCAGAAAATTTTGACTATCAGAGTGCCACGATGTTCTCTACGGTTTTAAAAGGTGACTCTGATGGCTACATGGAGACCGGACCAAATTAGAAGTAAACAAAGACTTAAGGTTGTCATTGAAGTAGGATCATGTCAGAAATGATGGCAGCTCAGACTGGCAACAATGAAGACAAGTGGTTGAATTCAATATATCCTTTGATTTTTCAAGACATATGTTTTGGGTTTCAGATGAGAGTGAAAATAAAAGAATCGAGGATGACTTCTAGTTTTGAACAATTGAATAAATGGTGAATGCTGAGATAGGGAAAAACAGAGTTGGTTTATGCTAGAAAGTAGAATTATGTGTTGGAATGTTAAGATCATGTTAAGAGCACTTAGTACAAATGTTTACAGATGCTTGGTTGTCAAGTTCTTAGTTGTAAGGTTTTATAGCATATCAAGCTGTACATTTGAGAATCAACTGTAATAAAACTAGATAGAATCACGTAGAAGGAAGATCTAAATAGAGAAGGAAGGTGGTTGCCGAACTGAGCATGGGCTACTCTGGCATTTAGGAATAAAAGGACTCTAACAAAAAAGATGAAGAATGTGTAGCAAAGGATGGAGGAGAAAAACACATCTGAGAGATGCACATAGTAAGCCAAGTGAAAAAAAGAATTTTAAGAACAATTTCATCAAATTTATCAAATACCACTAAGAGATATAATAAGGACTAAGAATTGATCATTGAATTCGACAAGTGGTTATTATTGATGATCTTGCCAATAGTGAGTGACAGTGGAAATATTCATTGAGCAGAACCAAATACAAGGTGATTAAATAGATACAGAAAATATTAAATATCCCATTGATAGGCTTTATACAAAGGGAAATATATAAATGAAACTATAAAGGATATATGTAGTCAATAAAGATGTTTTGTTGAATTTTGTTTTCTGTGATTATGTGTTTTCTAAAATTGGCATTTGCTGGAAATTGGATTTTCTTTCATCAGCACCATGAATACAGGATTTTATTTCTGCTCTACATGTTAGCATCCTTAGAAATAGCTCACTCTATACTTTGTCACAGCTTGGCAATTTCTCTCAAAATCACAACTTTTTTAACTCCTACGTATATCTACCAAGAATTACCCTTCCCTTCCACCTCTGTGAAGCACCCTTTCATCATTCCAGCCATTATAATCTCTCCATTAGCTCAAGATGTGCTTTTTTCTTTCTGGTAGGTTTTTCTTTTTCCTGTCTTTATTACATACGGCATTTTATAATTAGCTACTTGCTGACATGTTCACAATATACAGATCGTAATTCTATGGGCTTCAGGGTCAAATTTCCCGTGTTCAAGCTCTAGCTCTGATATTACCACCTGTGACATCGTTGGCAAGTGTCTTATCCCTTCTAAACCTCAGTTTCCTCATAAGCAAAATAAGAAAAAATGATCATAAGCATATTCCAACTTGTTTTGACAATTCCAAGACAGAGGCATTAGCACAATTTAAATTTCAATAAATGCTGACTTTGATTATTTTATATTTGTGCTCTATTATATTATTATATAATCTTGGTTCCCCAAATCCCTGCATAATCCTTTTTATTCAACAAATGAAAATTGAATTGAAAAACAGTTAATTGAAAATTTGCCCTCATTTATTCAATAAGTATCATTTGAGTGTTTATATCTTCCACTCATTGTTTTAGACACTTGATGTAGGTCAATGAATAACAACAACATGAAACAAACAAACAAAAAACTTTTGTGGCAAATGAAACAACTGTCTGAGCTTTACTTTTGACTTTTTTAAACTTAGAAGTTATGGTTGACTCACAAAAAGTATGGTATGTGTTTTAGATTTCAGAAAGCTCTTAAAGAAGATTTTTATTAGAACAAAAATCATAAGCCAATTTATTCTGGACATTTGAGTAAGATTGTACACAACAATATTCCTTTATGGGTCCACTTTTTAGAAAATAAATGTTCTCAACACAAAATAAGCATTCTGGTGTAGAGTGAAATTGAAAAAGATTCCATATGGAAAAGATTTACTGCAGAAATTAGAAAACACCCATAGTGACAATGGCTGCTATCCTAACCCAGCCACAATTCTTATTCACATAACTCAAGTTGTGAAGAAGGTCTTACTTTTCCTTACAACACTAAAAAAGAGTTTGCCACCTGCGTCTCACCACATATCTGTAAATAACAGATTGCACCAATTATGTTAGTGTTCTGTTGCTGTGCATTAAAATAAAATGCAGCAGTGGGAAAGATTTATAGGCAAATTCCTCCTTTAGAATTCTAAAGCTGATAAGCAGAGAGGTATGAATTATTAAACTGAATAGAAGCTTTATAGAAAGACTTGTAATCAAGCTTTGCTTGCACAAAACAAGAAACCTGTGACTAATTTCAAATAATGTTGTTTGCCTAACAAAATGGGACATTTAAAGGTCAACTTTATAATGAAAATCTGATTTCAAAGGAAGGAAGCGCTTACTTTAGTCTTATATTTCACTTAGAATAGACATCATATCGAATAAAATAAAGCACAGTGACACTGCTAGAAGTTAAATGTTTCTGATGATAGTTTACAATGACTTTAAATATATGCTAGGTAGTAATTGAAAAAGAGCCTAAAGGTTAGAAATTCAAATTGTAAGTTAAGGTAGCCAAAGTTAGATAAATACCAGTTTTTATCTTAACTGTGATTTAAAAAATACAAACTTCCAGACAATTGTGCTCTTACCTTAGTATGATTACCCCCTCTTCTCTTCAACTTTCTCCTAGGAAAAAATAAACTGAGGCAGTTAATTAATCATGGGGATAAAAAAGGAACTCAGAGTAATCTGAGATTTCATAGCTTTGAGCACTACATTAGGTCTATTTATTATGGAAAAACTTTCCTCTTTTTTTATCACTGCTACAACTTAATTCTCTTTTTAATTTAATATGTGGAACAGATAGAATATTAATTGCTTTTTTAAAGAACTCACGTTAAAAAAGATCTCCTCTTCCATTTCTGATTTCAGAGATGTGACACCTGATACCACATACAAAGGATCATAAGGGATCTTATATGCCAACAACTAGGACAATTATACACACACAAATATGACAACCTAGAAGAAATGAATAAATTCCTAGAAACATACAATCTCCCAAAACTGAATCATGATGAAATAGGAAATTTGAACAGACCAGTTACTAGGAAAGAGATTGAATCAGTAATCAAAACCTTCCCAAAAAACAAAGTCAAGGACCAGATGGCTTCACCAGTGAATTATAAAAAACATTCAGAGAAGAATTAAAATACCAGTCCTTCCCAAACTTTTCCAAAAAATAGAAGGGGAAGAGCTCTTTCAAACTCTTTTCATGGGCCCAGCATTACCCCAAAACTGAAACTAGATGAGGGTGCCACAAAAAAAGAGAATTACAGGCTAATATCCCTAATGAACACAGATACAAAAATCCTCAACAAAAGATTAGCAAACTGAATTCGAAAATACATTGAAAGGATCATACACCATGGTCAAGTAAGATTTATTTCAAGGATGCAAGTGTGGTTCAACATCCATAAATCAGGCATTGTGATACACCATATTCATAAAATAAAAGATAAAAATATGAGCATCCCAATAGATGCAGAAAAGGCGTTTGATATAATTCAACATCCACTTATGACAAAAACTCTTAATAAAATGGGCATAAAGTGAATGTATCCACACATAATTGAGGCCATATATGACAGGCCCATAATACATTCAACATCATATTCAACAGTGAAAAGCTCAAAGCTTTTCCTCTAAGATCAGGAAAAAGACAAAGATACCATTCTTGCCACTTTATTCAGCCTGGTATTAGAAGTCCTAGCCCGAGCAATTAGGAATGAAAAATAAATAATAGGCATCCAGAATGGAAAGGAAGACATAAAACTATCACTATTTGCAGATGACATTATATACAGAAAACCCCAAAGACTCCATGAAAACAACTGCTAGAACTAAGAATTGAATTCAGTAAAGGTGCAGGATACAAAATCAACTTTAAAAAATTATTGCATTTCTATACATTAGTAATAAACAATCAGAAAGAGAAATTAATAAAACAATCCCATTTACAATTGCACTTAAGAGAAAGAAAAGTCCAGGAATAAATTTAGGGAGACGAAAGACTTGTATATTGAAGACAGAAAGACATTAATGAAAGAAATTTAAGAAAACACAAATAAATGCAAAGATATTCCATGCTCATGGATTGGAAAAATTAATACTGTTAAAATGTCCATATTCACAGTTAATGTAATCCCTATCAAAATTCCAGTGACATTTTTCATAGAAATAGAACATCCTAAAATTTGTATGGAGCCATAAAAAAAAAAAAAAAAAAAAAACCAGAATAACCAAAGAAATCTTGAGAAAGAAGAACAAAGCTGGAGGCATTATGCTCCCTAATTTCAAAATACATTAAAGAACTATAGTAATTGAAAAAAACAGGGTATTGGCATAAAAACAGATACATAGATCAATGGAACAGAATAGAGAGCCCAGAAATAAACCCATGCATGCATGGCTAATTAATTTATGACTAAGGAATCAAGAATATACAATGGGGAAAGGAAGTCGTTTCAATAAATGGGAAATTAGCCAAATGTAAAAGAATGAAACAACTATTTTATAACATACAAAAAATTAAAATGGATTAAAAACTTGAACACAAGAGCTTACAACTGTAAAACTCTAAGAAAGAGTTTCTTAGAAGAAAACAGAGGTGGTAAACTGACATAGGTTTGGCAATGATTTTTTTTTTAATCTGACACCAAGAACAAAAGCAATGAAAGCAAAAATAAAAAATTAGGAATATGTCAACCTAAAAATATTCTGTACAGCAAAGGAAATCAACAAAATGAAAAGGCAACTTACTGAGAGAAAATATTTACTAATCATATATCTGATAAAGGGCTAATAACTAAATATATTAAAAAACTCATATAACTCAATGGCAAAAGAAAAAACAAAACATTCTGATTAAAAATTGAACATACCTAAACAAACATTTTTCCAAAGAAGCCAACAGGTACATGATAAGATGTTTGACATCATTAATTATCCAGAGAAGGCAAATCAAAACCATGATAAGATATCACATCACACCTGTTAAAATGTCTATTAACTGGGGCGTCTGGGTCAGTTAAGCATCTGCCTTCAGCTCAGGGCGTGATCCCAGAGTCCTGGGTTCGAGCCCCGCATCGAGCCCAGCATCGGGCTCCCTGCTCTGCTGGGAGCTTGCTTCTGCTTCTCCCACTCCCCCTGCTTGTGTTCTCTCTCTCACTGGCTGTCTCTCTCTCTGTCAAATAAATAAATAAAATCTTTAAAATGGCTATTAACAAAAAGACAAGAAATAACACATGTTGACAAGGATGTGGAGAAAAGAGAATCCCTGTGCACTATCGGTGGAAATGTAAATTGTTACAACCACTATGAAAACAGTATGGAGGTCCCTTGAAAAATTAAAAATAGAACTACTGTATGATTCAGCGATTTCACTTCTAGGTATTTACCCAAAGAATACAAAAAGACTAATTTGAAAAGATTGCAGTATTATTTACAATAATCAAGATATGAAAGCAATGTAAGTGTCCACTGATAGATAAATGGATAAAGTAGTGTATATACATACGTGTGTGTGTGTGTGTATACACTCATATATGTGCATTCACACAGTGAAATATTACCCAGAAATAAAAAAGAATGAAATCTTGCCATTTGCAACAACATGGATGGATCTAGAGGGTATAATGCTAAGGGAAATAAGTCAGAGAGAGAAAGACAAATACCATATGATTTCACTCATATGTGGAATTTAAGAAACAAAACAAATGAACAAAAAAAAAAAAAAAAAGAGAGAGAGAGAGACAAACCAAGGAAAAAAACTCTTAATTACAGAGAACAAACTGATGGTTACCAGAGGCGAGGTGGGTGGGGGGATGGGTGAAATAGGTGAAGGGGATTAAGAGTATACTTAACACGTTGAGCACTGAGCAATGAATAGAATTGTTGAATCACTATATTGCACACCTGAAACTAGTACAACAATGTCAACTATACTGGAATTAAAATAAAAATAAAAAATAAAATAATAGATGTCTTTCTTCCATACAGAATATGCTTGTTCTTTATCTTTAATTTCATGATAGCATATTTTGATTGTTTACATTTGATATAAATTGATGTACTTAGGTTTATAATTAACATCTTTTTGTTTATTTTCTCACTAGTATTCTATGTTCTCTCCTCTCCTTTTTCTACTAAAGTATCATAATTTTCTCATTTTCTCAACTATTAATTTATTATAAAATATTTTCCTACTTGTTTAATGGTAATCCTAAAAATGTACAATATGCCCTCTTGACTTACTAACTTCTCATATAATTAAGTACTGTTATCACTTCCCAGACAATTTTATAACTTTTTTTTTTTTTTTTTAGAGAGAGAGAGAGAGCAATCGCGTATGGAGGGACAGAGGGACAAAGAGAGAGAATCCTAAGCATGTTCAGCATGGACCCAAAGCAGGGCTCGATCCTGCAACCCTGAGATCACGACCTGAGCCAAAATCAAGAGTTGGATGCTTAGGGATCCCAATTTTATAACACTTGAACACATACTTCTTTTTATTTCCTTCTGCCTTTGGTGTTACTATTTTCATGCATTTCATTTCTACATTTATTTTGAACTCCATAGAGCATTATGATTATTGCTTCCAATAGCCAATATACATTTAGATTTACCATTAATTACCCTTAGTTACCATTAAATTTACCATAGTTATCATTACTTTCTCTTCCTTTCTACACTCTGGCATAATTTTTCTTATGTCTGAAAAATTCACCTTAATATCATTTTAGTATGGGATTGTTGGTGATGAATTTTACCTCTTCATTTTGTTGACTAGAAAAGTTTCTATTTGTCTTCACCTGTGAATAATATTTTCACTTGGAACAGAATTCTAGGTAGGTAGTTATTTTACATCAGCTTTTCAACCATGCAGATTTTCCCCTTTTGATAATTGGTAAGCTAACCACTACGCTGTGGCTTATTCAAAGATAATGCATCTCCCATTCCCCACTGTTGTTTTTAAGATATTCTTTTGGTCTTTTATTTTTAGTAGTTTTACTACAATGTGCATGGGTTTGATTTTCTTTGTATTTACCCTAAGTGGAATTTGCTGTGCTGCTTGAATATGTGGCTCGTGGCTTGATGTCTTTTATCAATGTTAAAAAAAAATCATAGCCATTATCTTTTCGAACATCAGTTCACTCTCACCTTTCCCTTCTGGTAAGTCTTTTGCTAAGTTATATATTTTTACAATTTCTTGTATGTCTCTTGCAATTGTCTGAATCTTTCTTTTTCTTTCTTTTCTTTCTTGCTTTTTTTCTTCTTTCTTTCTTGCTTTCTTTCTCTCCTTTCTTTCATTTTTTTTTAAAGATTTTATTTATTTATTTGACACAGATAGAGACAGCCAGTGAGAGAGGGAACACAGGCAGGGGGAGTGGGAGAGGAAGAAGCAGGCTCATAGCAGAGGAGCCTGATGTGGGGCTAGATCCCATTATGCCGGGATCACGCCCTGAGCAGAAGGCAGACGCCCAACCGCTGTGCCACCCAGGCGCCCCCCTTTCTTTCATTTTTTGTTTTGTTTTGTTTTCTTTTCTTTCTCTGTAGTTTCAGTCTGGGTAATTTCTACTAACATCTCTCAGTTCACCAGCCAGCTCTTCAGTTCTTCCAGTATGCTCCTAAACTCATCCATAATTTCTTAATTTAAGAGTATTTCTCATATATATATTCCAGGAATCTGGTGAAGTTCTCCATCTTGTCACTAATTTTCCTTGACGTATTAATCACATTTATTTTAAAGTTCATGGCTGAAAACTTCAGTATCTGGGCCACCTTAAAACTGTTTCTTTTTTCCTAGTCCTTTTCTTAGATTGTCTGCTAGCATTTCACTGTGGGGGGGGGCACTGTGTTATAAAACATGATAGAGGCTTTGTATATCTTCCTCCAGAGAACAGTCAACCAATCGCGTCTCAGGCTTCTTTCTGCCTTAGGGGAAGATAAACTTAGTCCACAATGAACTACGTTAATTGGAGCCTGATTGTCATGCATCAAATGCTTCATCTATTTCAGGCTTACCCCTTTCCAACCTTGCCAGGTCCTAAACTCCAATTTATTTTCAGAAAATCTAATACTCAGCATTGTGAGACCATCAAAAGCCCCATTGAACACCTTACCTACTTTCCACTAGGATTTTTAGCACCTGTCTCAGTGTACAATAAGAACTGGAAAATAATGTGTGGAGAAAGTCAGGCAATGTCATGTTCAGTCTTCCCTGTACAGCTCTTCTCTTGAGGATCTCGGTTACGCAAGTTTGGTCTGCTGGGGCAGCAAGGCCAAATTCCATTCTTGTCTCCCTGTTTTATGAAATTGCTGAATGCTGCACAGTTTCTCTGCATCACATTGGTTGTCCTCTACCAAACCTCTTAGCCACTCACTCTGGGTCATGCCAGGCTTAAAAAGGGCCCCAAGGAGAAAAGTGAGGCAGGTTGTTTGGGTTCATCTCAATAAATTTTCTCTGTTTCAAGAGTTATGCCACCTCCTGTCTCAGATGCCTCAGGAGCACTTGCTGCCTTTGCATGTATGTGTATTTTGTTGTTGTTGTTTTATTTTGTTTTGTATTTTTCCAACTTTTCTTATAATGGAAACCTTGGAATATTCTAGCTCTTGGTTTGGATGGTAGGTTCACAAATTATCTTTAAATACGTAAATAATTAAGGAGTCTTAAGAGAGGGTCATGCATGTTGTGTTGTTAATTTATCATTATGATTAGTCCAATCTGTGCAACTAAACTTCAAGACAAAAAGTAAAACGAATTAGATGACAAGTGCCGTCTATACTTTAACCCAACCTCCTAACTACAACAAGCAAGGCTTTGAGGTTTAATTACTGCCATCCTAACAATCACATAGGGCACATAGTATTTGTATATGTTGTAAAATTGCGGAGTTTTAAAATTAAGAGTAGTCATAATTAGAAGAGCTAGCATACATCTTATATGTCCTCCAAAAGCATACAATAAACCACACCGTCTTTACTATTTTACCAATAGTAAAGACAGGCCTGTGATTAGAGTCTTACAGCTTCATATGAAATCAATGTCCACTTCCTCTAGAAAGGATTTAATTTGTGTGCCAATCTCGTGATTTTAAGAATCAGTCAGGACATTCTAGTGAATGAAGAATGAGCCTCTCCCTCTTCCTTTTCCCCCATAAACAAACACTACATAAAAGCTTTGAAAAATGACATTAGAATAAAGAAACTTGGATGATTGTCCCATGCTTTGCATAGTTAAGGATTTGTTTACTATAAAACATTCACAGCTTTCCATATGTGTACCCAACAGACATTTCAGTATTTTTTAACTTTAGAAAATGTAAAATGACCAACACTGCTATATATTCAGGAGTACTTTCAAGTAAAATTGTACTTTAATAATAACGATATCATTTAGATATATGAAATGTTAGAACATTTATGTAAAAGACATAAGCTTATTGGATCTAAAAATATTCTTGATACTCAGTACCCCGAAGTATAAAAACAAAATCCCTTCTACATTTTGTAACTAGAGTAAATGAAAGTGAGTGTGTAGAAGAATGATAAAAGTCAGTGCAGAAGCACTGTTACATCCTTATTATAAATAGTAAGTTAATGAATATTGTAACTTTTTATCAGCCGATAAAAAGCAAGTCATATCACCAATGAGCTAAAACAACAGTGTACCCACACACATATGTACACGTAATCAGTAAAAATATATAAGGTCATAAGACAAAGTATAGAATTCTATATTGCATTAAGAGAAAAATGATATTATTCTTATATTCAAACTACTTATGTAACATTGTATTTTGACTTATATAAGAAAATTTATATTTTCTTTCTATAAGAAAACTTCTTAATATATTTTGAAACATATTTTTTATCAGAAATATTGTAAATGCTGTCAAAATGTTAGAAAAGAATAGGGCTTAAAAAACAAAAGATCATTTCATATCAATGGGTATTTAATTTTTCCACAAATTGTTGACAATTTTGCATTTATATTTGGTTTGGAAATGAATATTTCTAGCTCCAGGTAGAATAGTGTGCTGAAATAAGGAGATAATCTGTCTTTTTTTAAAAAAATAAACGATCTCTTTCAGGTTTGATGCCAAAGCGCTTTGTTAAGGTGTTTTTGTTTTTGCTTTTGTTTTTGTTTTTAAGAAGGGTAAAACCACTCAGATTTCTAAAGCTTTTGTTGTACTTTTTAAGGAATTTTTTTTTGTACCACTTTCTTTGTTTAAATCTTGTTGCGAGTTGATCCACTAGAATGCTATCTAACCATCAAGTGCATGATATTAACAATTTTAATCCCTTGATTAGCTATAAATAATAGTAAAAATGAGGACCATATGCCAATTATTGAGTGAACTGGTATATATTAACCTCCCCTTCCCTTGTATTCCCATTGGATTCTTTTAAATCTATATTCTAATAACTAATAATTTCAGCTTCCTGCTACTTCCATTGGATTAAAAGCTCCACAAAAGTAGTAACAGTACTTCTGAGCGTTACGCAAAGTAGTTGCTCATTAAACATTTATAGGATTTAATTAATCGATATTTTTGTTATAATCTGGGTTGGCTAAATAAAGAAATAGTTGATATAATCATAAGGACACAAAGGCATTCCAAATCCCAAAGTGAATTAATTCCAAATGATCTCCATCCACACAGATTCATAAAGTACTCTGAAATTCCTAGAGGAAAGCCTTCCTCAACTTTTGCATACTTGTCCCTTACAAGTTCTGCTATATAGGGCCCTGGGTTTCTGATTATGGGTTTGGGAAGAGAGCTGCTAAATTATTGCTAAATATCATTGAACTCGTACATAAAAGCTGTGAACTAAATATGATTTTACCCATATTACTATTTTTTTCAAGTATCAAATAATGAAAAACATATTTATTGAGCCATTAGCATGTTCTATGTACTATTACACGGTTTCATAATTAACTTATTTAATTTCATTTAGAGAGATGGTTACTTTGATTAATAAAACACATGTTCTTATTGTGGTTTCACAGAACTTTTGGATCATTATTTTTTCTATCTATTACTTTTTCTATCTTTTTTTTCTTTTTAAAGATTTTATTTATTTATTTGACAGAGAGATAGAGACAGCCAGCGAGAGAGGGAACACAAGCAGGGGGAGTGGGAGAGGAAGAAGCAGGCTCATAGCAGAGGAACCTGATGTGGGGCTCGATCCCAGAACGCCGGGATCACGCCCTGAGCCGAAGGCAGATGCTTAACGACTGCGCCACCCAGGCGCCCCTACTTTTTCTATCTTAATATAAATGATTTTAAATAATATGCGTGACAATAAAAAGGGAATCTCATATTCAAATATTGAAAAGTACTAGAATTGTCCAAATTGCTATACAATTTGAGGTACATATACTATTTCTTTCAAATAAATTCATTTTTTTAACTTTTTAAAAATTTAAATTCAATTCATTAACATACAATGTATTATTGGTCTCAGAGGTCGAGTTCAGTGATTCATCAGTCTTATGTAATACCCAGTCTAATATAAGACCCAGTGCTCATTACATCACATGCCCTCCTTAATGTCCAAGAAATTCATTCCCTAAAACCTAAATCGCTATCTTGCAGTCTTTTATCCTTAAAAAAGAGCTGAGTAGATGCCATAAACTAAGTTAAATAATTACCAAGAAGAAAAACTTTAGTTGGTGAGCACCTTCTGGAATAAACCGGGTTGTTTTTTCTTTTCTATAACCCAACACAACAAGAAATACAAACTAATATACATCTTTAGGTAATAGTTACCCTAAATTAGAAGCTTTAAGTTTCGACTCCATTTGGTATGTCCTGATATCTTCAGGTAACTATGTATCAATTAAAACTTATCCATCTTCCATGCAGAAACGGCTTCAAAGATTTTTTTATTCTTAGGTAAGAAGTGCATGAATCACTAATTACAAAGCATTTCTCAGCTTTCCCACTTACTTTCATCTTGTGAGGAGATTAATAGCCATCCTTGAGACCACAGCTGCTTTCTATTTATCAAAGGGAAGCCGGTGGCTGGCAGCTCTCCTCCAGAGGACTAAGGGAAGATAGTCCATGGACTTAACTGCATGGTTCATAACCTAGATGTAGACACAAAACGGGGAGCTTCAGACTCTGTGGAGTCCCCGAAGATTGTGATTGCTTTTTCCCATTTGCTTACTATACCCATCATAGCTTTAATTGTGTGCTGCTCATTCTGTTGTCTGTGTTAAGTTCTGCCTCACATTGCTTTCCTGAGAAACCACATCTAAGTAGTCTAGGAGCTGGTTTTATTGTGTTTAGCAGTGTCTTTCATCTCCCTAATATTTTAAAAAAGAAATTGATTCCTCGTTCTCAAGATTATACAATCTTAAAAACAGTGAACATTAGAGAAATAATTTAAACTATATTCTACAGTCAACTTCTTGTTTGAAATTTAACTGTAATACCTGTGCTATAATCATTTCGAAAGTATTTGTTAAAAAGAAATTCATGAGAAGATTCTGGGAAGCACCAGGGATCTGTCACCCCACCTAGACAAAAACTGCATGGCAGAATCTGTCTGATGTAAGGAACTCTAGAGTCCATTGAAGGCTTGCAACGTCCAGGGGAAGACTTAGTAAATTGTGGTTAATTTTGGGCAATTTGGGCTCAACACAATAACAGTTACCCATCATCCCCCCCTCCCCCACCAGCCAGGTGTCTGCAAACAGACAACCTATAAGAATAGGAATGAATGAATGAATAAATGAATGAACGGTTAAACAAAAAGCCACAGGCTCAAAATGACATCACTTAGGTTAAGACCCCAAAGTCAGTAAACCAAGACTTAATACCGAACTTGACTGCAGTTTCGACCTCCCAGAAATATAAGCTCTGACCTGTCAACCTGGGAGATTCCTGGTCAGCACTAGGAAATTACTGATAATTACCTATAAACCCCTTAGGAGGGCACCTGCGCCTAAAACAACACATTCTTTGCTAATAACTTCCTTTTCTTCACTTCCTCTCTACCTTTAAAAACCTTTCCTATTCTGTAGCCCTTTGGAGCTCCCCTCTGTTTGTTAGGTGGGCTGCTGCCTGATTCATGCATCAATTAATAAAGTCAATTACATCTTTAAAATTTACTTGGTTGAATTTTTTTTAACAGTATGTACTTGGGCAATTATAAAATGTAATCCCCATGATAACCACAAGAAAAGGGTTTTCGTAAGGAAGAATTTACATAAGGACAAAGATTTTTTAAGCGGATAGATCCAAACTTGTTGCAAGTTTTTAAGTGGATAGATCCAAGCAGATAGACCCCAATCCCCTTGGCTATTTTTTTCAGTGCCCTCCTCATTGGTGAATCTTGAATGGGAATATCTTATATTCTTCCACTACAACCAGGTAAGTATTTTCTCAATTTTTTTTTTTCCTGGAAGGAATTCCCAGCACAAAGTTTCCCTATCAGCAAAGAAGGGCAGTTATAGAACACAACATGCAAGCTTTTTGGGTGCAAAATTAATGCACACTTCCTCTCTGCTTCTATAATAGAAATAGAATTTCTCTAGTGCTGAATGTTACATCCTCACATTATTGGGAAATTAATCCTGAATTTTCCAGAAGGGACTAAAAATACAGTTAACAGGAAAAAACCCTTTGTAACTCAAAGATTCAAAGAATTAACCTAGTGGAAAGTTTTGAGCAGGCTTAAAATTTCAATAGATTTCTTACATGCTAAAATCTAATAATCAGAGAGTAGAACAGAAGGGAATTGAAAGACATTATTACAACTATGTAATACAACTAGAGGTTTCAACCATCATTTACTGGCAGGTACATAAAAATGGAAAATAGAAGTTAAAGCTAAGAATTACTAGAATCCATAAACAAGAATTCCAAAAGCTACCGAGGAGCCAGCTCTCCAAGGGTCACTAGAACCAAGATCTCCCCCATGACAATGTCTTCCATTAAGATTGAGGGTGTTTTGCTGAAGAACTCTGGTGCTGTGAGTGTCCAGTACTGGAGGAGGCATCCAACTCTCTGCTCTTCCTAGATATTCCTGCAAAAGAGGTTTGCCAGTGGGATTCGTTCAGCAAGCGAGTACAGCAAGTAACTGTCGATGCCCCTGCTAGTTCTGTGGCCCTTCACCAGTCTTGAGGAGATGTAGGCCGCCACCATTGGAACAAAGTTCTGCACTGTGAACTGGGAAGATGAGTCTGCAGTTGTCCTGGCCACAGTAGATAAAGACAAGAAAAACAACTGAGTCAATGACAGGAAGTTAGATCCCAATGGGAGATACTTTGCTGGCACACACCTGAGGAAAGAGCCCTGGCAGTTCTGGATCCCCACCAGGGGTCCCTGTACTCCCTCTCTCCTGACCCTCATGTGTACTTTGACCAGGTGGACATCACCAGTGGGTTGGATTGGTCCCTGGGCCACAAAATCTTTTGTTACATTGACAGCCTGTCTTACTCTCTGGATGTCTTTGATTATGGCCTGCAGATGGGAAAGATTTGTACATGCCTTTTTATTATTCCTCTTAATACTGCTGGTATTTTTTTTTCCATATGTATATAGCTAGTAAGCTGCCTCTTCCTCAACTCCTATGAAAAGGTCCTTACTTGTCAAATAGATAACTGTTTGATGTTAAAAAAAAAAAAAAAAAAAAAAAAAAAAAAAAAAAGCTATTTAGCTATAGAACTCAATCTGGGTGTTAATTATAATTTGGAAAAAAATTTTAATTTTAAAGATCTATTTTAGGCATAATTCTATATTATCCACCTAACAATATGGAATGCTATCTCCTAAAAACTAAAGAGAAAATATAAGAGGATACTACAAAGAAGTTTTTTTTAACCGCTATTCTTAACAGTAGACGTGTTGCAGTTCTATAGTCCTACAATCATATTAGAATAACTCAAGATTGAAATTACATATATAGTCTGCTCCTACAGTAAAAGTTAATAACATTATGGTATAGTCTCATCTATGGAGGGCTTGAATCAGAAAGTCAAGAAAAACACACCTTTTGTGTCATTTATATAACTCTTGGAAATATGCAAAAACACTATTCATGGAAAGGAAGAGCAAGTAAGGTATTAATTTTCATAGATTCAGATTGTATCTCTTTTATCATATATCTTTGATGGTGACTATTTGAAATTCAATTCTACTTGGTTTATCTGCTGTAACAATATATATACAATGTCATTGTAAATTGTGCTTGGAATTGTATAGTAGGATGTGAATTTCCTGGTCTTGGGATATAGCTATATGGACAGATTTTAATAATCAATATATAAAATCTATTCCTATGAAATAATTTGAGTTCATTTTGAAAAAGATTTTAAATGAAAATAATTCATATGTTATAATAAAAAAGAAATATTGGCCATGTGCTGTCTGATATAGGAAAACTCTGTCCCAAACTAATTCTAGACCCTGTCTGCTAGTGTAGAACTAGCTTTGTAACCACTAACCTCAGACCCTGTTCCCACATTGACTGGGTAGCACTACATTGAGGTAAGCATCTATTACTGCTGTAGTTTAAGGCAAAATTGGGAAAAATTGTTACAATATCACCTTGTGAATGAGATAGCATTATACTTTAGAGATTAGTCAACATAGCTCTCCAAAACTTAAGTGACTTATTTGAAGATAATCAGTTGTAAGCTTTGAAACAAAATCACTTTATTTCAAGCTTTATTATAGTTGTCTTTTGCAATCGCAGTTGTCTGTAGTACAACATGAAATTTTAACTCATTTTTGTTCTTCTGTAAAATGTTAGTGAGACTTGTTAATACATTTGTAAAAATGCATTAAAATCTCATATATTCAAGTCTTTCTATCTTAAGATAGAAAGTTTTGCTTAAATAATATCTATATTTTAGAATATTTTCGAATTTTCTTTTTTTTTCTTTTCATTGTCAGGGCATAATTTTATCACTGAATCTGCTATTGTAGTGTATTCTCCATTAGAATACAGTGTGCAGGGTGCTCAAAAGATTTTCCCCAGAGCACTATATACACTGAGCAATTTTTTTCTAGAATTCTAATTTAGAAATGCAAAGGGTAGTGGACGAGTAATTCAAAAAGAAGTCTCTAAAAATATATTTTTCAAACTCATCCTATTGAGAGAAAATGTCATGAGTTACTAGCATGCCATGTTTGGACCTAATTGGAATTAAGAAAACAATTTCTAAGAGGAACACATAAGCTTCTTCACTTCTTTGATTTTGTTTCTCTGAAGGGAGTGTTTTTTGTACGTAGACATGAAGTCAACTGATCCTTGTCATTTGATTCAGTTTGAGGCCCTCCGTCATGAGCAATGTCCACTGAACTGCAGATTTTCATCAGAGAACAAGGCCACCCGTGAAGACAAAGCATGAGGAATAGTTTGGCACTGTTATCCTGAGGAGCTGACCTTGGCCTTGGCGGGACCCGAATTAGTATAAAATCCATAGCTCATCTTTCATTAAATATCATTCCTCCTGGGTCACAGCTTTGCCCAGATGTTTGGCAGTTTAGTGAAATTCAAAACAATCTCTTTAGCAAATATGAAGTCACCCATATAAAACTTTTACAAACAGAGAATTACAGGGGGGAAAAGGGCTTAATCTAAGGTTATTTTTCTTTCTTTTTTTCCTTTCTTTTAGTACTCAGCTCCTTAAATAACTCCACTGTAACATTACCAATTACATGACTCGTGGCACATGATTTTAACTTTCTTGGTTGTTATACAGCAAAAACAGAAGATCTTGCAAATAGATTCCATTATATTTGAAGTGGCCTTTACTTAATATTTTTTTTAATAACAAATTCTAAGAAGTACTTACATGGCTTCTATAAAATTGTTCTGGTTGATCTATCCTCAATGGTATCCTCTATTTAACTTCTAAATGCATCCTAGAAAATAAAATTGGGACAATTTTATTTTGCCTCTGTGTGTGTGTGTGTGTGTGTGTGTGTGTGTGTGTGCGCACATTCCTTTCTAAAATCATCTTCATGAGTAGTCCAATCTTAAAATGTAATTAGAATTCTGGAGTGTATCTGCACAATGTTTTACTGCAACTTGTATGGTGAATCCATTTCTTCAACCCTTTGGGATAATGCATGCATTTTTTCCTTTGTTTCAAACAAAAAAATATATAAATATAAGTACTGTTTCAAATACCAGTACTACAAGTGAAAGAAATTCAGTCTTTACGGACATAATTTTAGAGTCTATTATTTATAAAGTGCCAACATTTTTTCTCATGTATCTTCACTTATTCTTCCCGATTCTTACCTCCCCCCCTCCCATTCTAATAAGGCAGAGCTAGTTAAAATCTTGGCTGATCGAAAGAAATGTGCTTCAATCCATAACCAGGAAATAAACTTTTTTCACTAAATTCAACGGAGATGATATCCCAATACAATATGAATAATTATTTGTTATTCCAATTTTTCCTCTCAAACTATTTTTCCATTACAAGTTCTATACATCTGAGATAATATCTTAATGATGAAAAACCCATAGAGAGCTTAGTAAAGTTTCTAATAGAGAATAATACTTTTGCCCACAGCTGTAACTCTGACTTAGGGATTAACTTTAGATTTGGATTTAGTAAATTTTTCTGTGTATAGACCAGTGTTCCAGGGTAGAAACATATATATGTGTAATATATATATATATATATATATATTACATANATATATATGACATACACATACATAATATATATTTAGCATGCATATATATATGATACATCATGCTAAACACTACTGAAAATTCAAGAAGAGTCCAACATGGTTCCTAACTCAAGGAGGGGGAAGAAATACTTTACAGATTGTGATCACAACCTTACTGAGCATGTAATCAATTTATAGGTTCAGTCTAGCATTTTAAAAATGTAAAATAAGGGCACCTGGGTGGCTCAGTCTGTTAAACACCCCAGTCTTGATTTTGGTTCAGGTCATGATCTCAGGGTCATGAGATCAAGCTCCTGGTGGGGCTCCTCACTGGGCATGGAGCCTGCTTGGGATTTTCTCTCTCCTTCTCTCTCTGCCCCCCCACCCCCATGCACACTCTTTCTCTCTCTCTCTCTCAAAAAAAAAAAAATTATACACACACACACACACACACACACACACCCCTATATAAAATAGAGTAAGATAGGATATATTAGGATACCAGGTTACATGACAAAAGAGATGGAGGAAAATAAAAGATTAGGATAGGACAGTGTAATGGTGAAAGGTTAGAATGGAATACAACAGAATAGAATCCAAACATTATTAGAGCAGCTTGAATGATAATGGTAAGGATAAGCATATGCACACTAGAAAACCCTATAAAATGTATTTTTTACAGAAAGTACCAGTCAAAAGAATTTGGAAGCTACCCTTGTGGGTAAAAAATAAGTAAATACAAATAATCATAATATAAATAAGAAAGTTAACAGAAATTCAGAGATGGAAAGACATTTCTTCACTTAGAAAAATATGAAGATTATTCAAATAACTGTAGCATTTTTGTGACATAGAAAAGACTTTCTTCAGAGAATAAAGGGGAGAAGGCAGGGGGCTGGCTGGGATGAGATGGGAGGTGATGGCTCTGTGAATACTTCTTTAAAAAGAGGGTTTTTTTCGTCTATAAAAATCAATAATGGTATATATATATATACACATATATATATAAAATATAGTTAGATATATGTAATTGTATCTATAATTAAATATATGTAATTTATATATATTATATATATTATAATATAATAAAATACATGTTATCTCTGTATAAAATAAAGATCTGTGATTTGATAAAATTAGTATTTCTTTCAATTTTAGGTCCACTTTAAAATAAGAAGGCTATTGTTAAAAATAACTCTGATGTTTCCATTCCTAGTGTGTCAAAGATATCATCCTAGGTACTTTCTGTCACCCGACCTGTGCACAATATCACGAGGTAGATGTGCTCATTGTTCCCATTTCAGAGGATGAAAATGAACTCCGAGAGGGTAGGGAATTTACCTCTTGGTCATGCATGCAGTTATGAGTGACTGAGCACAGATGTGACACCCGGCTGTACGACACCTGAGCTGCTGGTGTACAAGAAGCATCACTTTCTCCTAACTCTCAGAAAGTATAATGATACATGACTAGAGGAAACTTCTTGCCAAATATATGCAGATGCTTCACTATGATGAAATGTCTTTCAGGTATAAAGAAACTTTCAAATATATGAGTGTTGCCTACACCATCTAAAGCATCTCACAATAACAAAATAATCTGCCCCTTTTCTTTCTTTTTCTTTTTTTCTTTCTACTAGGTTTTCCAAGTTGGTTCAAACCAATGTGAACTTTCTGGATCTGGTCCAGCGATCCACAATGCACAATATAAAGAATAAAAGCTTACCCTCACTTTTCTCCAGATGGATTTCTGGATATGAGTTTCATCTCTTTTGGCATCAAATGCTAAAACCTCCAGTAATCACAATGCAGATGTGCAACAAGACAATTTTAGCTACAGCCTCATGCATAAAGTACGGCTCGATTTGTATGAAGAAAGTTTGAAAGAAACACATTGGGATGCCTGTCTATTTACATTTTAATGGGATATGGGTCTGGGGCTATATTTTCTATTATATGGAACTAGTTCCCTTGCAAAGAATTGTGAATACTACTGACATTTTGCCTTAGTGGCTTTCAATCATTTAAATATAACATTTGCACTTACATAATCTTCCAACATATTTAATTTTGTTCTGAAGTTCACAGAATTAGCCCCTAGAGTATAAGTGCAACATGTAAATAAGTGTTTTACAAAACGCCAGAAAGAAACGATCAATGCCAATAGAATAAGAGAGTATTTTAAGAATTTTTGTAACTATTTACAGAGCAGTTGGTAAAGAGCAGCCTGATGGCAACCCAGTCTTTTCTCTCACGTTATGATCCTTGAATCTGGGGGCAATTTAAAATGATGATGTCTTTAATATTTTTTTAATATGCTCCACTCCAGTTAGAGCCTTCATTTTTTCTTCAAAGCGATATAAACCTATAAAATCTCCTTTCATCCAATCGTGCTTCACTTTACTAGCTAACATTTAAGAATTTAAACAACAATTTATGTAATATGCATCTGCACAACCTCCCCATGGCAGTTGAAGCCTTACTATGTGCTCTCTCTTCATTACATCTTCCTCACACTTCACAGAGAAATTCACAGTCTTGAATTAGATGCTTATCAATACCTGAATATCTTTGTAATTTTCTTATCTATATCGTTTTGAATGTCTTAATATTATTTTTAACCAGCGTAATATTTTATACATACATATATATAAACATATATATATATAAATTGTAACTTACCTTTCGTTTTTAAGCAATTAATTTTTAGAATCTGTCCATATTGAAACATGCAGCTTTAATTTACTTATTCTAATCAATATATGGTACATCATTGCAAGAATATCCCTGATAGGGTCACCTGGGTGGCTGTTAGTTAAGCATCTGCCTTCAGCTCGGGTCATGATTCCAGGGTCCTGGGATCGAGCCCCGCATCAGGCTCCCTGCTCATTGGGAAGCTTGCTTCTCCCTCTCCCTCTGCCTGCTACTTCCCCTGATGGTGCTGTCTCTCTCTCTCTCTCTCTCAAATAAATAAAATCTTTAAAAATTTTTTTAAATTAAAATTTAAAAAAATATTCCTGATATTATTGAGTAGTTCTCTTTTTGATGGGAAATGCCTTTTCTCCCTAGTTTTTTAGTATTGCTAATGCACATTCATATTAGCAAATAAACGGAGTGGAATTGCTGATTTGAAGAATATATTAACGTACAAATTAGATATTGTTATATTTGGTGCTAAGTGGGGTGCTGTTGTAACAATACCAAAAAATGTGGATGTAACTTTGAAATTGGTTAATAGGTAGGGCCTAGAAGAACTTAGACCATAAGTTTAAAAAAAAAAAAAAAAGCCTAGATTGCCTTGACTAGTTAGTAGAAATATGGAGGTCGAAGACTATTGGTGAGGACTCAGAACGAAATAATGATCATTTAGTTAAAACTTACATCATGTATGGATGTTGCAGGCACTCTCAGTGATGGCTCAGATGGAGCCATCAAGCTTCCTCTCTCTCTTTTTCTCAGTTATCTGGGTGTGGTTGATAAAGTCGCAATATTCCTTATTAGAGGGAATGGACACACACACACACACACACACACACACACACACACACAGATTCCAGATACCTCTTCTGTAAAATTAAGAAAATATGGTATATTGTTCTCTCAAATTAAAATTTCAGGTTTTCTTGTGAGACATTTCATTAGCAACTAGAAGACACTGGAGAAGGTAACAAAAAAAAAAAAGTATTATCAAAGTTAATAACAATATAGAGTTGTAAGTTTCTATATAAAATATTTATTAAATCATGCAGTATTTATTGATGAAATGAAATGTTGGGGCCTCCTATTACTTACATTTTGGTGGAGAGAGATAGAAAATAATAAGTAAAATTTATAGTGTCATTGATAAGTACTTCATAGAAAAATAAATTAAAAAATAGAAAAAGACACTGCAGTGGTTAAGGGACTTGTTTTTAACTGCATTGTTAAATGGAATGGTTATGACAGCTTTCGTTGAAATATTAGCTTGGGTTTCTTCCATGAACAGGAAAGGTATATGAGTTCATGGATGATTAATATTTACTCTTCTGAAATGCATTTTCCAAAATGCATTGCAGCAAGAAATTTTTCGATATGTGAGAAAGACAAGGGTCCAAAATATGTAGCTCTTTGGGGGAAGAGTATCCAAGTGGGAAGGAACAGCACGTGCAAAGACCTTGAGGCAGGAACATGCCTCCTACATTTGAAAATCACCAAAAACCATTGTAACTTGAAGAGAAGGTGCAAAGTAGAGAGTAGTAGGAAGTGAGGTCTGAGAATTAAGGCAATGGGCCAAATCCTGAAGAAAGTTTGAGGGATTGACACAACTTGGGCTTTTACTCTCAGTAAGTTAAAAAAAGTATTAGACAATCTTGAGCAGAAGAGGGACACCGTATGACTTACATGTTAACAAAAGCCTGTACAAGGGCAGGGGAGGAGCATGGAAACCAGTACAAAGGACATTGTTTCATCTATGTGAGAGAGTGGCTTGGGTCATGGTGGTAATGGTGGAGTAGGTGACCAACCAGATTCCATGTGCATTTTCAGTAAGATTTCCTAATGATCATCTTATGGGGTAGGAGACAGAAGGAAACCAAGAATACCCTCAAGGTCTTTGACCAGAGCCAAAGGATAGATTTGAGGTCTACTGAGCTAAGAATGATTGCATGAAATGTAGGTTTAGGGAGAAAATCAAGATTTCAGTTCTGAACAGCTTGCGTCCTTGACACCTAAGGGAGGATACCAAATATGCAGCTGGAGCCTGGAATTTAGAAAAGTGATCTAGACTAGAGAGTTTTTAGTCCTTAAAAGGGCATTTTTCTTAAAGTGCAGTCCATATTCTTCCAGGTCTGTACCAGGCTAATAAGTCATAAACACACAGCTTATGTAATCAAACTTTCTGGGAAATGTTGAGTTAATATAAATGGGTTTTCTTACTTTAGTATTTCTCAGAATCATTAATACAATAATGTAATTTCGATACATAAAAATTAAGACATAGTATTTAGAATTATCCAACTTTGTTCTATCTGGACCCTTTCTTTTCACAGAAAATTTTGGGGGCTTTTGTTTTGAAAGGAATATGTTGCAGAAGAATTAGGGCAACAACTCTGAAAGTATTATTCTTATTTTACAAGTGAGAAAATCAAGGGATCAAAGAATTTGCATATTTGTTCAAGGTCACATACTTGGGGTTCAAACTCAAATCAATTCCTTTCATTGTTTAATGGAACTCATGAAAAAGAAGGAAGGGTGGCCATATAGGTGCATGTGATTTTCACTCTACAGATTGGGTGAAGCAGAGGAGGCCAAGCAAAATGCCCCAGGACTTGGTACGCGATCCCTAATGGAAAGAGCAGAAGGCCATAGTGTTATTAAGAGCGAGCCAGAGCATACTGTTTGATTCTACTTAGCTCTGGCTTAAAATATTTTAACTAATAGTGGCTCTATAACTCAGAATAGTGTGGAGAGGTTGGAGAATACTTTTAAATTAGCATGGAAAACTTTCCTCTAATATATTTCTATTAGAGGAAATATATATATTATGTATATAAACTATGTGGATTATTGGAAGTTTTTCCTAGTCCAAGTTACTCTGTGTCTCTTCAGCCACAGTCAGTCTGAGATGTGAATCAATAAGATAAATTTTATCCAATTAGATAAGGATCAGATGGTGACAGAGTGGTGGGAAGTAATAAATATCCTTGCACCAAAAGAATAAAATAATGAACCATTTGAAAGCAAGCTTTGAGGAAATTACTGTTCAGTAGTTTGAAATTGTATTTAATTATCATTATCTGAAGTTTGGGTTGCCTAAAGACTTGAATCTCAAATACGACCTGAGGTTTCACAGAGGTGGAAGGACATCAAAATGGGCTGCAAGCTGAGCCCCCCCCCCCCCAGTGGCTCCTAACTGTTGCTAACAACCAATTCCATGGACTATAATTTTGTATCTTGAACTTCTGCTATTTGCTAGCAATGTACTTAGTGATGAAGGATTACTAAAATTGCTATTCATAAACTAAAGTTTAGCACCTTACTCACATGTACTGATGGCTTTGATTCCATATTCTATAAAGAAGATTAGCTGCCATGCAATATTTGGTAAGGTGGTAAAACTCTATCTGTGCAAGTGACAGAAATAACAGGATATCTAGCTTGCTCTTTATGTTATAGGAAGCAGTATCTTCAAAAATCATATAATACTTTTGAGAGAGTGTAGGAAAAGCAAGAGGGATTTAACTCCTAAAAAGCCACTGGTCTGAGGTAAGGGTTGAAAGTTTACATAAGCTTAGAGACAAACGCCTCCTTCTGGGAACGAGATAACAGTGTTAGGCTGTAATGGTTGTCTGGGCAAAGTTAGAAGTAACAATTTAAAAGCCTACTTGCACAATTATTTCTATTTTCCAGGAGCCCTAAAAGAAATGTCAACCATGGAGAAAGGCATGCTGGGATTGTATTGTGTCTGCTAAAAAGTAGGCATCACAAGATAATGACCAGGGGACTGAAGGACGCTTACCCACTCCCAGCCCCCTCACCCTTTACAAAAGTGCCTTTATAAGCCCTGCACATTAACCCTCAGGGAGCAACATCTCTCTTTCCTAGCTGCTCCCTTGTATACAAGCTATCTCTAATAAACTCCGCTCTTTCCTTTCTCTTGAGTTCAGTGTTCATTTCTATGACCTTGAGACTTAAGAACCTGATCTTGGGGGGCCAGTAACACTACGCTTATCCCAAGACTATTCAGACTCTCCAGGATAGTTGGGGTTGCTGTTATATTCCCCAGCTATCTCTTTACTAACTCTACAAATTCACCTTACCTTCTAAACGGTTCCAGGCTCGACTTCCTCTATTACAGTGACAAAGTAAGGAATCTACTCTAAAAACATACTCTCCAAATGACCTTCTTGACCTATATGAGATGAATATTGACTGCTGGAGGTAAAGAGAGGCAGTCTTAACATTTCAATTAACAATGGGAGTTTTGATGTCAGCAACACATGAGTTTAAATTTTGGCTTTATAATTTGTGATCTGAGACTTTTTAGGAACAGGACAGTTACTTAACTTCTTTATGTACCAAATTTCTGCTTTGTAAATGCCAATAAGAACAATTGCCTCATACAGTTTTGGAGTTAAAGGAGAGAAATCATGTAAAACACTTAGCACATTATACAGGAAGCAACTGGTAGATGTCAGCAAAGGAAGAAATCTTGTTTTATGTGGTAAATCTTGAGATTCTTGTGCAGCTGTATTTGTTGGTTCTATCTAAAGAGAATTTAAGGCACTTAAATGTATTCAACAAACCCACAAAAAGTTCTATGAAAATGGCCCATTTAACATATTTCATCTCTACCCCAGATAGTTCCCATTCCTGAGCCAAAGATCACACAGCTCAGATACTTTTGCTTCTAGATTTTGACAAGGTCAACATCCTACAGCTCTACCAATAGGCTGCACAGCCTGAAGAGAGATGCTACCCCTTACAGCATCTGTGTCTATTGCAAAGTCATAAGCCTACCATGGCAAATTTCAATAGAACTGGTATTTTCCATCTTGAAAGAGAAACAGTGAAGAGGTAGAAAACAATGGGAAAAAAGTATATTTACAAGTATAATAAAAGAAATAGAAGTTAATTTGATGTGTTAAAGAATCAGAGTCAAAGTTAATTTTAATAATGCTGCACCTGCTTTTCTCAGTATGGCACAGATTAAATTACTATTATTTTATTTCTGCCAATTTCAAGGCAGTGGATAGCCTTGGGTTTAGATCTAAAGAAGAAGTTGATAAGACCTAGCATTTGAAGGAAATGATTAGTAAGTACAATCATTATGGCTTACTTGTTGAACAATTTATTTAGCTATTAATTAAATCTCATGCTTAAGGATAAAAGCAGAATGAGCCCAAACAAATGTTCTAGGCAGGGCTGAGTAAGCCAGAGAGTACTGAACCTATATGCTTAAAGTTAGAGGGAGGCAGGCAAACCATGGTCAGGGAATATACAGAGAACAAGGTTAAGACAAACATCAGGCCAGAGGAAGATAAAGCAGGATCAGGAAGGATTGAGTATAATAAGTGGCCTAACTCTAAGACAGTCGTCTAGAAGAAGAAGAAAAAAAGGACATATCTATAATAGAGTATACAGGGAAAATCAAGCAAAATATCATTTATAGTCATGAAGATCAAAAAAGGAAAGAAAAAAAATCTCTGTTAATGGAGATAATTTACACATCACCTGTATAAACTTTATATGATTCCTGATAAATTGAGAACCAGTTCTGATTGCCAATTAGCTTTTAGAGATGGCTAGGCATGAAGATGGAGATTAGCTGGATGGCACCAAGGCTATCATGAAGCAGGAACAGGAAGGGCATGATAGAGAAAATAGGACTGAAAAAATAATTTATAATTAATTATAGAAATGATTCGATTTTTAAAAATTTATTAAAAGTTGCCATAAATATTTCTTTTGTTTAACTTTGTGTACTTAAGTAAAATGATGACATGCTTTATTAATAAGGTGAGACTTGCTCTTATGATTTCTATACAAATTTAATCAGAGAAAGGGGCTTATATAATAAAAAGTTTTCACTGAAACTTCATTTGTGGTATTTTCTAGGGACTGTACCAATTAAGTGAAATGCATGCAAGAGCACTGGATCAATATAAACCAATGGAAGAACTGAGAGGCTAAAAAATCATTTGTAAAAATTGAAATATGTAACAAAATTGTTTGCCATTGAAACTTAGCTGAACCCTGTCTCTGATTCACATACACTCTCACTACAACCTCACTATTGATCTAATAATAAACATTTCAGCTGAAACAAATCACAAATCATTGGTATTATTAAATTACTGGGGGTAAAAATCTAGCAAGCTACTTTATTGAATTATGTCAGGCCTTAAACATCTCTTTATCAGGTTACTATTGAGTAAGGTAGATGGCGAGATGGTGTACGTGCCATACATCAGGAGACAGCCAATGGCCTTCAAACAGGTAAGACATCAATCTTCTCATTTTACACTGAGACAGGAAAGGCTCAGAAAGATTAATAGGTTCAAACCCTCCAGCCTATGGGGCTTGAATCTAAGTAGTATTCCCAGCTACTTTGATCAGGTAAATCAAAGAGATTTCTCAAAGCATGGCAGCACGAGGTCAAAGAACTATATAGACATGGATAAAATAAAATAACAATGTATAAAATTTCTTTTATTCTCCAATTTTTATCCTCAACTTCGACAGAATCCAAACAATCAGAGGAAAATCTTGCTGTGATAGTATTTACGTGTCATAGTCAGGAATTGCTTGAAGTCAGAAGAGAATTCCATCCCTCAAGTTGTGTGCCCTTTTTTCTTATTTACTGACATTTTGCTGCAGAGAAATAAAAGCTAATGTCAATGTTGAACATGTCCGTCCATCACTACAAATGCATCTTGTTTCCTTAGAACAAGCACTTCCCAAATAGCATGAAATCAAGGCCATTATTGCCCATTCTTAATTAGATGAGGTATTCCTTCGCATAGAGAAAACATGAATGTAAAAGAAAACATTTATCTAAATATGATGAAGAGGGGCGCCTGGGTGGCTCAGTCCTTAAGCGTCTGCCTTCGGCTCACAGTGAGATCTCAGAGTCCTGGGATCGAGCCCCACATCGGGCTCCTCTGCTGGGAGCCTGCTTCTTCCTCTCCCACTCCCCTGCTCTGTTCCCTTCCTCGCTGGCTGTCTCTCTCTCTGTCATATAAATAAATAAAATCTTTAAAGAAAATAAAATAAATATGATGAAGAAACGTCAATGGATTGTTTACATGCTGCTGGCAAAGAATTGGGGGGGGCAAGATAAACAAGTATTAAACATAATTTAGGGAGAGCATAATTTCAGGATATAGAAAAGAGAAAGAAGAAGAAGAGAAGAATGAAGATGAAAATGTTAAAATAAAGAGAAGTACAAAGGGAAGATGATGGAATAAGAGACAGAGGACACTGAGAGGGAGAAATCAGGAAAAAGAAATATCAAGACAGTGAGATGTGAAATAGAGCTGAAGGCAGACATAAAATTTGAAGAATATTTTAAGAAACTAGAATTGGAGAATTATTTTAAAAGCCATAGACACAATGTCTTCTAAGACCAGAGGCCATGAAGGAGAATGTAAAAAAGTTCAAGCTGCAAGTTTCCAATTCATTGTCAATTAAAAATAATAAGATGTAGCAAAAATATTTCAATTACTCATGATATTCCTTAGTTAAACCTAATACCGAGATTGAATGAGGTAATCCAAGCAAACTGTTCAGAAGAGTGCTTGACATCTAGTAAGTGCTCAGTAATTGTAGGTTATTAGTATTCTTTATAATCTAGTTTAGAGGTTTGCCAGACTGTGAAGAACCAAGGTAGAATGTATTTGAGGCCCAATAAATTCTAAGCAATAATATGCATGTCAAATGATAACTCTAAATGCTCTTGTAACCCATGATACATTTTAACTTTCTATGTTTTTCACTGCCCCTCCCATCATATAGTTTCAAGATTGAGACAAATTCTTTTTTTTTTCTCAAGATTTTATTTATTTATTTGAGCGAGAGAGCATGAGCAGGGGCTGGGGGTAGGGGCAGAGGCAGAAGCAGGCTTCCCACTGAACAGGAGCCCTATGGCGGGCTCGATCCCAGGACCCTGAGATCATGACCTGAGCCAAAGTCAGACGCCTAAATAACTGAGCCACCCAGACACCCCAAGACTGAGGCAAAATTCTTAGTTTACACTGATCTGGTGGTAGAAAGCGTGTAAGTTTTTATTTAATTTTGTAATGTAAAGAGTTATACACTATCCTTAAAAATAAGCCAAAATTTCAGAGAAGAAATCATCAAAATCTCTGGGCAAGCCTAAGTGACTCTACATATCTCCAACAGAAGCTATTCCTCATATTTTAAAGATTTCTTCAAGGAAATGGATAACTTTTATTCTAAGAGGGTATTTCTTGACAGGACTAATGTTTGAGTTGTTTTTCCAATGGAGGTGAAGGAACATCTTCAGAGTTAAGGATTATGCAAGTATTCTAATGACTGTTATTTTCAGCTGTATCATTCACATTTTATATGTATCAATTCAGACACAGGTGCAAGCCTTTGCTTGTCAATTATTAACAATCAGCGAGTGTTCTTCAAGCCCCATTTCCTTACAGAATTTTAAAAATAGAAAAGAAAGAACTACAGGCAAATAATAATTTTCTTTTGTTACACAAGTAATTCTAAGATAATAAAATACATGAGAAAATACAATCGTTAGTAATAAAATTATCAGCAAGAAAAGTATAAGCCGCTCTAGAATGGAGAACCACCCCGACTTCTCTGTGGTTCAAACCCTTCAGACTTCTATGCAACATATTACTTGTCTTATTGGAGTTCATTGAAACACACATTGTTCACATCTAGTTTGTTCTGTCTTTGCGATAGCCCCAAATTAAAAAGATTATGGCTTCTACTCAACTAAACAGAATCTCTAAGTGGATGTTTTCTTGTGTTTACCTGTGCAGTTTCCTGACATCACATCTTATTCTGTAGGTACGTAGCAGCACCTTTTTGTGTTCTGAATTATCAGGTGCTGTTTCAGTTTTGTCAATGCCAAAGGAAAGAAAACACCTTTTAACTGGACACTTTGGGGCCAAGCAAAGCGTAAAATGCCATCTGTTGATTTTCAATTCTCACAGCCACCTTGCAACGTGAGAACTTCGACCCTTTTAACATGTGAGGAAACAGAGTCCGGGGGTTAGTGAGTTTCCCAAGGTTATTCCATTGGTCTTATTGATTCTAGAGTTCTGATGCCTTCAACAATATCACAAGAAACAGACGAGATCATGAATTAGCACAGAGCCTTACAATTTAGGATTCAACCTTCTTAGTCTTTGATATATTGCAACTAACTAATAAGCCTTTTTATCTTGGCCTTATCACCATAAATCACATTCTCTTTGTTTAAAGTTGGGTAAGTTTTTTGTAGTGTCTGTAACTTACTTTAAAATATATAAGTTAACTATTGCTGAAACGTTACATGTGTGCAAGGTAGGTTAAAGGATAATCCAGGCCGTCAAACATGCTATAAAGAAAGCAGGTAACCTGTTCTTCATTTCTGAATTAAAATCTGCTGTTTTGCTAAGCAGCATAAGGAATGCTCAAAAATTAGTTTTTATCGGTAAAGATAGTGCTCTGTTGTATGCTATGATCAATGTTAGAGATGGGATATCCCCGGTAAAATTAAAGGTATTCGGGATATTTTGCATGAGCTGAAAAATACTTTAGAGGCATCCCCCAGATTTTACAAATATAGGATAAGAATCCAGTGAAGCCTTGAGGCTTTACTCTCAGAAAAGGATCACGAGGTTTGATCCCTGAACAGTGCCGGTGACCAACTGTGGATGATTTTTTGATGCCAGATGTCAACTATAAGGCGCAGAACCTGGCCTATGGAAATTTGTTTTATCTGCCTCGAGTAAACTTTTAAGTAAGGTGGGACTGGAGCTCGCAAAATGACAAAGTACAGGGACTTTACCAACAGCTTGCTAATAAATATTTGTTTCATAAGCATCTATTTGAGGGAGGAATTTTGTTCTGAAGTCTTGCATTTTATCCAGGAGCATGGGAGCAGGGGCCGGGTTAGACCTCCTTCATCTGAAAGATTTTTGGCAGCTACTATTTATGAAGAAGAAGAAGAAGAAGAAGAAGAAGAAGAAGAAGAAGGAGAAGGAGAAGGAGAAGGAGAAGGAGAAGGAGAAGGAGAAGAAGAAGAAGAAGAAGAAGAAGAAGAAGAAGAAGAAGAAGAAGAAGAAGAAGAAGAAGAAGAAGAAGAAGAAGAAGAAGAAGAAGAAGAAGAAGAAGAAGAAGAAGAAGAAGAAGAAGAAGAAGAAGAAGAAGAGGAAGAGGAAGAGGAAGAGGAAGAAGAAGAAGAAGAAGAAGAAGAAGAAGAAGAAGAAGAAGAAGAAGAAGAAGAAAGAAAGAAAAGAACTTCAGAGAGGCATAGGGTCAGATTGCCTTAGAATAGTGAGCAACAGTTCGTGCAATGACCCATAAGATGCTTGAATATATACAGAGGTAGGAATCCACACTAAGTCTTTGTACTTGGAGAGAAATTTAAGCGCAATTTTGTTTCTAGAGTATAAAGCACCACTAAGTTTACTATTTAACTATCAACTTAGTACTTTCTTTTCCTTTCTTTTTTTTTTTAAACCTGTGTGTGTGTGTTTAAAAAATTGACATACATTTTATACACAATGTTACATTAGTTTCAAGTGTCAAACCCTTGGTTTTGAAAGCACTCTATTATTGGCATCACTCCCTATCATACAGACATGCTTATACCTCATAAGGCAATTTACCGACTAAAGGATTCCTTATCACTCCTACTTCCTTACAGCAGGGCTGGAGTTTTCTAATTATGACAACATGGAGAAGGAAAACATCTGTGCTGTCAATGCTGAACAGCAGCAGCTCTCAGTAAGTGAAGAAAAGAGCTTTCAGATACTTTAAATATTTGAGGGATTAAATGGAAGTTTGCTACTGATGTCTCCTTGAGTAGGTCTTTGGGAGGCTCGGGAGAGAGTCTGGATATGTGCAACGTAATAAATGGAAATTGAAGAAAAAGAAGAAAAGAGGTGTTTATTTTACAATGAATTTTAATAGCTGTTCAGAGCCCCCAAAATAGGTTTAATAAATGGTATTGGAAACACCAAGAAATCTCTCCATTATATCCCATAGGACATTCATAAGGACATTCCAAAATGCATTAGTGTGAAGTTAGACTAGTGGACCAACTCACCCAGTCTCAACTTGGTTGTGGCAATACAAGTCTTATGTGACAATATTCTCAAAGCACAAATACTTCTTCAATTGCTCCCTAAATCACTTTAGAAAAATCCTAAACTCTTTAGCATGATGTACATAACCTTTAAGGATTAGACTGACTCCACACTCCATTTATTCACTACCCCCTCCAGATCTATAAACTTTCCCCCTCTTTCCAGCTCGAGGCCTCGCACTGTAGCAATTGCCTGTCCTGATCTCAGTCATCGAGTCAGCGTGCATATGCTGCCGACTGGCAAAGAGAGACCACCACTGACCATCTGGTCAGACTGGATGTCTACACCCTAAGCCACTAATACTTTACTATGTCACTAATGAGTAAGGGCGTGAATGAGCACATGAGCAGGTGAGTAATTATACCATCAAAGTTCTTTTAATGCTTGGCATGCACAAGTGCAAAAATACTCCAGGTCTCATACACTATTGTTCCCGAAAAATGAAATTAAAATTTTCACACAAATTCACCTCTACTACCTTTAACAGTGATGCCAAACACTGAGTTGATTTTTTTTTTTTTTTTAAGCACTCTATTGGTTTCGCTTGCAATGATCTAGACTTTTGCTTTGATCTGTAAGTGAGAGAGAAAAGTTCATCATTGTTGTTTGGACTACCTTTTTCAAATGTTTTACCATATGTTCTGGATTTGTTCTTGATATGTTCTGATTTACCATATGTTCTTGTTCTCACTAAAACATACCCATTCTTACATACCAAATCCGCATAGCCCCACCGTTCAGCACTATGGTTTATTCTTAGTTACTTGGCACTTCCCCACATCAAAATATATTCTGCTGCAAGTCTGGAAATTTCTCAGTAAAACAGTTTTATCCAGGTTATTTACAAGACAACCTTAAATGAGATTGTTCATATTGCTTAACCTAAAAGCTACAACTTTAATATTTTTTACTTTTGAAGGTTTCTCCGAGCGTACTATAGCACTATACAAATTTTAAAAATGAGAAAATGCATAGAAAATGCCCATGAAAAAATTAAAGTATCATCCTAATGCAAAATATGATCATTGTAATTATGATCATATTTAATCTTTACATATTCTTCAGTCCAGATCTATGAATAGGCTAAAACTGCCTCAGTTCTTCAAAGCTTCTCATTTTCAAGACATGATAAAAGTAAGTACATCATAGTCCTTGGACCCTGCTTATACGTACTCATCCTGACTTTTGACAATTTATCAAGCATACGTTTCTGACTTCCAGGCTAGCCGCACTCCTTCTCTTTATCAGTACACCTGTGAGAATCTTTTCTGAGATTTTTCACATAAGAGTCATGATGACTAAATGAAGCGAGGTCAGAGCAGGAAGAATAGTGGGCTGAGGGTCAGAAGCCCCAAATTTGGGTTCCAAACCTGCCATTTTTGGTTTGTGTGCAATCCGGTCACTTCTCTGAGCCTCAGTGTCCTCATCTGTTAAGTTGGAAATGATGATGCTACACTCATTTCTATGCAAAAAAAAAAAAAAAGAAGAGAGAGAGAGAGAGACAGAGACGTGTCAAACTGTTTTGGGATCTGCAGAATAGAAATATTAGGTATTTTTTTCCTCCAATCTCAATGTAGTTTAGAAAATTTGAGGCTTCACCACAGGCCATCTGAGTCATATATCAAATTCATTTCATTCAAATGAAAGCAATCTCCGAATGGTTAATATGTGCCGGACTCTGTGCCGAGCACTTTACTTGCATGATCTCACACAAAACTCATTAAAAACCTGGAAGAGAAGTATTATGATCCTCATTTACATCAAGAAAGCTGAGTCACAATAAACTTAAGTAATTTGCCCAAATGTTGGAACTGACGTATTAAAATAAATCCAACCGTTTTTGGTTTTTCGTTTCTGTTTTTCCTTCTGGATACACGTGAAGACACTGAATTCCTTTGACAAACCAGGAAAAGTAAAAAGCGGATCTTTGAGAACAGCAATGACTATCTTTAGAAACAAAAATCATCGATTGGCAGTGCAAAAGACAAAATAAGAATGAAAAGAAATTAAATGTCTTAATATAAAAACATACAAACAGGAAAATAGAGAGAAGACTCCATTTTGCTAAGATGAAACTTGCAAATTCAGGTGTCACAGACTCACAAATCTCAGGGTTTGCAGGTCTTTAGGTTACTAGTAAAGCGCTACTGTTTTCAGCTCCCACCCTCATCCCCTTGGAAACATCCTCCTGAAATAGGCTTCTAGATCACTCATCTTCAGCTGCTCTGTTTCTCTCCACAATACATGATGCATGCTACTCACGGCCACAATAAACACACATGGACGTGAGCTGAGACAATGAAAAACACAATCTCTGACTCGTGCTCCATTCTTCCAAGGATAGTTATTAAAATACTTCTTTTACTCCCGATTAAGCGATACTTACGTCACTTTGAAAGTGACATAAAAACTTCATATTTTTCTTCATTTTAAAAGGAAACCCTCCCAAATTTTAGTAATTCAAGCTATAATAGCAGCAAATGCCTCCAATACAATAGCCTGTCATGATGCTGATGGTAGAATTCTCTTCTGCCCCATATTCCTGCAACTCAGGTGACAGGTGATATCAGTTCGATTTGGTTCAAAGTGACATAAAACTTCACTCAAGCAAAGTCAAATAAAAATTGAAAATTTACTTTTTCATTTGGTCACCAAGTCCAGAGTCATGGCTTACTTTAGATATGATTTGATCCTGGTACATCATGGCATCAGGACGCCAGCTTCTTTACTATGCTCTTCTTGCCCGTCTTTTCTCTGCCTAGGCCCACTTTATCCTCAGACTGCCACCTCCTTACACTGCGTAGTTTCACAACACACATTCACTGTTACACACAGTGGTCACAGAGGATGAATATTTGTCCCCAAATTCCCAGGAAAGACCCAGAAATTCACCGTCCTGGGATCAGTTTAGGTCATACGCCAAACATGAGCCAATCACTATGACCTAGAATGGACTGCCTTGATTGGCTCAACCTGGATCACGTGTTGAATACCTGGAGGATACAGTCCACTTCCGGGAAACCACAGAGACCCACCTCCCCCTACCCCACCCCCCAAAATCAGAAGCCGTTGGAAAGGGGGAAAGGCAGCTAATGCAGAGAGTATAGCCTGAAAAGCTCTCTTGGGAACTCTCTCTGAAAAGATCTCCTTCCTTTTTTAAACAAGAAGATAGAAAATTCTCTCCTTTCTTTTAAGCTTATTTTTTAATTTTTTTGCTCATAGATACCACCCATTAATCTACGTTCTTCCCTTGCAGATCCACAGAACAGATTGTATCCTTGCTTTTGTTCTCTGTGGCTGATATTTATCGATAGGATATCTTATCCTCACAGTTTACTCCCTGGAATAGTAAAAATTCAGCTCCTAGTATTTTGCATGCACTTAACTAAGGATATCTCAAGAAAATAAACAAAGAGTATATTAATATTCAATTTATCTGCTGATTTCCAAGGAAATCTAGTGATTTATGAGGGCCTATCTTGACATTTCACAGAGAAAAGGTATTTCTCATGTAAGTATTAATCAAAACACATTTAGTATTCTGTAGCTTATAGGACGGATTGTAATGAATGTGACTGGCCTCTTTATTTCCGGATGAGGAAAGGTAGACTTTGTTTAACTTCTTTAATGCCAGGTTAATAGAGGCACATTGGAGCAGCTGAAGTCTTTGGACCTCAAGTGGAATTATTTTAAGGCCCTAATTCTTCACAACAGGAAGTCAGAAAAAGTGTTGTCAGTTCTCTTTTCAGTTTATTGAAAGGCTTTCCTACTCTGCAGGAGCTTAGAGATAAAACTAGATGCTTGCCTTTCTCCAGGACCCCAAATGGCATTCCTTTCGGATAACTCTTTTAAGATTGCCCATCATAGTTTAATCATTCTTTTAAAAGGTTGTGCCTTTCCCACACCAGCACTTGTCTCATTTTTCATGGAAAAGAACTCTCTCTTCTTTTTCTGTAGTAGGAGGGGAATGTGACCTTAAAGGGTGCAGGAAACAAGCTTAAACCTAGGAGGCTTCTTAGAGTGTTGCTATGGATTACACTGGATATTAACCATGAGGGAGTATTTAGAATTACACTAGTGGTTTTTCTTCATCCCAAACCTGACAAATGAATTGATAAATGTGACACAAGGCATTTTATTTCTAGTAAACAGATGGTGTGTTCCAATTAGATGTTAGTACATTTTGAATTGTGATAGGTCTACTAGAAGGGAAATTTGTGGTGCCTCAACCATGAAAATAAAACTACTCTAAATTTGTTTTTGAATGAAATATACTTTCTTATTCCAACTATGGGTCAAATCAGTGATTGAAAAGCAGTGATCACACACATGATACTTTCAATTAAATTACCAAATTATTGTGGGAAAGATTCATAGATTCAAAGATTATATTAGTCATGGCACTTACTGAGAACAACATTGAAAAACTAAATCACTTATCAGGGAAGGAAGAAACATTACAAACACGAGTTCTAGGTGTTTAAACTGTCATAATTGGGAAAATAAGTGGATACCAGCTGGACAAGTTAATCTTTGAAAACAGCTGGTTCAGTCCAGAATACGCTGATAACTGCCTTAAGTGGGCAGCTAATTGTTAACAGGTTAGAATATGATTATTTAAAAGAAAATTATAGAGCTGTCCTATGTCTTTTGAATTATCTATTTTAAAAGCTTAGTTTTTAAAAATAGGTAAGATGATATGGCCATCTTTTTCCATTAATGATTAATAATTAACTCAAATATTAAAATTTCAGAGTCCTAGAAATGTTCACTATTATTTCTTCCTTATAGTGACAGTGAATTATAATAAAATGAAGGTGTCAGATTCCCTGATGAAATAACATCTTTACATTTATGAGTGTTTATATAGGACCCAAAGTACATTATTTAGACACTTTGTAACCACAAATTAGCATCTTGACTAATTACATGGATTAAAAGGTATGTACAAGAAGTCCTGTTTTCAGTATCAGGAAACTAAAAATATGCTTCTGAGATTTTTAGCTAACTGATATAGAAAGTAACATTTCTGTGGGTGAATTTACTAGGTATTATGAGTTGAATTGTACCCTCCAGAAAAATGTATTGACGTCTTAACCCCCAGTACCTCAGAAAATCATCTTATTTACAAGGAGGGTTGTAGCCAATGTAATTAGTTAAAATAAGGTCATAATGGGGTAGGGTGGGCTCTTTATCCAATATGACTGATGTCTTTATAAGGAGAAGGTATGAAGGCACGTAAGGCAAGTAAAGAGTGGAGGCGGACATTTAAGTTATGCCCCAGCAAGCTAAGGAAAGCCAAGGATGGCTGGCAACTGCCTTAGAGAAGAAGGAGGCGGAGAATAGACTCTCCCCTAGAGTCATTGAGCGATCTTGGTCCTGCAAACACAGTGATTTCAGACTTCTAGCCTCTGGAACTATGAGAGGATAAATTCCTGTGTTTTTTTTTTTTTAAGCCACCCAGTTTGTCATACTTTATTATGGCAGCTCTAGGAAACTAATACAGATTTTAAAGCAGTTGAGGCTGGAAGCCCCAAATCAAGGTTTTTTCAGGGTCATGCTTCTTCCAAAGCCTCTAGGGAAANATCTTTCCTTTGCCATTTCCAGCTTCCGGTAGCCCCAGGTGTTCCTTGGCTTTTGGAATCATATCTCCAATCCACTTTCATCTGTACATGACCTTCTTCCCTCTGTGTCTCTGTGTCTTCCCATGGCATTCTCCTACCTGTGTCTCTCTTTTCGTATGTGGATACCAGTCATATTGGATTAGGACCCACTTGAGTTTTAGTCTAACTTCATCTTGATTACACCTGCAAGTACTGTACTTTCCAAGAAGGTCACATTAATAGATACGGGGAGTAGGACTTCAACATATCTTGTGGTGGCCACAATTCAAGCCATAATGCTAAGCAAGGAAATTTAAGATTAAAATATAATGCAAATACGTTAGGTCCCAATTATCCATAGAATTCCAGTGTATGCCCTCCTTTAAAGGTAGCATAACCTAGAATCTAAAGCATACTTCATAGAAAATGAGCTAAATTTTATTGTTAGATGTGTTAATTTATGTACCATTTGAAGGAAAAAAAAAAACCACTACCAACTACACTACAACACACTGCTTTCTCAGCATTTAAGCTGTATACTTATTAAAGCCTTCTTTTGAACTTAATTGGGCATGGCTGTCTTTTCATACATTGCTTTTGTGCATACATCAAAAGAAAAATAAAAGCAACATAATTTGGGTAATGAATTCTAAAATGTCTACATTCCCAGAATCTTATTCTTTTGAATCAACCAACTCGAGATTCAAGATGCTTATTTTTTTTTTTTCCACACAAGATCATCCCCTCCATTATCAGCAGCATTGGCAGGATAACATTACTAGCCTACTTCAGGAATGTTATTCGATATCTAATCACCATCAACCCTCCTCTTCCTATAGCCATTTGATTTCTAGGAGGTAATACTCAGGATTATCTTTCAATCCTGTGACAACTATTCTTCAAGTTAAATGCTGACAATTTTTTTTTTTTTTAAGATTTTTTATTTATTTATTCGCCAGAGATGGACAGGCAGCAAGACAGGGAACACAAGCAGGGGGAGTGGGAGAGGAAGAAGCAGGCTCACAGCGGAGGAGGCTGATGCGGGGCTCGATCCCATAACTCCAGGATCACGCCCTGAGCCGAAGGCAGACGCTTAACCGCTGTGCCACCCAGGCGCCCCTAAATGCTGACAATTTCTGATGATCAGGAATACATGGAAAGTAATAATTATAATAGCAATTTTAAGATAGTATCACATGAAAGAGATATTCCAATTTCAGGGAAGTGGTAATGTGAAAAGAAAATGTGCCTAAGAAATAAAAAATAAGGTTTCTGAACATTTTTAGTGACAGAAAATTGAGTATCACAAAAAGTAGTCTATTCTGTACATAATATTCCCTTTCGAAAGCTTTCCCAATTGTTGGGTAAACTCTGGCCCCATCGCTTTAAACTGTCTCTTGCAGTTCTGCCACTTGCTATTTCACCCAAACAACCTTGTTTTAAAGTGAACTTTACCTCCAACATGAGGCTTGAATTCTTGACCCCAAGATCAAGAGTCGAGTGCTCTACCAACGGAACCAGCCAGGCACACCTTCATCTGAACAAGTTAACAGATCTAAAAAATGCCTTCCAATTATTTTAAACAATTATTCAGTTTCTATCCTCCTCTCTCCAGGCTCTTCTCTCAAGGCAAGCATGTTCATTTCTTCAAAAATATTCCTCATATCAGTTCTTAACTAAGCACTTGCTGAATGAGTCATACGTGGCCAGGACCATGTTAGATACTGGGGAAGCAAGTCTTGATACAAGTGTGGTGTGTGTGTGTGTGTGTGTCCATGCATGTGTGCCTGTGAGTGTTTCCATGTGCCGTTGTACCCCCTCAGAAGCACAGAAATAACAGTGCTGATGCTCGGGGACGAGGGAGTAGAATATTCATGGAGAGAGAAGAGCAAGCTTAAAGTCCATGACGCAGGAAGGTGTTGGTGGGCTTCAAAAGCAGATAGAAGGCCTTCTGGCATGTGCTCCCAAATTTAAGATTTAATCCTAACACCAATGAGATGCCAGCATCTATTAACTCACATTAAAAATGCAGCATAGCTTTAAGTCTCCTGCCTGTCTTGCTTTTATCCAGTATAAACTCTTTCAATTGTCAATGATCTTTTTAAAATGTGACATCTAAATCTGAATGCAGTAGTGCCAGTACTTTTCCTGAACATGGCGAACAGAATGTGATTCTCACTGTCTTGCACTTAGAATGTTGGAACTGTGAGATAAATCGTGTTCTATTTAATTTCTTCCAGTTTGCCATACCAGACACTTGAGATCATTTTGGATTTGGATTCTTTTATTCCTTGCAACCCAAACACACAGTGTCTCCCCTCGGCTTCCCACTACTTACTGATGTCTTTTCATATGTTCAATTCATTGATTAAAACAATAAAAGTGGAGTGGGACACAGTTAAAGACCAGGTCTTCAATGTCACCCAAAATTCTTTTGTGTGCTAACATCAATCAATAATTCAATATTTGGGGGGGAGCCTGGGTGGCACAGCGGTTGAGCGTCTGCCTTCAGCTCAGGGCGTGATCCCGGCGTTATGGGATCGAGCCCCACATCAGGCTCCTCTGCTATGAGCCTGCTTCTTTCTCTCCCATTCCCCCTGCTTGTGTTCCCTCTCTCGCTGGCTGTCTCTATCTCTGTCAAATAAATAAATAAAATCTTTAAAAAAAATAATTCAATATTTGGGGGGCAAGGCCATTCAAAGAGTTGTAAATTAATCAATTTACACTACCACAAAGTCATTTATCTTCATCTTTTTTTTCAAAGACTTCATAAGGAAACTTCATAGAATTTACCATATGGTATAATTACATTATTTATTTCATGAATACATTTTTTTCCTGTCCTTTCCACTAAAATGTGAGCCTAATAGAAACTTTAAAAGTTTATGATATGATTCATTTTAGGGGGAAAAAAATGTGCTCTCTCAGGAAACTTCTTCAAAGGGAGCTTCCTTGAAATTAAGACTTGCTCAGTCTGATGGCATCAGAGTGTAATATTTACTTGAGGCAGTCATGGAGGTATGCTACTAAGATCTCCTCAAGAGAGACTTCTGCAAGGATGAGCCTGGAGGCCTGAGATTCCTTGGTATTTCCCATGAACTGAGGTGATGTTCCCCAGCCATTAACCGAACATGGCAGTGTCCAGAATTACACTATTTCTGCTCAACAGAGGACTTCTCCACTGGGCAATCTTTACTTGGGATCTCCCTATCATTATGTCCAAAATTTTCTCAGAGCTGTGCTACTGTCTGAGGCTCTTCCAAAACAAACTTTCCTCTTTCCTTCATTTATTTCATAAGTTGGGCCCACACTGAGGTCTGAAATTCTCCCTGCCTCCTATTTACCAATTCTTCTCTTTATCCTTCATGGGCATTCCCTCATTAAATTCTCTTTCACATCTTATTCTACCCTACTGCATGCTTCTCAAAGAACTCAGACTGATGCAAATATCTTCTAAAAGATTCTCAGGATTTAGACTGGTTAGAGATAGTTGGACAGTTAGGTAGTCAGGGCCAGGGTGCCCAACAAGAAAATATGGAGTCAGGACAGCTAAGACAAAACAGCACTAACATCCTGTTTGCAGCTTAGACAGGACCGCACTAGCATTTTGCTTTGCGGTCTTGGCAAAAATGACTTCTGCAAAATGTCTTAAAATAAGAAAATTAACCACAAAGCATTTGTCACCATCACAGACAAGGGGCAGTTAAGACATAAGGCCCCAGATGTCATTAAAAAAGACCCTCGGCACATAGACATTAACCTAATAGGTAGACAGATGCGTGACCAAAGCCCTGATTGGCACGACTCAGCGCACACTGGTTGCTAAAGATAGTTCCACAAAAGAGCTCATAAAAACCCCTAAGCTTAGAAACTCCAAGGGCAACCCTCTCGGGCGCCCTCCCTCTCCGGAACTTTATATTCTTGCTCAACAAACTTGGCTTTGCTGCCCACCACTCTTCGTCTGATCTACTTCTTCATTCTTCCAAGTGGCGTGACCAAGAACCACAGACACTCGAGGCAGAGAAATCCTGCAGCAAGACAACCATGCCTCCCAGATTTGCTTACTCTAATCCTTGCCTCAAGGCTAAGTTTCTCCTTTATTCAGTTGTCTTCTGGAAGTTCACTCCTGTTCTCTTAATGTGACCAAAAAATTCATTCATATGTTCCCTTCCTTGTAAATACTTTCAAGGTGCTCTCTGGCTTCCTCAAACATGACCATCCCAACTCTCCCACATTTCAACCAAATCTCAAAATATTACCATTATCTCTTTCATCAAAATGTGGCTATGGCCGGGGAGCCCTTCCATCTTGGCCACCACCTCAGATACTTTTTCTCTTGTTTCTACACAAATTGGTAGGATAATTATATTCTTTGCTCACCATGTATATTTCAGAACACTAAGCTTCTACCTTCTGGTAAAGATCAGCAACCAAACCAAACCAAACCAAACCAAACCAAACCCTGCTTATCTGATATTCCCAGAGATAACTAGAGATGGCAGGCTCTTCTCTTCAGCTACAGACTTCCTGGTCTCACTTCTTGATTTTAATGAGTGACCTCACTGATCCATTGAAAATTTTAGTTATCAAACTGGTTCATCATTTTCTTTTCCCTATGAACTCCTGTAATACTTCCTGGGGCCACAGGCTCCTTTGTGAATATCCAGTATTCTAGTCTCAGTTTATTCACTTCCTTATCATCAACCACCAATGACCTTCCCTCTCCCCAACACACTACATTTCCAAGGTCACATTTTATAACTTACCATCACCAAATTCTATCCAATGTCAAAATTCTGAAAGCATGCATTCCATTCTATCACCACAATTCCCTCTCTCCTCTGCACTTACTCAAGTATTTCTGCTTAAATATTTCTGAACATATAATGTCCTCTACTTTATTCACGTCATCAATTTCTTACTATCAACAGCCTCCTGTCTTCATTTCCCATTTTATCCAGGTTAGTCTGTGAGTCATCGTTTTAATTTCACCCAAATAACATAACCTAGCAGACTGGATTCACACTAAAATCATAATTCTGTGTGTCAAATGGATTCTAAACACAGCTTGATAATCTTAGTACTGTTTCTTAAGAAAGCTTATATTTCCTCCCAAATTTCGCATATTACCATGCTTTCTACACCCCATCACTTTATCAGCTGATGATGATAATTCGTATTTTGATGAGATTAAAATATCTAACAGGCATACCTCTATTTTCCTACCCTCACCTAAAAATTTAACTGTGTACATCTTCACCTTCACCCACCTGCTTATATCCAACAAAGTGCTTTTTCAAAGGCCAGTTGCTCAATATTATAATCCTTCTCACATTCCCTCTTGCATTTTTAAGAATTTTGAATCTTAATCTATACATTATTTATCTCACGATCCTTTTAAATATGTTTAATCGGTACAACATTGCACTCCAATATCACCCTAAAGAAAAACAAATGAAAGAAACTGTTGGCAAATGCCTGCTTCCAGTTCTTCCATTTTTACACCCTCCTTCAGTGTCAAAGCTTTCAAGACTTTTATAGAAACTTTATCCACATTCTCATATCTTACTCACCTTTTGACAAGCTGTAGAGCAGTTTCTGTTCCCAACAATAAAGTGAAATGGCTCTTCATTTTACCGATGACCTTTAGGTTTACAAGGCCGGGTTTTAAGGCAGGACTATTGGCTCTGCAGACTAGTATAGTGGCAGATACATCGGGTTCTTCTGGGTGAGTGCTGTGGGAGTTCTTGGTTTCCTCGCCCTTGTGTAATAGATGCCATAGTTCGTGAGACGACAGCTCTAGTGTATCAAGATGAGTTTGGGCATTTTCTCTGGTTAATCTCTTTAAGGCTCTCACACATCCAAGCTCAATTCCATTATCTTCCCCAAAGATACCATAAATCACATAACATTTTTAATAAATCCCTTTGGCTTAAATAAGCAAGAGAAAATTTATTTATCATCACCTGAGAACCCAGATCATTAGCGTTTTCCACAGTACCATACTCTCCTGATTGTTTTCTTAGAAATATAGTCACATTTGGTCTCCTTTCAAATCTCCTTCTCTTCCCTCATTAGAACTATAAATGCTTCCCTGTATATTCTTATGGGTCTTTTTTTTTTCTCTCTCTCTGTACATAACTTTTTTAGGTGATTTTGCCCTTTACTATGGCCTTAAATCTCACCTAGATACAGTCTGGACATTTAGTCCAAGCTCCTCTGAGCTCCAGGCTGATAGAACAGGAGACCATCTCAGAATTTTACTAAAGCCCCCAAATTAAGAAAAGTAGACAGTACATATCTCCATAATATAAAGATGTGATAGATAATATTTTGTAGCCAAAAGTTCCATTACGTACCACCAGACTCTATTTAAAAGAGGAATTAAACAAAGCAGGAAAGACTGAGTTATGAATTGCAGCCACAACAGATGACTGTTAAAATGTTTCCCCTTCTCCATGTCAAAGAGAAGAGAATAATTTCTCCCTCTTCATGGCAAATATTTGTCAAAAAGGGAGACTGGCTTTGCCCTCTGGGCTGGATATATGCTGAACTGTGAAATCATGAGGAATCAATGTCATCATAGTAGAGAACCAAGGATTATTTTGGAGTGAAAACTTTTATCACTCATAGATTTTTTGCTTTTTTACCCAATAGCTAGTTTCATAAATACTCCAGTTGTGAAGAGTTGGCCCACAGGTATTTTCATTGTAAATGTTTCCGTGTCTGTGAAACGGTGCTTGTTTAGCTTGCTAATGCAAATTAAACATTTGCTTATAAAGTGAAGATAAAAAGAATGACTGCTTTAGAGTGTTTTGTGATTTTTAGATGTGGAAAAGAAAGATAATGTGATAAACAGACTCACATTGTATTTGGATATGAATTTTAAACAAAGCTAATTTTACACATAACAGTTGTTCCAGAAAGATTCTATTTATAGAATTTCTGTGGTTAGCAAGAAACTATCTCACCTCTATCAGCTTACCCAATGAAAATATGCAGTTACACACAGACTTAACAAACTAATATTATCAATAATATGTAAGGAGTTATATTTTTCAAATAAATGGAAACTCTTCCTTTTGAATTTTAATTCTGAGAGTGGCTAAGTGGGCAGTCACTACCAAGTGAAGACTGCTGAAAGTCAATGATTTGAATTTCTAAATGTGTACGTCAATTAAAACCCTAGTGAGAAGAGAAAAAGCCTTTGGATTGATGTAGGATTTTTAGTAAAATTGCTTTGCATGGCATTCTGCTGTGTCTTATTTACTTGAGATAAGCCTTCCAGGATGCAAGTTAAGAATAGAGATGGGTTGCCTAGATGAAAAAAAAGAATAAGAACAACAGCAATAACAACTACGATAAAAGATTGCCGATACCACAGTAAGGTTGTGTACAGCAGTGGCTTGAAACGAGGGAGGAGAGTCAGTAAGCTGGGCTTTTCTCTGTGTGTTTGGAATACTCTTCAGACTTTATATCATCTTCTGAATGAACATTGCATAGCTTAGGTGGTAGCCATATTATCCAAATCCGCTCCATTGGGTTGGGGGGTGGAGGGTGGGGAAGTGTTGGCATCATCACGGAAGTGTGAATATGGGGAGAAAAATCTTTAGTGGATAGAAGCAAATTATTTTTAGATTTTTGAGTCATCCACGAAGAACTTTAATAAGGACACTGGTGCTGCAAAATTGAGACTCTCACGTAAGTCACTTCAACACCACCCTCATTTAAACTGGGGTTGGCTGTAACATGACGGAATAAATCATTTTCTGCTAAGAAGCAAAACATTTCGAGTGATATTACAGTAGGTTCAAATACTCAATGGCAAGGAAGAGATCAGCAAGACTATGTAAACAGTATTTATAAAATATGACTTGTACATCAGGCCTAGGAAAAATTCTAAACTTCACACTTTGTAAAATACAGTTGGATTATTTTTTACTGCGAATAGGGGAATAGCTTTTCACTAGGAGGTGCCCAGTCTGCAGTTTTGAAAACTCACCAAAGGTAGGACACAGCATTTTTAATGTCAGAGGGGATTTAGTGGAAGATTTTTGATGAGAGAGGAGTCACCCTACTCAAGGTCTCTTTGTGGGAGACCGCCTTGGTAAATAGCAATCAAAAAGAACCACCTCTCCATGGACATTAGGTCACTGATGTGGCATGAATCATTCATCCAAGGTCTCCAAAGTCCCTGCTACCCTGGGGTTGCAGGACTTCTTGGTGAATAGGAAATGAAATAAGGTTCATGTCTGGTCTTTCCTCTAATGCCCTGTTGAGATTTTTCTTGGGTAGGTTTAAGCAGTATTGCCTGGATGCCGTTGAAGTAAAACAGAAACTGCTACTCCCGTACAATTGTTTTCTCCACGAACAAAGAGGACGCTTCTTTTTCTCTTGCTCCGTTTTATATCTTTTAAAAGCACAATAATGATGCAGAAAAAATAAAATATTCTTGACTGGTACAGAAAAGGAAAAAAATAATAAATACAACCAATACAAAAGAAAACAGCAGCTTGGAGGTAACTTTCTTACCTTTACTGATGAGTCTATTTTTATAATACATGGCGTCACATCGTTGAAATAAATGACTTGACCAAGCTGAGTTCCAACCGGTAGCTTCTCACCTTTTGCTCACTAATCGGATTCAGAACTTTTATATTAGCTTTGGGTTGTGGCTAATTTTAGGCACCATTAGACAAATGTCAATTCCATGGGCTCTCCAGGGGAGTATAGAGATCTAAGTGTGTTAAAAGTATGTTGGGTCCGTGTTATTCACCACTTGGCCTAGAAGAGCCTGGGGATCAGGGCGAAGTGCATTATAAAGAAAGTGCTCCTTCTTTCAATTTACCCAGGACTTAGGCAGCATGAGTGAGGCAACATGCACAGTACTCCTGAAGCCTTAGCACCATTTACATCTTATAATAACTATTTATCTAGCACATCTGAGCAATGCACACTTAACAATTGAAGAAGAGAAAGTTTGCCAAGGAAAACAGATGTTAGATTGCATAATTTATAACAACTTCTGTATTCATTATTCCTAATATGGTAACTTCTAAGTGAATGATGTCTCTTTCATTAACACCATCTCTCATATTCCTTTTATTCACATTTCACCAGCCCAGCCTCTCTTTATTTCAAACTTTTACATGGAATATAATAACTTCTATAAAATGACCACATTTCCAATCTACTAAAAGTAATCCAAGTTTAGAAAAATGAAGCAAAAATGCCAAATCCTGCCAAATGGATGACGGATTATATTTAAAAACCAGATCGGGCAAGTAGGCTTCTAAATTCAACTAATGTTCAGATTCAACTAGTGTCTAAATTCAACTAGTGCCTCAGATTAAACATGGAAATGTATTTAATTGATTTTGGATTTTTTAAAATAAAAGACATGAGAGTATTGTCATGGTGATAATTATTATATTTTGTATAACTGGGAAAATAAGAATTTTGGCTACTTTCCCAAAGTACTCCAAAACAGGATGAAAAAAACTGTAGGTGGTTTCACTTCTTTAACCACTAGAGGATTTCCCCTTAAAGGATTCTCACCTTCAAAATTAGAACAAAATGCCTAATCTCTGGATATAAATAGGACTCAGCGTGAAATCCCAAATCACTTCTGACATTATACAAAGACCTAGTGGTATATAAAATAAAACAGATGATCTTGGAACTGAAGTTCTGATATGATTATGTTAATACATTATTCAGCTTATAATAATGAGAATTGATTATATATATATAGACAGATACAGATATAACATATATATACATATATATATGTATATAGGATTATAACCCTATATAGCTTCTGAAGATGTTGACCATAAATGTGGCAAACACTTGGTTTTCCAAGCCTATGCTACTTGGCCAGAAGGTAATGATCAGAACACCTACCAGAGCCTTCTCTACGCTAAACCCTCCTAAGGTTTTGTCCACAGTTGCATCTTCTGGACAATGGCAGAAAGCAAGTTGGCTCAGAAACAAGCAAAGCCAGATGGCCTGACTTCTTTGAAGGTAAATAGTGGATCCCATCATTTTCCAACAATAAAGATCTTAGGGTAGGTCCCTACCATGCATAAAATCAGACTGTCTAGCTACTGAACTCAAATTTTTTTGTGTTCCCCACTCCACACAAGTCTTCTCTCATTCACCCTGTGAAAAAGGGAGAAGCATGGGAGGCAGAACAGTATCTTTCTCCTGAAGTCCTTCCCCATAATATATTCTGCTATATCTAGGCCTAAGCATGCTTTCCATGGGATGCCAAGAGGAGAGAAAGCACTATACCCTGCTGACCTTTCTGTCTCTGAGTTCAGCCTATACCAAGTGATGTCCTTGGTTTCCCCCTTTGCAAAGATTCTCAATAGTTCGAATTCAGGGAGTGTGCATCTCTTTAAAAGGGATTCATGGCACAGAAGAAAAAAAAGGAGCCCAATGCAAATGATGCATGATGCAAAACTACTCAAAATTAGGAGACCCATTTGACCCAATAACTATTCTGAAATTGGTCTTAAATAATTAAGTAGAAATAGATATGAGTGATATAGAGAGATTGGCTGTGACGTTCACAAAAGTAGAAACGGGAAAAGAAGATTACTTCTGTCAAATAAAAATAAATTTGTTTAGTACATTCATTTAGCCCTAGCCATATTACAAACACTTCTGGTCACTGAAGGTAAAGGGCTGGATAATTATGATAATGTAATCCTGTGTAGCCATTACATTTTTTGTTTTAAAGAATATCAGCTCTAGTAACATATATACATACACATATTGTGAAATAGATTTATATACTTCCTACTAATTATGAAATAGATATTTACCAAAAGCATAACAACAATGGGGAGTAAATACACCAGAGTATTAACAGTGGCATCTCTGGAATGCTGTGTAACTCTTAACTGTATGCACTCATTTGTGTTTTCCAAATTCCTGGTAATAAACATCTATGACTTTCTAATTCAAAATAAAATTTTAAAAACTCTTTAAGGAAAATAAATTTTATTTATTTATTTATTTATTAATAATTTATATCTGCATCTGTGATTGGCTCCTTTGAGTCTGCATTGGCAGGATAGCCTAAGGGCTGAGCATAGATTCTTTATACTCTGCAGCCTGGGTTCAAATCCCATTTCTGCAGATATTAGCCACGTAACTGTGAAATTTAAGTTGGCTTCACAGTGCCTCTGTGTCCTCATCTATAAAACAGGAAAAATTAAAGTATCTAAGTATTAGACATGCAACCTTGAGAATTATAATTGCCTATAGGGTTCTCATTTGAAAATAAAGGAAGTGAATGTACTGAAATTAATTGGGTTCTAAGGAAGATTAAATGAGTTAATATTCATAAAGCAGTGCATGCCTGGCCCATAAGAAGCCCTCCATACATGTTATCTCTCATTTTTATTGATGATTTTAAGATAAAAATGACCTATGTTGTATGTAATATTTAGATACAGATAGTTTCCCGTCACACAAAAATACTGAGGAAGTCCTACAATCCCAATCAATTCTATGCTAAAATTTGGTATCACAGCTCTCTCCTTGGGGTTTAATTGCCAGAAGTGAATTTTAATAGCAAGTTCCCACCTATAGGGCTGGGACACTGTGCGACACCAGAGAAGAGTTCCTGAGATTTGTGAACATGCTTAATTCTGTCTGCGCATGAGTACCTAAAATAAGAGAGAAACGCTTCTTTAATCCTTACAGTGAAGGAAAACTCTTATTATAAAACTTAGTAATAAGTAAAACCACTTAGTGTTAATTAAAAGCTATCCGCTGGCGTATGAAAATGAGTCTTGAACATACAGAACCTCAATAAATATTTCTAGAGAATGGAAACAGTTTTTTTTTTCCTCTTCACATTAATGTTGCAAGTTTTCAAATTAATTGAATAGGAAAGAAAGCTTTGACAGAGTCACGTATATTTATTTGCCCCAAATCATATGGTTATTACGTGTCAGAGCCTAAATTTGAACTTCTGTTTCTCTGGTTCTAAACCACATGATTTCCATGGTTAATAGCCTACCCTTTCTCCCTACTGAGACATACTAATTTTGTTGGGGAACAAGAAATTCCTGTCCCCTTCAAGGGTCCTTCCGGCTGGACTAAGGATCAAACTGGAAAGACGACAGATTAACAGGAGAAAATAAAATGTAATAGCGGATATATACAGGGGATCCACACGGAAAGGGAAATTCTGAAGACAGCCAAAATGAGGTATGTATGTCATCTTGAACTAAGGAGGAGTGGGTAGGGGTCTGAGATTTCGGAAGAAATGCATGCACTTCACAAGGCTGTGAGAAGAGCAGATGTTTGGTAATTAGATGTTTGCCCTGCCATACAGATGATTCACTCAGATAAAAGTTATCTCTGCTAATCCCCCTTGTTCTGTGAAAGACCCTCAATGAGATTCTTGTTTGTGGTTAAAGAAGGAGCAAATTTTCCCTTAAGCCCACAGGGTCTCCATTGCCTTCGGCTCAAAATGGTCCACAGGCCAAAGCAGCACATTCTGGGGAGTTCCTGTACTGAACCTCTTCAGTTTCTACGACACTGATTTTGGTAGCTCAGAATTGATTTTTGGTGGTTCCAGCTGCTCAAAGGGGCACTGTGGTTCCCTTTTGGAGAACTCTAACTGCACCTCTGTGGACTGCCTGGGTGAGCCTAACACTGAAGCTTCCTGACCTGCCCTAGCGATGTTACAGGCATATGACCTAGAGAAATGAATGGAATCTTCCCCTGGAAATTTTAATCCTACACAAAGTGAACATGCAGAAAGAGGCACACAAAATGCCACAGTAATAGTGGGCACCCACCTGCTATCTGCATGAACAGTTATTGCTACCTATAGTGCATAGGGGAGGATTATGCAATTCAGGGAGAAAAGACCCATTCACTTCATGTTTTATTTTATCTTTTTATAATGATCTTATTTGTTTGAGAGAGAGAGAGAAAGCATGCACGAGGGAGGGTCAGAGGGAGAAGGAGAGGGAGAAGCAGATTCCCCACTGAGCATGGAGCCTCATGTGGGGCCGTGGGGCTCAGTTCCAGGACCCCGAGATCATGACCTGAGCTGAAGTCAGATGCTTAACCATGTGAGCCACCCACGTGCCCCTTCACTCGTGTTTTATTTACTGTAAGAACTTTAAACACTTTGGTAGTCTTGATGATGACGATTAAAATTATCCAGTGTATCCTTACCCTTCTGTATGACATGGGGAATGCTTGTACGTAGTTTTAGGGCTGGGGGGTGGAGAGAGGGCATTTATGGGCTTTCCCATGGACTCAGACATTGAGTGAGCCGATATTGACTGCACACAACAGTCAAGTCCTGGTCAGATACCTAAAGCAAGCCCTTTGCAACTCTCAATGAATGATGGAGAGAATTCACTTTATAAGAAGCCCTCTGCTTGGCCAAACTTCAGATTAAGACCAAGGTCTTTAATTCAGAATGCAACACTCGTTTCTTATTCCTTCCTTTAAAATAACTTTTATGAAACTATTTATATTGTTCTTGTGAAAGCCTGAAATGACAAAGGCTTTTAAAAGGATTTTAAAACCGTGCTTTCATCACTTGGTGATAAGTGCATTTATCAGAATATTAATGCTAAAGAAGTCTCTTTCTTAAAAATAATCAATCCTTAAAAAAAAGCTAAAGGAAATGCTTCAGGATTCATTTGCCTGTCTTCATTCAAAGCCTCTGCTTCAATCACCTGATTTTCCCTTCTCTTTGCTTCTCATCTGCTTCCCTTTCTCCACCTTCCCATCTCACTTCTTTATGTGGCATGAATATATTGTTCTCTTTTTACTCTTAACAGTCTTTGCTCTTCCTCTCCTCTGTGATTACCAGGCTTCATAAACAGGACTGAAATATGAGTGAAAATGACTTAATAAGGATTTCCTATTCAGAAAAATTTGTCTTCGGTGGTGTTTGAAGATTTCTCCTGAGAAAAGGCATTCAAAGTCTTACCCTAGTCATCTCTGAGCAAAACATTTCAAATTGGCCAAGCAGCTGCATAAAGGAGAGCTAGAAACTGACAAGAACAAAAAGATTTCCAGCAGCAGTAAACACAATGATGCTTTTATATTGATAACACTCTGAGGGCAATTCCTGCATTTCTAGCAAAGGCCATTTAAAGTGCAGGTTAACAATAGGAAATCTAGCCTTTTAAGACAGCATGCATGAATAACATGTTGGTTTGCATTCATCAGCTGGCTTTTAGATTTTTCTATTTTTAAAAACAGAAACAGTCAGTGTAACGTGTGCCATTTGAAATTCCTATGCATTATAATACATCTTGAAAATAGATCATTGGTTTTCCAAGGGAATATTTTTTATAAAACATTTTAATTGATGTATCAGAGAGAACAAATGCTCTAAAAATATTTCTCAAAATGTTTTACCCATCATTATTCTAGTGAGAAGAAAGAGAATATATAACCCTTCTGGGATCTAATCAGGTAGCAAGAAATTCCTTTCAATCTTAAAGATTCATATGGATTTGCATTTGATTCCTTAGCAGTATCAACATTTAATTTAAAAATTAAGTTTTAAATAATTTATCTTAATTTCCCCGCTCATCTTTGAGAAAAACCAATATCTGATCAAAAAGTATTGTTCAAAGTTTGGTCGCATGCATTCTCCCAGGCTGCAAACTCACATCCCAGTATAAAAAGTACAGGCCAGGTTCAGAACTGGAGAGGCAACATATACCCCTGTGAAGCCAGTCATTAAATTATTTTAGAAATGCAACACTGATTATTTCAATTAAACCATCCCTATCACACGCATGCACAGTACGAGACAAAGAAGATGCTGTTTCAAGCAGCTGAAGAAAAGGTCACATTGTTACTTTGAACAAGATATAGTCTGTTCTCCTTTATATTTTAGATCATGAAATACACCTCAAAAAGATAACTCATTTCTTCCATTTGTCAACAACAATTTACTGAGTGCTTGTTATGAGTGCATTCTGTGGATGAGTTTGGTAAACAAGACTATTAACCGAGTTGCCCTCATGGTGCTTGTATTTTATGGAAACTGGAGATGATTAACAATGTAGATAAACAAGACACTCAACCAACCCACATCCGGGCAGTTGCAGATTGCAAGACCCTGGAGGAAATATGCAAGGTGTTAAGATAAAATTCTGGGAAGAAGCCAATTTTGATAATATACTCTGAGAAAGGATTTTGAGAGGGCAACGTTTGGGGTAGTATCTGAAAGATGGGAAAGAGACAGCTGTGCAAACCAGCAAATCCCCATCGCATTTTTTATGGGTAGAAAAGGTGGATTTAAAGCCCGGCACACTTTTTAAGAAACTGATTATTGGCTCTCTCTGGCTTCTTTGTTTAGACATCAGCAGGAAGCCGTTCTCAATTATGACTGCTGTATGCCTGTACCCATATGCAAGCCTGTGCTTTCAGAGACTTTCATTCTGTCTCTATGTACCACTTTCTGGTGGAAAATACCTTGAGATAACATTTCCTTAAACTTTCTAGAATAGTTTTGTACATGATAGATATGAATCCCATTAGCACAGACTTTATTGGAGGATTTATATTTTTTAATCTCCTTATACTTGGTTTTAGTACATACAAATCATTATATACGTTTTCCCAAGAAAAATATAAAACCATGTTGTTTTACCATCCAAATGACAGAATTTTTTTTCTCATTTTAGCAAAGAGCTAAATGTACACGCATGAACACACACACACACACACACACACAAACATGTTCAACTTCAGGCAAATATCTTCAAATAGAATTTCACTATCAAATTCGTTACCAAAATATAGTATCAGAAAAATTCTTATTAAATCCAAATTTGGAGGCCAGGATGCCTTCTAAATAGACCTTTTCCCACCATGTTTCGTGTTCCCCACTTTCCTTCTCCAGCAGCAAACCCTGAGCAATTTGACAATTGTAATTGTGTACCTGGGCTCCTGGGAGCATAATAAGAAAATAATTTTCTGGAATGATACAAAGGTCCATATCAATCTTTCATTTCTTACCCCTATAATTTCAAAAGGAAGTATATAATATCTTGAACTCCAACCACTTTGATGCCTACCTTGACGGGAATCGAGACTATGAACACACTCTTAATTCTACTAATAATTTAAGCAATGCATTACAGCAGGATGCCCCACACCACTTTAATCTCCTCACCTTATATTGGAAAATTATCTTTTCATCCCATAAAGCTCAAATTCTAGTATTTGTTAGCTTAGAATACCTGATAAAGTCACCTTTTTGAAATGTTTAATTTTTTCTAATCATTCTTTCAAGGCAAAATCATTTCAATCTTCAAATTTTACCATTTGATTCTAACTAAATATCTACAAATGCATCATCATATTGTTATTAGCAAAGATGTATAAACATACATTTTAAATATCTCTCCAAATTTACAAGTTCCTCAAAGGAAAAGCTTCTCTTAGAAATGTTTTTAAAATAGTTTTGAGTCCAGGGGTTCCTGGGTGGCTCAGTCGGTTAAGTGTCTGAAACTTGGTTTTGGCTCAGGTAATGATATCAGGGTCTTGAGATCAAGCCCCCAGATGGGCTCTGAGCTCAGCGTGGAGTCTACTTTAGATTCTCTCTCCCTCTCCCTCTGCCTCATCTCTCTGCACGCTCTCTCTCAAACAAAAAATCAATCTTTGAAAAAAAATAGTTTTGAGTCCATGAGTACATGCTGGTTTAAAGAAGAAAAGACTGTTATTTCTTGTGTAGGGACCAAGGGTAGGCTGCCCCAAGATGGGTCAGTTTGGCGGAAGATTATTTTGAGTAAAAAGCAATCAAAACCTAGCAGGTTGAGGAAACGTTCTCACCTCCCCTACAACTGCCTAACAAGAGTTTAGATAAAGGACTTACTCCAGAAAGAGAGCTATCACCATAGATAACTACATCAGGATAATGAAATAGGTATGATAGGGAGGATTTTAGCCAGAACTGTTGGCCCAAATTCCTCTATGTCCCATTGTTTTCTAGTGATCCAGCAAATAACTTGCTTACCAAACATTTACTCTTCTTCCTCTTCCTATAAATTGCATTCCTTCCCTTTGAAGTCCCAGACCCCTACCTTCTTCTCCTCACGTCAGAATGACATATATACTTTATTTGGCCGACCTTTGGTGTTTCCATGTCTTTGTGGATTACCAGTAAGTATGAAATTAAATTTGATTTTCTTCTGTTAATCTGTCTCATGTCAATTTGATTCTTAGTCCCACCAGAAAGACCTTAAAGGGGATGGGAAATTCTTGCTCCCTGACAGTTGCATTATTGTATATTGACTGAAACAGTTTTTACTAGGGGGTCCAGTTTACCAACTCCTGTTAGAGTGTTTGGTTAGAACCCTGTAGTGGACACTTGCTTTATCTAAGGCAGCACACTGCACGTAGCAGCATTTTCAGCTGCTTCTGAAGCACACTCAAAATTTAAAGCAGCTAACCTAAACTGCAGATTGGTTTTTGGTTACTGCAATTAATCTCACAGAGGAAAAATTATGAACATAATCTACTTTCAGTAAAAGAGTTATCTCAAGTTTAGTTATGTGGCTTTCTACAATTGGAGGGCTGGTAACCAGCTTAATTACCACATTGGAACAGGTTTAAGAGACGTGGGATTAATTTAGAAGATAAAAATTGCTGGTATTTGGGGGGAAAGCTGTACATTATACATGCTAGTGGTTTCTTGATAATAACCTTTGTGCAATCAGATAATTTTCCGTCTGTTATTTAAAGCTGATAACTGGAACTTAAGGATGAATATTAGTTTTCTCCCTTCACTATGTTCTTTCTTTATTTTTTCCAAAAAATACATACATTTCCCCAAGTGAGGAATAAGAAAACTATGCATTTTTCTTACAAGTAAGCTTAAAAACTGTGAGACTCAAAACTTTTTAATGAATAACTTATTTTGAAAATTGTTTTTCTTTGTTTCTGCAGGATGTTCTTTCTGATTATTCCATGCACTGTTCTGTCTTGGTACAGCACACATCCAGAACCAGCAAAAAAAGTTTATGTACTTTAAAATATTAAAGTACTTTAAAGTACTTTTCCTCCAGGTAATTTCTGACTCAGTATTTTCAAAAGAGAATTAAAGGAAAGATCATACAAATGCCCATTGCTAGAGTGAATGGAACAGAGGAAAAGAGTTTGGTGGAACAGGAAAATTCAGTGCAATTTTTATGATTACTCTTGCTTGTTGTGATAGCTGAGTCAAGATTTTTAGAGCAACCTAGGATTCTTAAAGTAAGTAAGGCCATTTGTTCAATATAACTGGAGTATATTCAAATGTTTAAAAATTGACTTTTGGGGAAAAGATCACAGTTTAATCAGTCAATGACGATAACTGTCAAATTGTAATAAAAACCTGATTTAAAAAATTCGAACAAGGGGCACCTGGGTGGCTTAGTCAGTTAAGTGTCTGCCTTGGGCTCAGCCCTGCCATAGGGCTCCTGCTCAGCAGGAAGCCTGTTTCTTCTCTCTCTGCCTCTGCCCCTCCCCATATGCTCTCTCACTTGCTCTCTCTTTCGAATAAATAAAATCATATTTAGAAAAAAAAAGATTTAAATTCTAAAAAAACAAAAACAAACAATTTGCATGGCATTTGAGCACCTGAGATTTTAGTAAGAAAATATTTGTTATTGTAAAGAGAAATGTGGATCAGCAAAAGAATGGAAATTAATAAACGATTTGGTCTTAGGGTTTTCCTAAGTTCCTGTACATTATTCCAGCTGCTAGGAAGAGCAAGAGACCTACATAAATAAAGCTTATACTCCAAATATAGGATAGATTAACTGAAAGCAGACCATTTCTTCAAATATTGGGGACCCCCTGCTAACATAATTAGTCATTTTCGAATTTGACTGTTTTCAGGAGCATACCTCTTACTATTTCCAAAGTAATTTCAAATATGCTTATGCACTCTAAATAAAACAATAGCTGTTTTTTCATGCATTAGTAAAAACAAAAAGAAGTTAAAAGGAAAGAGGGAGGAAAAAGGAGAGGGGGGAATGAGAAAGAGAGGATAGAGAAAGGAAGTAATAATGCAAATACTAAGGAGAGATGAGGATCTCCAGGGAGGGACTCTCTCATACTTTTGCACCTAATCTTGCTATTTATGATGGAAATATACTAGCAATAGATTCCCGCCAAATCTGTTTTTACATGACTGGTTTTAGGTTCTCTATCAATGTATAATTCTGGTATATTGAATTTTTTTCTTTAGAAAAATTTATACCAATTGCCTAGAAAATCATAAACCTGAATTATCTTCTAACAGATTTTCTTGGTTTATGTAAAACTATTCTTGGAAATAAAGATGTGGAACAAAGAAAGTACGAAAAGGACAAAAGACCTCTAACATAAGAAAAGATTTAAGGACTTGCCATAAAAAATATTTAAATATTGAAATTCTGTTTCTCTCGACAACTTATCATGCAATCTAAATGAAAAGGGACTGAAGATGCAAGCACTTCCCAGCTCCTTAAAATTTCCCTGTGATTCTCCAAGAAGCATTATTTGGAAAGAGGTGAAGCTGACTTCATAAATGAAAAAGAATATGAATGTAATAAAGGTCATGTTTGAATACAATTCTATACTAACGTCTAAGGCTGAAGCATTACCAACCACCCAAGCATGTGGGAAGACTCATGGTGAAAGTATTTCCCTATACCATGTCCTAAATACTTCCGTTGAAAATTTTAGCCTTTAAGCATGTTTTGGGAAGAAAAAGTCTAATTTTAAACTGACTGGTATTAACAGATATAACCGAGGCGCGTTAAAAAATTTAAGTTTATTTAAACAAACATTGATTCCAACAGGGTGTTGTCAAACTGAAAGCTGTGAGGGGCGCTCTGCAGACAAGGTAAGGGAGACACTTACAGGGCAGGTGCAAAAGCCAAACGAGGCGATCCTTTGATCGGCCATAGCTTGAGCAGTTACCTTATTCGGGAAAACCCAGGTGGTTGTGACTGATTGCTCTTAGATTTCGTCTTGTTGGATATCAATGGATTTACAATCGACTGTGGCTTAGGTTTCAAGTTTGCTCACATAGGCTGCCAATGAGTTAGAGCCACGTCAGTCTGACGGCCTCCTTGTTTAGTGACTTTCACAATTCCCCCTTTTGGTCAATCTTCCATACATAAGAGATTTGGTATTAGTGCCATTCTCAGTCACCCTCAGGGTTAAGTTATTCTTTTTTCCCCCTTTTATTAAAAAAATCGGTTTATTTATTTATTTTAGAAAGAGAGAGAGAGAAAGTGCACACGAGCAGGGGAAGGGGCAGAAGGAGAGGGAGAGAGAGAGAGCAGCAGACTCCCTACTTAAGGCAAAGTCAATGCAGAGCTTGATCTCACGACCCTGAGATCATGACCTGAGCCAAGATCAAGAGTCAGATGCTTAACCGACTGAGCTAGCCAGATGCCCCAGGGTTAAGTTATTCTTATCTCACTGTGCAACTCATAGGTTATAAAGACAGGTTCATGGCAAGTTTTTTTGTTCTTGTTTTTCTGTTCACCTCTTGTCCATCTTGTTTCTACTTCTCTAAGTGTGATGGAGAACATCTAATGTACTACTGATGGCCATGAACACACATTTAAGACACTTGACAGAAGACAGTGTGCTAGGGAGACTACAAAGTTGACCTTCAGGAGGACAATACTGAAAGACTGAAGGGTGCTCCTTAGCCAGGGCCCCCATGAACCAAATGAGTTGATACCAAATAAATCAAAGAATGGACCTAAAGAGAGGCTTTTATTTCAGACAAGTGGTTTGTTTGTTAATTTCTTGTATTTGAGTTTTTGCAATAAGGGAGGTGTTGTTCTAGGTACAGTGGGAAATACTTGTTAGGTCACGGACTCCTCCTTATTCAGTCAACAAAGTAATCGCAAGTAATTCTTTTACCTAAAGCCACCTTAGCAAGAGAGCATAGGGACTTTTGTTGTGTAGTTAAGTCCTTAGGGTTAATTTCAGCAACAGTTAACAGATTTAAGGACAAGATTCTAAACCATGTTTTCATTTGCATTTACTCCAAACCAAGGAAAGTGGGCTTCTTTCAATGATGCCCATACAGAGGGGCTTACCATCTGCTGGAAAACTTCTCTTGGATTGGTGATACACGTTTAGAAGAGTGGACCAAGGCTGCAATTCTGGTTTGTTTTGAAGTGGTAGTGGTGCTGCTCAAATTTCTCATCCATACTAGCCATGTACTTGCCTGCCATTGAGACGGGTGACACACTACACATATTTATAACCATTACCACACAGACAAAAACATATCCTGGAGAAGCAACATTACCCTTGTTAAAGTGGTATTATTTATTGGTTTCACTATTGGGGATGCTATCATTTGTGGTTAATAGCCAAGGGTCGGTGGTGGAAGGATTACAAGAGGCCAAGCTATCAAAATTCATCTGCCTTCTGAATTTCTTGCATAGTAAGGTTTTGAATCATTGAGCAGGCAATTCATATTGATTTTGGTTTAGTATGATAAACCCAGCAGTTAGTTAAAGTTTCTTGCAGTAGCTGTTGCTTGTGAAATCCTAATTATAGCATTGTCTTTCCAGGAATTTACAGAGAGAAAAGGCAAGGAGCAAAAAGGCAAATGATATGGAGGTTTCATACTGGAGATTAAGATCTTGATGCCTGATCCTTGAGAGCTGTTTACTTTAAGATGCTTCCATGAAGGAAACTCCCTAGTCCGTTTTGATTTTAGATCTCCAATGGTGTGCCGTGCCAAGATTCTGGAGGAAGGGTTTTCAGTTGGGAGATGTGAACCAAGTTTCAGGAACCTGAGTTTTTGCTGCCATCTGAGTAGTGAGGAGGACCAGGTACTGCCCTTCCAATGAGGTTCAAAGGCAGTCTTTGTTCTTAGTGGTTCTAAGTCAGAAGAGCGGAGGAAAATTGTAAACCTTTCTTTGGAGAGTCATGGCTCAATATTTGGGGAAGCTAGAAAAATTCAGGATACAGCCCAGTGTACAGGTAGATATCAAACCTCAGAAACAATAAACAGGACTAAAATCTGATATCCACAAAGGTATGTTATAGTTTTCTACTGAAAATAATTTTTTGCTCTATAATCACCCTTATTTCTAGCAAAGATATTCACAGTAAGACTAATTTGTTTGCAGAGTAAGTCTAGTTGCATTAAACTTGGCTGATATTTTACATAAATGCAGCAAGAAAATGGTTAATCATATGCATTCTTTTTAAGCCTGCTTGCTAGAACTTTTCATAAAGAATCTCAGATTGGACTTTTAAAAGCTTCTTGAGGTTAAAAAGTCAAGCAAAGTACTATCAGACTTTGTGTGAAATACCTATGGATTTGGCTGAATTATTCTCTTCTTGGGGGTCCCCAAAATATCCTGAGATTGCTGGGCCTGCCTTACTTATCTGGCAAGGCTACCAAAAACCCTATAGGCAAGTTACCAGATGGCTTTTCCAAGGGATTTTATTGACTCCGTAAAGTCAACCTTAGCTCCTTAAAATTGTCTGGTCATACCTGATTCTATGCACATCATTTTCAAATATTACATTCTAGTTAAATCTTCGGTAATATAATCAATGTTTCCAATGTGTCCTGTTAAAAGGAGAACAAATTCTTATTAAAATTATGCAAATAACTATAGTGCCATGAAAATAAAACACTTGTTAAGAATTTTCTAAATTCTAAAAAGATCAGGTAGGAAGAAAGAAATGTTTCAATTCTGTTAACAAAGATATAATTTACCAAATTGCTGTAAGTTAAAGATAATTTAATAAAAAAAAGTTTTTCTTAAATCTGAAAAACAAAACACTAAAGAGCTAGCAATGTTTCAAACAAAAAAAATCACAAAAAACTATAATTACCCCATCAGTTCATTCAGTCCCACATAATTAATTCTTGTTCTGCTTGATCTTGGGTTAACAGTTTTATGAATTCCACTTTTCTGTTAGAGTTCTTGAAATTCTTACCCATTCAGTGGTATGATTATTAAAGTTACCAGAAAGCTATACTTTTTAGAGTCCTTTCCATAAGTGTCTTTGAAGACAAAGCAATTTTGTAAAAGCATCAGAATAAAAAACTGTCTGTAAATGACAAAAGGATTTAAAAATGGCCATGGTTAAAGATTTGGTGAGAGTTCATTATAATGCAATTGACAAGAAAATTTGTTTTTTTCTGTGGCATACATTTAAAGACAGTAAGTAGAATTATGACCAATAACATTATACCAGGACATATCAGATTTTTGGGAGTTTCATACAATTTCTGGAATACTTTTATTAATAACACATCTCCAAACAAATATAACCTAAAGGAGATTTAACATCACTTTGTATTTAACAATGATTCCCACACAATTTAATATATCAAATAAGTCTCATTAGTTCAACATCTCTCTTTTTACGTGGAGAGAATAAATTCTTTAGAAATTTTTCAGGTACACATAGAAATATCTTAAAGTTAGTGAGAGGTCAAAAAGACCTCATTTAGAATTCTCTTTGGGGGAGGTTGTCAAAGATATCAGAAGGTTTAAAACACTTGATTAAATAGGATCATGGGTCATTGTGAAACAATACTTAGTTATCCGTTTAACCAAAGTAGCAATTAAAGACTTTGAAGACAAACAGAGAAAGTTACACAGTTGTAAAAAACAAAACAAAACCATTAGTTACTAAAAAAAAAAAAAAAAAAGACAAAAAACCAAAAAACTGTAACTGTTTTAATAGAAAAGACTCATTTCTCCCCAGGAATCAAAAACCTGATAAAAGCAAGATGGAACACAGGACTCTATTTCGGTAAGACACAAAATCTTTGCTTTCCAGGCAGATTACCCAAAAGGTAAAGAAAAATTGCTCACAATCTCTTATCAAGAACAGACCAATGGTCCAAGAAAACTTTATCATTTTTAAAAGATGAAAGAAAATTAAATTTTAGTTTTATATAAGCATACTATTGATAGGAAAGCTTATCTTTAGGAAAAAATGATTCTCTTTTCCTTTAAAATGCATCTCCATACCCTATCCTTCCTCTTCTCAAAAATACATCCTTCTTTCCTTGCATACTGAGTTTTTTTTTTTTCTTATTATTTCTAGCACCTTTAATTACATATACTGGTTAGAATTCTTACCCTTAGAAATTGTAATTTGTAGTGAAAACTAAGACTATTACACCAGGATTCTGTAGACTGCAACTTTATGAATACATTTCATGATATCTAGAAGCATATTTTTCTTCATGGTAAATTTTTCAATGTGGCACAAGATATGTTTGCTAATAATCCCAAATATCTTGAGTTTCTAATAAAGAGCCCCACATAGATAAATCTATTTTCAGTAACTTTTCAGTATATGATAGATTTTCAATGAACACTTACCATTTAACTCAGTATAATTTCAAGGTTTCAAGCTACCAAAAGACTTTGGGAACTTTTTGAATCCTACTATATCTCTTTAATTCATTGTTCATAACAATAATATTAAATCACAAGACCTTAAACAGCTAGCCATCATCTTAAATTATTTTTCTTGCTGATAAACTGTGTAACAGAGATAACATTAGCTTATTTTATTAGTAATCATAGGTAAAATAAAAGTTGTAAATCTCCACTCTACTTAATGTTTATAACTCTGAGGACCTACCTCTTCTAATTAAACCACAAACATAAACTAGCATTTATTTACCAATGATTATCTCAGATCATGTGAACTTGAAAAAAGAAATTGTGCTAGTTTCTGTATTTCTGAGAGAATACTCACTTTATATAAGAGCTTCTTTTTCTTTAAGTCAGTTAAAAGAACTCTTACAAATTAATTTTGGCAATGCCATCTGGAGGTGGAAAAATTACACATCTAAAGCATACATATACAGACATACAAAAACATACAGATAGATACAGAGATCTTATAGATTTTATTTTAAAACTTTAGCCATGAGACCGGATGATATAAAATTTACTAGTTTATAAAGGAACAAGGATCAAGATTGTGTTTCTGGTTGTTGGATAGGTTAAGATTACCCCTCAGGTGGTTAATGCTTTTTACTAATATTTGTGGAGAATAGTTTTAAAATGTTTCATTTGCCTTTTGTAAGATTTTTTTTTTTTTAAGATTTTATTTATTTATTTGACAGAGAGAGACAGCCAGCGAGAGAGGGAACACAAGCAGGGGGAGTGGGAGAGGAAGAAGCAGGCTCCTAGCAGAGGAGCCTGATGTGGGGCTCGATCCCATAACGCCGGGATCACGCCCTGAGCCTAAGGCAAACTCTTAACCGCTGTGCCAGCCAGGCGCCCCTTTGTAAGATATTTTAAAGGGGCATTTTTTGCTTCATTTAATCTCTTAGGAGCATCTGAATATCAATCAAAAACTGTATCCCATTGTTTTGGGGAAGTTTAGAATCCTTTTTTCTCTAAGGTACTTCAAGTTTATATAATAACATGGGTAAATAAATGGGTAAATTTATGTAGATTAAAATCCCCCTGCCACCCCGCCCCCCATGGCCACTGTAATTAAAAATTATCTTTGGTAAGGTTAACCCATTTGTTCAGACATTTGTTCTAGGCCTGTAATTTTTATGTATATATTTAGACAGAATTTTAATTTTTTAAAAATATATTTTTTTAGTTTTTAAGTAGGCTCCACGCCCAAGGCAGGGCTTGAACTCACAACCCTGAGATCAAGAGGTGCCTGCTGTACCCACTGGGCCAGCCAGGCTCCCCTTAGGTGGAGTTTTAGATGGAGTCTCAGTCTTTGGACTTGGAGGAAGCCATTTTCTCTTTTTTTTCCTTTTTTTTTTTTTTTGAGATTTTATTTATTTATTTGAGAGAGAGAAAGAGAGTGCGCATGCATGCCCTCGAGCACAAGTGGGGGGAGGGGTAAAGGGAGAGGGAGAAGCAGACTCCACGCTGAGCAGTGAGCCCAATTTGGGACTCAATCTCAGGACCCTGCGATCAGGACGGGAGCTGAAGGCAGATGCTTAACCAACTGAGCCACTCAGGCGTCCCTCTTTTTCTTCCTTGAGACAAAACTTCCTCTACCTAAGGTCTCACATTGTACCCAGTGGCCAGAATTCTGACCTCCAGACTGTAAGATGATTAAGTTATATTGTTAAATCTACCACATTTGTGGTGATTTGTTATGACAGCAGGAGAACACTACCAATCTCATAGCCTTCACAAATGCAACACACACACACTCTTCCACTCTCACGTACTGTAATCTAGTATAATGTCGAGAAATGGACAGAACCTACATATCTAAGGTAGATTATGGAGTTGACTTCAGATGAATGGCCTATTTTTGAAAACAAAACAAAGCAAATTCTTGAAGGAACAGAGGTTAATCTGTTTTCATTGCTTCTTTATCTTTGGACAAATAATTTCAAAGGAAAAAAATAAATTAAAAAAATCAAAACCTTAGTCTATGGTCTTCTCATTTTTTCTTTTGTTCAAGTATCTTTCCACAGTGAAATGGTTATTTCCTAACAACAATATTCTAATTGTTTTTATAATCTTTGTATTTGGGGGGAGCCATAAAGTATTGAGAACATTTAAACATTATTGAAATAGTTGATTCTTTTGTGAGAGGGATAATGACCAAGTATTGACAGATGAGCTAGTTTGCTTCTGAATCAAGGATGACTTAGTGAAGGATGTCTAAAAGTCTGAACTGAGCTTCCTGGAGATCAGGAAGTTTCTGGCCTTTATAGGAATTGGAAGCTTTAAAAGGAATAGTGAAAATGATTGCACTTAGCAAGACATATCCAAACAGTCACGCTTGCATTGGCATGCGTCACCTGCCCCACGTTTGAATGTACTTGGTTTGCCTGGTTCTGTTATTATATAAACTTGTTTTATGTCCTCGGATTGTGTTTTCCTTTCTTGGGCCTCCATCTAATGGTAAACTCATCCTTAACAGAACAGAGCACTTTATCTCTGTTTGTTCCCCTGCACAATAAACACTCAATATACTGTTGACTAATTTCTCATGGTAGCTAAAGTAGAAACCACCTGCTCAGGGACCAGAATTTTCCTTCAAACCTCAAATACAGTATTACTTCAGCTAATTGCATTCATACACTACTTTTATTCCCAAGATATAAAGCCAACCTACATTGCTGTGAGTCACCTTCGCACCTGTCTGCAATGCAGGCAGAATGTGCCACACACAATAACAACAGGTTTGCCTTACTCGATAACCCAAATAAAACATTCTTGTGCAAAATAAAAGGATCATTCAAGTAGATCAAGGCAGTGGCTCTCCAACTTGAGTGTGCACAATAATCATGTGGGATATGCAGATTCCTGGGTCTCCGGATTCAGAATATGGGGTTTCACTACAGATAGTCGGGGGACTACATCTTCATGCCAAAAGCAAAAACAAGCAAAACCAAAACCAAGTAAGTAGGCTCAACCTGTAAAAAAATAGTTGAGTGAGGTGGATTTTTTTTCTAGAATTGGGAGGTAGTATCAGGTAAATCTTATCCAGGGTAACAAGCTTAATCTCTGATGGCTAGGTTGGTTGGTTGTTGGTTTGTCTGTTTCATTGTCTTTAAAACAGCAACTGAAACACCTAAGATATCTTTAATTTCATTCAAGAAAAACCATGTGGCAAATGGTTCACCATGATGCCTCTCTATTTGGACTAGAATGAGCTCAGCCATGAAAAGTTCTGAACTATGAGCATGTCTGAAAGAGAACAAGAACTCCAGTTGGGCAGATATGAGCATATTAGAGCCATGGGGCCAGGGGACTAACCTACTGCAGAAGCTAACCTGGGAAGAATAACCAAGGGCTCCAAGACCAGGAGTTCATTATTCCAAGGAAGAAGGCAGAAATTGAAATTGCCAATATTTTTCAGTATGGGCACAAACGTGTGTGTGTGTATTTCTGAAAATGGCATGGCAGAGCAGAGTGTACCAGCAGAGAGGACCATGTGTGACACCGAAAAACACTACCACCTTTTTTTTGGAAGCCGTGTGTTTCCAGAGTGAAGATGAGTTTATAGACATTGGCGGTCATCGTATCCTGAATCCATTGCTTTCTAGCAAAGAGCTAGGTGATCATTAGCAAATTGTTTGGAGCAGAATTTTCCTTATTGTAAAAATGAAGGTAATAATAAATAAGATACAATTTAACTGGGTGTCTAAACACTGGAAATATCACCAAAATGAAATTTTCCTGAAAAGTTTTGTCCAAAAATTGTCTTATACAAAAAAATCTCAAAGGTAACAGAGTAATACTGTTTTCCTTCAATATGTTTCACAGAGTTTATTAATACAAGAATAATTTAAAATACATGAGCATATGTATAATGTATTAAATTAGAGCAAGTTTTCTCCTTTAGCTGTGCTGATTTCACTTGAGTTTATAGTTACTGCTCATATGTGCGGCATCTGCTATACTGAATAAATCAATACATCAATTAGGACCACAGAGCATGAGCTAGCAAAAGAGCACAAATTCCAAAGCTTAGGGATGTGTACATGAATCCTTCTGGTTAATTCTAATGAAATGTAGTAGAAAGAGTACTAAATTGGGAATCAAGAGAGTTGGGTTCTTTAGCCTAACACCTGTTATGGATTTCTTTGGCAAGTCGCTTTCAAGTAAAATATGAAAAAGCAGTTATATACAAACAGTTTCCATTGACTTTTATGCAACAGTAACCCTTCTTCTCTTTCCAAAGGAAATCAAACTCATCTCAGCTATATGAATCAGAACATTTAGGACCCCTCCTTTATTCACACTAGGATCCAAGGAAGTGCTACCTGTTTGTTTCCTTTTTGCCTTTTACTGCCCTTCTATTCCTCCATAAAACCTCACCAACCAAACTAAAGAAAACATCTGAAGTTCCTAAACATCTCTAAATGTCAAATATTTTTTTTGAAAATCACTGTTAATGTCTTAAACACTGTCAACATCTAACTTTGATGATTCTTTGAACATTTAAGCTAAAACATTTGATATTTTACTTAGTTAAGTTTATTTATATACCATATTCTGGATTCATAAAAACATATATTGTCTTCTTTTTGAGATTTATTTATTTATTTGAGAGGGAGAGAGTGAGCTGGGGGAGGGGCAGAGAAAGGCAGAGGGAGAAAATCTCAAGCAGACTCCCTGTTGAGCACGGAGCCCCACACAGGGCTGATCCTAGGACGCTGATATCATTACCTGAGCTGAAATGAAGAGTGGGATGCTTAACTGACTGAGCCATCCTGTGCCCCCAAATCATATAGTATCTTATTCCATACACACACACACACACACACACACACACACACACACACAGTATTTCTTCCTTATTTGCAAAACCTCCACATTGGGAGAGGGGAGGCATATGGACTGTGTTCAGCTCAATGCACATTTCCTTCATAGCCTTGTAGATATAGCTAGCATTAAGATGGAAAGAGAACTCATGACTGATCCTGAGAAAGTCCTTTAGAGAGTCCTAAGTCATCTTGAAGTCTTGTCAGTGCTGATACAAAGGGAAGCAATAGCAAGATGTCTAGTAGCTACCTTGAAAACACGGTGTGACATTAAGATGGAAGTCATGAACTAGCAAAAGTAGAACAGATAGGAGGAGAACAGGTCTACTGAAGGTGAAGCAGACAAAGCTCGCACCAGCCAGACTGCCTATTTCTAGACTTCTTTTATTTGAAAAATAAATAAAACATTATTTAAGCCACTGATATTAAGACCCAGCCTTGCTTAATCCTGATCTTAACATTTTTTAGACCAAATATAGAGCAGTATAGGATTTCAGTGATCACCTCTACCTTTTTTTATTTGAAATACCTTACGCTACTACCAAAGAGACTTATGCTTTCTTTTTTTTTTTTTAATGGCTCTTAGAAAATTAATGCACTCACATGAGAGGAATAAAAAATCCTGGGCAAAAGAGGAATAGCATATGAAGTATATGGATTAGTACATAGACATAGAGATAAAGAAGGAATGCAGAGACATAGGTCATAATCGGGATTGCTCTTTAAATTTTTTTAGAGGGAAAATTGAAGACACCTATGTTTGAAAGCCCCCTGGACCTCTTAGTCTCTTCCTTTCTTAGACACACACATAACCATTCTGAGTCTCAATTTTTTTATCTGTAAAATGAAGATTGAGTTATTACCGATCTCACAGAATTTTATGATAATCCAATGATAGAAGTCTGCACAGAGTACTTTAAGACACCCATACAGTAAGTGCTCAATAAATTGAAGCCATTTTTGTTCTCATTATCATCAACAGTCTCTCTCATTAGTTAACCAGTCTGTTCTTCCTTTTAATGATTGAAAGATGGAACCAGATGGCTTCTAAAGTGTCCTCTCAAAGCAAACATTCTTTCACCCAAGGCAGGTATAAATAATGTATATGTTAACAGTTGACACCAAATCACCTTCCCCTGGCTGCTTACACAGCTTCTACTTAAATTTTTACAGCGTCTCAAATTCTAATAATTTGAGTTTTGTTGTGCTCTTGATTGAAAATTAAGGTTACGGGGGAGTGGTTAGGGGTTAAATATTAGACTACTTTATTCCGAACCCCACTTGCTCTGTGAGCTTTGGTGTTGTAAGATAAAAAGAGATAATAGGGAAAAGTGAGGGATATCAGTGGGTGGAGCTCTTTGGAGGGGAGGGGCTGGGATGAGCAGGTGTGCCTTTGAATATAGCCCACTAAGTAGAAAGAACTGTAATGAAGGGTAAGAGTGGGAATGAAAGGTTTAGGAGAAAAGCAAGGTATAGCCTCCAAGTGTACTGTTTTGAGTAAGGATCAAAGTAGATGAAATAGCTCCCTGGACTAAGATCTTCCCAAAGACTGAGAATGATCTCTCTAGTCTTCATTAATATGCCCTTACAACTAGCACAGTGCTTGGCAGGTAGTAGAGTATTTAATATTTGATGAATGTTCAAAAACTTGCCAATTTTCACAATACTAATCTTAGATGCCAGGAAGAACCAAGGTCTTCTGAATAGAATTCTGGTGACTTTTTTTTTTCTTCCCATCATTTGCACATTGTTTTAGCTTCACTGCCTAGCACAGTAAATATCTGATAAATGAATGAACAAATTAATGAATATCCCACTCTGCTTTTGTGAATATGCCATGGTACAAAAAGAAGAAAGACGAGAAGATAAAAAAGGAAAAAGGAGAGAGCCATCTCTGTTCCCTTCCTGCCCCCTCATCTCCTCTTTCTCTGCCTTCACCCACTCCAACACCCACACGCAGTTCAAACCTAATCCAAAAAAAATTCTAAATCGGAGGAAGATGTGCGGGAATAAGAATGAGGCATTTGGCCTTGGTATTTTTATTTTAATATATGTACTTGCAAAGGACAAAAGAAAGGTCAGACAGCCAACAATGCAGGAAGCCGTTGAAAAAAATAATAATTGTAGGGGAAAGCAGGGTTCTCTCTGACAGTAGTGACTAAGGATGAACAAATGTTGAGCAGCTGTTGTCAAGGGGATTCATCTGAACCACAATTTGGAGGAGAGGAGTTGTTTTGTTGCTTAACATATTTAATATGCACAGAAAGGGATGAGAGTAAATCATGCCTCATTGTAGGAGTCCTAATATGTGCCAGCAGGTGCTGCCTGAGTCAGACAGACTCCAAAAACCCACTTAGAAAATGCTGCAGGAAGTCAAAGAAGTTGGATGAGTCCCACATCTGATTGGGTGGGAATCATTTGTTAGGGGGACAGGTTTTTTAGCTGAAACACATCTATGTGGGAGTTCTGTGCAAAACGATCTTGCAAAGGGGAAAAAAAAATAGAAAAGAAAAGGACAGCCTTTGGAGAGAAGGCAAACCAATTCAGAACAAAGATGAGGCCGTTTCAAGCGCGAGCTGCTGGGAAAGTGCAGATTTTCTCCCACGAATAGCCCTCCCCGCCCAACCCTCTGTGGTGTATTCAGTCTCCAGCCCAACCCTCTGTGGTGTATTCAGTCTCCAGCAGGTTCCCAGTCCACTGCCTTGGCTCACCAAATGTTTGATGCTCTACTATGAAAGGCTACATTAAAAGCGTGGGGTTGGAGGAAGATTCAGGAAACTCCAAGTTCAGTTTCTCTCTCTAATTTTTAATAAACTCTAGTTGGCCTTGTTTTACCATGGCTTTACCTTTTATTTAAATACTATAACTTGCATTGTTTTTATTACTACTAAAACAATGAATACTCATAGAAAAGCAAAATAGAATAGTGCCAAAAGCTAGTCAGCCTAAATTACTACTTAGATTGTAATATTTAATACCTCGGTGACTTTGAGCATGACATTGAATCTCTCTTAGTCCCAGTTTCTTCAACTGTAAACCAAAGGTATTAATGGTACGTAATTTATAGGGTTGCATGAGGACTAAATGAATTAATTTGTGAAAATAATTTATAAAAGTGCCCTGGCATTTATTAACTGCTTTGTAAGTGTCAGTAATTATTGCACAAAACACAAAAGATTTTAATAATATTAACACAATAATAGAGATACGTTATATATATATATATTATATATATAAATATATAATATATATATATATATACCCACGACCCCATTCCAACTATATATATATATATATATACCCACGACCCCATTCCAACTAGAGGTAGCCACTATAAAATTCTGGCATGTTGTCTTACTTGTATTTTGCTGCTTTACATATTTTGTAAGTCCTTTTTTTCAATGTTGCTAGTACTAATACTATAACAACCATAAGACACATATCATATTTTTCTTGCACCATGTTTGGAGTTCAAGTTCTTTTTCATTTAATTGTTATGTAATTCAAATTAACGTGTTAAATTATTAGCTCAGTTTTACAAATAAACACATTAAGCATGAGTGTGTTTGGTAGGCATAATTTTAAAGTCATTTGCAATGACTCGCACTCTCTTTATAACCCTTTCTCATTGCGTGTGGGTAGGAATATGATGGGATTTTACTCCTGTGGTTACTTGATGTGGTGATGGTGAAGGAATTTTGCACATGTAACTGGTGTTCCAAATCAGTTGATTTTGAATTAATCACAAGGTAGATTATCCTAGGTGGGCCTAACCTGTACGGCTAAAACACTCACTTGTTGGGCTTGGAAAAACAAAATGCCATATTGTGGAGAGCGTGATGTGGCCAGGAATGATGGAGGGCCTCAGTCCTCCAACCACAAGAAACTCAATTCTGCCAACTACCCTTGAGCGTGAAAGACCTCAAGCCTCCGTTGAGATTACAATCTTGTGAGACACTGAACAAAAGATTCAGCTAAACTCTGTGAACTCCTGACCTACAGAAACTCTGAGATAATGAATGTGTACTGTTTTAAGCCACGAAGTTTATGGTGCACAGCATACTAAGTCTAAAAAAATACAGGAGAATGAAAGTCTAATTAAGGAGCTCAATATGAATAAGATACAGAATGAACCCTTGAATCCAGTTCTGACTAATGTCAAAACAGGTGTGCTTAATAGCTCTAGTACAAGCGTTCATTTAAACAAGTATAATGTGTATTTCTTAAATTACCATGTAAATATTATTTGCTCAGTTTTATTCCACAGCTTAGGTATATGTTTATATAGTGAGCCAAGAGCCTATGTTGGATATGTGGCATGTTTCGTATTTGGAAGCAGTGCTACTAAACATATATTTCAAACTAAACCTTTTCTTGCATCTCCTTAGCAAATTTTGTAGGATCCAATTCTTTACAGTAGAGAGACTGAATTAAAAAGCATGTGCATTTTAAAAACATTTATCCTATTCCTAATGTTATATAACCAACAATCCCACCAGAATCCACACGAGTATGGAGTTCCTCTCTAGAATATATTATGTACTAAAACATATATTATATCAAATTTATAAAATCTGCAAAATAATTTTATGAAATTTGGAAAAATATAATTATGATTAAATCTACACCAAAAGTGCTTTAAGACCTTTTCATAGCACATAGTGGAAAACCAAAAACATATTACCTTATTCTCTAATGGGCATATGCCAATCCCAGAGTAAAGAGTGGCAGCCAGTTAATGACCATTGGTAGTTGTTGGAATATTACTATATGCAGAAAGGAAAGTGGTAGACAATGTGAAAATCTTATCAGAACAAAAATTCTAACCTCTATGCCCATAAGAAATTTGAATAGTTGTTAACAGGTTTTTCTAACACTTTCCCCCCTTATTTGTTCCTGTCTGAATGCAATTAAAAAAAGGGAAAGTCAAGGGGGAAAATAGAGTGAATTAATGAAAAACATAAAGAACCTTCAAATTATCAGCACACCCTGTACCAAAAATCGAATCCATCATGTATTAATAAGAAATAGTTTAAGAAAAAAAAAAAAGAAATAGTTCAGGTAAGAACAATAGAATATGCAGAAATTCAGTGCATTATCTCACCTTATCCACCCTCCCTGAAACCTTGTCCCTACTTTGGTGCATTCTTGGCCCAGAGCTCCATGATCACAGATTTGCCTGACATGGGCCAACTAGAATTTCTGTGACAAAATTTCAAATTCCCAAGAGTGTTAAATGGATGTCTTAAGGCAAAAAGCTACTTCCATTCTTACCAGTCTGGTCAGGGGGTTGAAGATCATATTTCAGCCTCCACCGTACAGAAGAGCAGATACTCTAAGAAGAAACAGAGATAAGTTATCCATTAATTAATAATTACAATAAATATTTCCTTGAAAAAAAAATAAACTGTATTTCAGGGTTTTTGAAAATTTCTTTAAAGTTTTTTTTTTTTTGATGGAAGAGAAAAGGGAGATTTTTTTTTCAACTTTTTATTTAAAAGTAATTATAGATTCATAGGAGGTTGCAAAGAAATAGAAAAATCTTATGTACAACTTCTCCCAGCCTTCTTCAATGCTAACATCTTACACAACTTAGTACAATATCAAAAACAAAAAAACTGGCACCGGTAAAACCCATGGAATTTATTCAAGATCTGTTAATTATACATATACTCATTTGTGTTTGTTTATGTATTTGTATAGCTCTATGAAATTTTAACATGAGAGTATCTTTGTATAACTACCATCAAAATGAAGATTTTTAACTGTACATACATATCACCACAGAATTCTATTACCCTTTCAGACACACCCATCTCCAACTCCTATCCTTAACCTTAGCAACCAATAATATCTTCTCCACCATTTTGATTGTGTTATTTAATGAGTGTTATAAGCAGGGAATCATGCTGAATTTATCTTTTTAAATAAGCTTTTTTAATTCAGCATAATTTCTTTAAAATTAGTCTGAATTGTTGCATGTATCAATAGTTTGGCATTTAATATTGCGGAGTGGTAGCTCATAGTATGGATGTAACAAAGTTTGTTTACCCATTCACTCACTGAAGGACATCTGAGCATTTTCCAGTTTAGGGCTATAATGATTATGTAAAACTGCTATATACATTCATGTGTTAAGTTCTTGCATGAAAATAAGTCTTGCATGAAAATAATTTCTCTGGAATAAATGCCCAAGAATGCAATTGTGTGTCATGTTGTAAGATTATTTTTAGCTTTAAAATTAACTTCCAAACTATTTTCTAAAGTGGCTGTACCATTTTACATTCTCACCAGCAATGGGTAAGTGAGCTAATACCTCCATATTTTTGCTAGGATTCAGTGTTATCAAAATTTTTTATTTTATCCATTCTGATATGTGTGTAGTAATATCTCATTATGGTTTTAATTTATATTCATGTAATGAATAATGATGTTAAACATCTTTTCCTATGTTTATTTCTCATCTGTCTATCCTCTTTGATGAAATATCTGTGCATGTCTTTTGCCTATATTAAAATTGGATTGTTGTTCTTTCACTGGTGACTTCTCAGAGTGCTTTATATAGTCTAGAGACAAGCCCTTTGTTGAATATGTGCTTTGTAATATATTTAAATAAATCTCTATAAAGACAGATGCATCCTTTCAACATAAGATGTTTCACAGATGAAAAGTTTTTATTTTTTCATGAAGTCCAATTTATAAATTTATAAATTTTTACATTTATGGATTGTGCTTTGATGTCAAGCCAAGGGAAAGACCCTGGAGATTATTTTCCTATGTTCCTCAAACTTACAAAGAGTATCCATGGGATGCCTACAGATAAAATCATACTTAATAGTGAAAGATCTCCAAGATTAGGGAAAAGGCAAAGATTCTTTTCATACAACTCTTATTTGACATAGTACTGGAAGTCCTAGCCACTGCAATAAGTCAAGAAAAGGAAATGAAATGAATATAAATTTTTTAAAATGAAATAAAATTACCTCTATTTGTAGCTGATATGATTATCAACATAGAGAAATTTAGGAAATTTTATTCTAAAATATATATGGAAAATAAAAGATCTAAGAATAACCAAAACAATTTTGAAAAAGAAGAGTCAAGTATTAGTAGTCTTTCTTTCCAAAATTAACATTTACTATATAGCAATAGTAATCAAGATATTGTGGTACAGGTGAATGGATAGACACTTAGATCAATAGAACAGATTAGAAAATCCAGAAATGGATCTATACAAATATGCCCAATCAATTTTTGACAAAGGAGCAAAAGCATTTCAATGAATGAGGGATAGATTTTTCTTTCTTTCTTTTTTCCTTTTCTTTGGAATCGCTTTTTTCAATAAATGCTGTATCAATTGGACATCCATTGACAAGAAAGAAAAAAGAAAGAGAAAGAAAGAAAGAAAGAAAGAAAGAAAGAAAGAAAGAAAGAACCTTGATCTAAATTTCACACATAATACAAATTCAATTCAAAATGTATCATAGACTTAAATATAAAGTGGAAAACTATAAATCTTCTAGACGATTTGTTTTAAATCATTAAAATCTAAAGTCGCTTGCATGCAAATGAAGTTAAGAAATAAGAATAGATTACTTTGAGTAGAATCAGAGTATTTTAAGCTTCTTTGAACAGGTGCATCAGCATTTAAACATTACAGAGAGTGTTAGTAAACCCCTGTCTAAAACAGGAAACATATAATCAGCGCGTTTTTTGGTAGATCAATATTCTAATCAGGGAAACATTCCTGATTGTGACTCAGTGATAAGTTGCCCTTATTTTTTCATAATTCTTCTTGGAAACATCCAGTATATCAGGAATAGACCAGAACCATGACATGTAAATTGTTTGCTTTGTCTCAACTAGTCTATTCAGAAAGATATGGAATAATAGTGTCATGGTAAGAAAGCATTAACAGCTCGAACACTAATATTTGACAAGATTGGATACATATGTGTTTCTAAAGACTAGGTACAGCCAAGATGAATAGGATGATATCCACTGAAGTTCTGTGCAAACTAAAATTCAATAAATTTTTAGTTTTGGTAGGGCAGAAATAAAGAAACAGGGAGTACGCTTGGAGTGAGTGTGCCACATGCCATGTGCAGCCTTTGGCAAATCATTAAACTTCTTTGAGTCTCAGTTTTCTCATTTTAAAAATAAGAATATAAAATGGGGCACCTCAGTCAATTAAGTGTCTGCCTTTGGCTCAGGTCACGATCCCAGGGTTCTGGGATCGAACCTCACACTGGGCTCCATGCTCAGTGGGGAGCCTGCTTTTCCCTCTCCCTCTGCCTGCCGTTCCCTCTGCTTGTGCTCTCTCTCTGTGTCAAATAAATAAATAAAATCTTAAAAAAAAAGGAATATAAAATCTACCTCAAACACTTGTGAGGATTTGTGAAATATGTAAAGAGCTGGCCCAGGATTGGTACTCAATGAATGGTAGTTCTAGGTACAGATAATATTGTCATTGGAATCCAAAGAAAATGACTTTAAATCTCTTGCCATAAAGAACCTATTAATAAGTTACCAAAGGGCTAATTTTAATTGCCACTTTCTCTTTACTTGCCCTTAAGCTGAGTGATAATTACCCATGTGCCTATATCACGTTTAACTTTGAGACTTAAATTTCTCTCATTTCTTAAATTTCTCACTGCTCAAGGTGTAAGAACTGACAAAGTTCTGACTTCCCCTGGCCATCAGAATTCCCTAATGCCATTTTCAGCTTTTTCTGAAATTAACAGATATCAGCTCTGCGAAGTACTGGAGTGCAAGCTTCCAGAAGACTTTGCTCTTATTACCACAAAATGTCAACTCCCAATGACAGCATGTTATCCTCTCCTTCATGCCACTCCTATTCACTTGCTAACAATCTTCTTTTTAAATAGAAGAACAAAATTCTGACATATCCTTTGACATATCAAAGGACCCATGAACTTGACATTTTTAAGTCACTCATTTGGAGTAACAAATCCATCTGCTGGGTAAGGAGTCTGGACAAGGTTCTTCTTGATGCTTTGCTTCCAGGTCTCATCTGAAAGCTGATGCCAAGGTGTGGTTGCAGTGTCTCCTCAAAGGTGCAGTGGGAAAAGATCCACTTCCACGATGATGTGGCTGTTGGATGCATTCAGTTTCTCACAGGCTATGAGACCGAGGGCTTCAGTTTCTTATTGGCCATTGGCAGGGTCTGTGCACCGTTCATTGCTATACAGGTCTTTCTATAATGAAACTCACAATATAACAGCTTATTTAAGTGAAAGATAGATATTGCTGGGAAGACAAAGTCATAATTTTATATAACCTAATCACAGAAGTGACACCTACACATTTGCCATTTTCTACTGAATAGACACAACTCATGAGTCTTGCCCATACTCAGGATTATTCCAGGTGGAAATACCAGGACCCATGAAAAATTGAAGGCCATTTTAGAATCTGTCTACCGTGGAGTATAAAATCCAATAAAGGTTCATAAAGGCAAATAGGCCATTACAATATAGTTTCATACATACTTTATTTAAAATTTTTAATTACCCTAATATCTAGGCATTATTATCTCATTTTTCAGATGAGGCTAGTAAGTCTCAATGTTGTATCTAAAGCATTCAACAATCAATAAAATCAGTATTTGAACTGACGTTAAGTTTATTTTGTAAAAAGATTTATTTATTTATTTTAGAGAAAGTAAGGGAGACAGAGAGAGAGAGCGCGAGCAAGGTGAGTATCAGAGGGAGAGGGACAAGTAGGCTCCACGCTGAGTGTGGAGCCTGACATGGGGCTTGATTTCATGACCTGAGCTGAAATCAAGAGTTGGATGCTTAACTGACTGAGTCATCCAGGCTCCCCTAGGTTAGATTTATTTAGATTTATAGCTGTGCTCTAAAAATAATGGCAATAAAAATGTGTTTCCCTAGAAGTCGTGTAGATATCACAAAGATAATAACAAATAACATAAATATTTTATGCCAATAAATTCAACAAGTTATATAAAATTGGCAAATTTCTAAAAAAACAAAATGTATCAAAAATTAAACAAAAAAACATAGAAAAGCTAAGTATCTCGTATTTGTTGAGGAAATTGAATTTATAATTGAAAACACTCCCATAAAGAAAATTATAGGTCCACATTTCACTAGTGAATTCTATCACTTATTATGATAAATAATATCAGTCTTAGACAAATATTTTTCAGGAAATAAAAAAGAGAGGACCCTTCAAAACTAATTTTATTACAACAGAATAACTCAGATAATGTAATCCTAAAAGTGTATCTTACGAGGCAACTTTACAAAGAGGAGATATTAGAAACCAATATCCTTCAGGAACAAAGACACATAAATTTATAAGACATTGGTAAGTTAAATCCCATAATATGCAAAAAAATACATAATAATCATAAGCAGAGTTTATCTCAAGAATGCAATGTTTAACATTCGAAAATCAACTAACAAAATTAATCACATTAATAGAATAAAACAATCCATATAATCACGTCAATAGACACAGAAAAAGCATTTGTCAAAATTCAATATTAATGACAAAAAGTCTTGACAAAATAAAAATGAAAGGGAATATCCACTATTTGATAAAGGGCATCTACAAAAAAGTCTTCAGTTAGCATTATGTTAATGGCAAAATATTAAGCAATTTCCTGTTAAGATTTAGAGCAAAGCAAGCATGACAGCTCTGAGCATTTCTTATTCAACATTATACAGTGTGTCCTACCCAGTTCAATAAGGCAAGAGATAATCATAAAGTTTAGAAAAGAAGAAGCAAAATTATCTTATTTTCTATTGACATATTTATGTACTGGTGAAAACAAAACTAAACAATAAAAAAAACCTCCTGAAGAATTATAGTTATTAGAACTAATAAAGAAATTCAGCAAAATACTAGAATTCATTCTATATACAAAGTTCTATTGTGTATTTATATACTATCAATGAACAATTAAAAATAAGATTTCTAAAATGAAAATGACATGTAAAATATCAAAACTTTTAACAAAAAATTGTGCACAATCAGCATATTGGAAATTATAAATTAATGCTGATAGGAATTAAAGAAGACCTAATTAAATGGAGAGATATATCATGTTTATGAATTGGAAGATTCAGTATTTGCCAGACATTATTCATTACTAACCTGATAAACAGAAACAATACAATCTTAATCAATATCTCAAGGTTTTTTGGTTTGTTTGTTTGTTTTTCTGGTAGAAATTGCCAAGTTGATTCTAAAAACTGTATGGAAAAATCAAAAGACCTAAAATTGTCAATATAATTTTTGAAGAGAAGATCAAAGTTGAGGATTTCAGCTACTGATAACAAATTTCAGTAATTAGAAGAGTGTAACAAACGGCACAAGTATAGACATAAAGATCTGTAGAACAGAATAGAGAGTCCAAAAATAAAACCACACTTATAAAGACAAATGACTTTTGACAAAGGTACAGAAGGAAAAGAAAACCTTTCAACAAATGGTGTTGAAGCAACTGCATAAGTTTATTCATAAAATAAAATTTGATCTACTACTCATATCATCCACAGAAATTTATATGAAACAGATGAAATGCATACATAGCTAAAACTGCAAAGCTTCTAGAATACAATAATGGGGACTTTGCAAATTTAGGTTTGCAAGTAATACTTAAGATACAAGAATCACTAAACTAATAATAAAAGATATTTAAAAATAAATTTTATCAAAATAAATATTTTATTCATCCCCCAAAAAACATTAAGAATATGAAAAAGCAAGCCATAGCTTGCGAGAAATTAATCATGGTGTATATTCTGACAAAGGACTTGTTTCAAAATACATAAATATTCTAATACTCCTAGAAATCAATGTGAAAAATAGATAACCCTATTAGGGAAAAAAAGAGAGAAAAAAAAATTCCTAAGGCAAGAGATACTAATTGTCCTTAAGTACAGGAGAAGGTGCTCAAATCATTAGTCATTACAAAAATGAAAATAAAACCATAAGATGACATTTCACAATTACTGTAATGGCTAAAATTAAAAAAAAAAATGATACCAAATATTAGCAAAGATGTGTATGGGCGAATATGCAGAGTAACTAGAACCCTCATATGCTGTTGGTTAGAACACAAAGGAATTCAAACATTTGGAAAGCTATTGGTCAGTACCTTATGGTGGTTGGCAGCCTCTAAGATAATTACCAATCGTCTCCATCTCCTGAAGTCATGCCCTTATGTAATCCCTCACCTTGAGTGTAGACTTATGCTTCTGAAGAATAGAATACAACGGTGTAGTAGCACTTGTGATGAGCATAGCATAAGGTATAAACACCACTGTGTTGCACACCTGAAACTAACATAACACTGTGTGTCAACTATACTCAAAAAGAAAAGACTATCACCAGACCAAATTCAACAACACATTAAAGGCATTACACACACACACACACACACACACACACACACACACACCTCTGACTTTGTACCTGTCTCTGGTCTTTGAACATGATGTTTTGGGAACTACTTGGTATTGGAATTATCTCTTTTTCCAGACTGTGACTTAGGTTTCCAAGTTCTCAGCAACCTTGTTGCCAACTCTAAGAAGGAATTTAAAACCAGATACAAGTATATCTCATATCTCAAATACTGCATGACACATATCTCTACTAAAAAAAAAATTTTTTTTTTACTTATGTTGAAATTCAAATTTATGTTGATGTCCTCTCTTTTCATCAGTTTAATCTGGCAGCCTTAATCTGATGGGACTTGACATCATGGGGAAGCCAACACTAATATATATGAGGATCAACTTGTATTTGACACCAAGAAACAGCTGTCCTTCTGTGCTCCCATACACTGTGTGGACCACAGGAGGAGTAAAAGGAGTCAGTCCAAGTTCCACAGATTCTTTATACTCTAGGCAAATAGAAATGCTCAGAAACAGCACTGCAGAGACTATTTAGATCAATCCAAAATGGCAGGGAAAAATATCCATTAGATGGCATTGAATACATCGTAGCAATGTCCTATTATCAAATGGCCCAGAGGAGTAGTTCCCAAGAAGGAGGGGTAAGAGGGACAGAATTGTGAATTAGGTGAGCACCATACAAGTCTATAAATAGCCTAGATCCTATGTGTTATAGATGTGTTCCATATATATCTTAATCTGTATGTAAATGTTCTAATGAATGCACTATAAAAACCATTAAAACTTACTACTGAATTCACAGAAGGCTCTTTTGGTTCTTTGAGATTAGTTTAGAAATTGGTATATCACTCATCTACTCTATTTGTTCATTTCCTCAAGAGCTGCTGAAAACCAAATAGGTCAGGACACATTTGCCTGAAGCTTTTCAAAGAGGTAAATGTACAGTTCAGCTGCATAAATATCATCTTTAAGGATTAGGTCCAACCAAGGCATTGACTGTCTAGGAAAAGGGGAAAAGTAAGGATTCATCTGCGCTTCTGAGAAATGATGTATAAAGTGGTATTTGTTTTCAAGGGAATATAAAACAGCTCTTTAAGCATGGGAGGCACAGGACGGCACTGCCTCTGCTTCCCATTGCTCTTTCCTTTTATAAGAAACTCCACTGCATCGAGCACAGAATGGGGACAGCAAAGGAAGAAACAAGAGGGCATTTGGCTCTACAGCTTTGGCCAGCTACCCTCTTACTTTAAAAGAGGAACAGGGGCAGACAGCAATCATAATAAAGAGAGAGCAAAATAAAAAGCAACCTTCTTTTTCAAAAAGAACTGCACCCCACTGGAAAAATAGAGATGAAATCAATTCTGAGCAGCCGCTGAATTCACATCGCACAATACTCTATTCAAAGCAAGGTCTGCCAATCATATTTGATAACTTAAAAAAAATGGAGAGAGAAATGATCATTTTACAAAAAAACCCTACCTGTTCCCCACCCTGCTTTCATCAAGAGCATCTAAGTTTATAGGCTGGGGGGACAGGGGAGTTTGCTGTTGTTTATGTCCTAGTGATAATTGTAAATGAGTCTCCAGTGTCTCCCTGTGTGTCCAAATTCTTTCTTCTAAGGACAACGGTCAGATTGAATTAGGGCTCACCCTAATTCAAACGCCTCACCTGTACTTAATCACCTCTCTAAAGATCCTACATTCAAGCATAGTAATATTCTTTCTACTCTGGATGCCTGCTATTTTTTTCTTGCCCTGCATAAAGCCTTCAGCACAAGGAAGAATAGAATTGGCAACAGTGAATACTCTTATCTTTCTCCTGATCTCAGAGGGAAATCATCCAGTCTTTCACCATCATGTACGACATTAATTGTGGGTTTTTCAGAGATGCCCTTTATCAAATTGAAGTTCCTTTGTACAGACATTTTGATGAGTGTTTTTATCAAGAAATGGTGGTGTTGATTTTTACATTTTTTTTCTCCATCTGTTGAGATTATGTTTGTATGTGTTTGTGTGTGTGTGTGTGTGTGTGTGTGTTTTCTGTTAATAAGGTATTATAACTCATTTCCTGATACTAGGCAAACATTCCATTCCAATCCTGGGATCCCACTTAGTTATGATGCATAACTTTTAAAAATATATTGCTGACTTCAGTGGGCTAGAATTTTGTTTAGGATGTTTGTGTTCATATTAGTAAAGCGTTAGTCTGTAGCTTTCTTTTCTTGTGACATTCTCACCTGGATTTTTGTCAGGATAATTCTGACCTCACAAGATGATTTGGCCAGTGTTCCCTCTTATTCCATTGAGAAGAAATGACGTTAATTGTTTTTCAAATGTTTGGTAAAATTCATCTATGAAGCCCTTGGAGCCTGGTCCTTACGTTTTGGGTAGTTTTTGATTCATTCTGATTTATTTCTCCTTTTTCATATCTGATTCTGGTCATTTGAGTCGTCTCATTTTCTCTTGCCTTTTTTCACTAAAGCTTTTTCAGTTGTACTGAACTCATCAAAGAGCCAACCTTTGGTTACACTTATTTTCTTTATTGTTTTTATAATTTTGATTTCATTAATTTCTGCTCTAATCTTTATTATTTCCTTATATTTGATTCATTCATTTTAGTTTGCTCTTTTTTTCCCCTTAAGGTGGAGGGTTAGGTTAAAATCTTTCTTCTTTATCAGTATAGACATTGAACGTAAATTTCTCTCTGAGCACTGCCTCAGCGGCATCCCATAAACTTGGTAGGCCGTGTTTTCATTTCCAGTCATTTCAAACTGTTTTCTAACTTCCCTTTTGATTTCTTTTTTGACCCATTTGATTACTGGAAACTGGGCATTTTAGGAAAAAAAAAATTAGCAACTCTCATTCTCCTCCTGCGTGCTTGTTAGTAGTATTTGCTTGTTAAGCGTTTATTGACTGGATGGACTGTTCTGGTGTAGTCTACCCTCCACTCATCTCTACCAACACAGTGTGAAGCCTCTGACATTGCTCACTGGCAGTCACATTCTTTGGTATGCCCACAGTCACCCTGAGGTTACAGTGGTTTGGGCATTCCCAGTTGTTAAACTCTGTTAATTGTTGGAGTGCTGCTTTATTGTTTCCTACAGTATTCTGGGCCATAAATTGCTTCACAGACTAATTCAATCAAATTTGTGATTTGTTTGAGATTTGTTCTGACCCCAGCAGGGTTCTTCCCAGCTGTTCCTTTTCCCATTTCTGTCTGGCAAACTAGTCAGCCTACAATTTAAACGATATCTTCAGTGCATCTATTCAACTCTTGCCTATATCTATATATACACACATACATATATATGTGTGTGTATATATATCCATATATATATAAAATATATATATAAAATATATATATAAAATATATATATAAATATATATATAAATATTTGTATATATATAAATTTTCACCAATTTTCCTTGAGAGAGGGTCTAAGGAGCTCCTTGTGCTCCCATGCTTGTCTTATATATTTTTTACTTTAGATTTTTCAAAGTAAATTCACACTTGTTCCCATGAAGACAGTACTGAATAAGAGTGGCAACAGTAAGAGCACATAATATCCTTGAGTACTATGTACGTGAAAACACTATGCATATATTGTGCATATTTCTTTTATCTACACTGCTATGCAAATAATTTTATCCCTGCTCTACAGACAGGAAAACCAAAGATGAGGAAGCATTTTACCAAAGTCATTCAAGAGTCCCTGCCAGAATCATGCAATCTACTCAAGTCTCTCCCTTAAACTTCACTGCCTAAAACCAATCATCTGACTTGTAGGCAAATGTTAGTATGAAAAACTTGAATAATAGAAAGACAGCTAAGCTATCTAAAGTTGCCAGAAATTGAATAATAAACTTAGATTTTGCAACCAGTCTTTGGATCATTTGCTCAGAGTACTTTCACTTAAATTATAATTGATTTATGTATATATTTATTATGATGCGCACTGAAGAACCAAGAGCATTTTGGCACAACTCCACAGAGGAGGATTAACCTGTTCCCTTATATTATCTTTAGTTGAAATCAGAGAAACAATCTTCCATCAAATGCCTTGAATTTGTCATGCATTATGCTGGGAGATTTCATACATATCATCCAATCTATTTTTTCTAGTAAGATAAGCTTTGTGGTCCCCATTCTTTGAGATGAGAGACTAGACTCCCTGAAGTGTGAGCTTAAAGAACATTTCCTGTAAGACTGTCATTTCCAGGAGGACAAGGCCTGAGTGTATTTTATTCAAGTTTTTTACTACGTAGTTAAAAAAAGTTTCACTCATAATAATTGTAGGGGAGGAAAAGTTTTCCTTCCTTCCCTTCCAGGTTTTTTGGATGATCTAATAATTAAACTGACACAAGACAGGTTAATAGGAGAAAAATTAAATTTTAATTTTGTATGTATGGGAGCTTATAGAAATATAAGAGTCAAAGTGGCCAAAGAAGGCAGCTTTTATATCTTTTAGACAAACATATTTGTGAGGATGGACAACAAAGAAGTTTGGGCTTGGGGTAATCAAGCAGTGAAGAAATAACAAGGTTTGTTTATAAGACCTTCTTGGCCCTAAATTCTCTATCTCTGGTGATAAGGATGTTACTTTACCTCCTGGTACAGGAAGGTACCAATCATATGGGAGATTTATTTCCTGCCTTCAGGAGGACAAAGGAAGTTCAGAGTGTCCTTGTGCTGGCTGTTTCTTAAGTAACTTTAATTAAAAATAATCAACATGCAAAGTGGAATAGTTTGGGGTGTCCTCCCTGGACCCCACCACAATCATTCAATGCATGTTTCTTGAATTGAAAGAATTGAATTGAATACAGCATGCATTTGATTCTAAAAGTTAAGCTTTATAGCCTATAAAACTTAATATCATATATAAGTATTATTTTTTCTGTTTTGACCTTAAGAGTAAAAATTAATTTAAAAGAACAGTCAAGGGGCACTGGGTAGCTCAGGTGGTTAAGCATTCGACTCTTGGCTTTGGCTCAGGTCATAATCCCAGGGTCACGAGACCGAGCCCCACATTGGGCTCTACATGCAATGTGGAGTCTGCTTGAGATTCTCTCCCTCCCCCTCTCTCCACCCTCTGTCCACCCCCCTTATGCTCTGTGTACTCTCTCTCTCTCAAATAAATAAATCATAAGTAAAATCTTTAAAAGAATGGTTAAGAAACTAATTCCTAACAAACTTATTACATAATCAGACTTACCAAGGATTTCAAATTAAAATGGCAGCAATATAACAAATGAAAGGTGAAAAAAACCCAAAACCAAATAGACCTCAAAGGTAAACAAGTAAACACAAAGGAGCCAGGACTGGACATGTAGAAAAAAAACAACAAGATCTGTCTCCTCATATGGTGTGATTAATATTTAAACGAGGTTGGAAAAGATGCTGATACTTAGATTCATTCATTCATTCAACAAATATTTATTTATACAGTGTTGATTATGTGGCAGATATTAGAAAGACAATGGTCCCTTCTTTAGAAGCTCATCTTCTCGTGAAGGAGAAAGACACAATTAATAGTATGTATAATATTCATGGGTGAGATCTCTGATGCATGCATAATATTATGGGAGGAGAGAGAAAAAGCATAGGTAGGACCCTCAGTGATGTGGGGGGAATTCTAGAAGAAGGCTCCACAGTAGAAATGCTGCTCCAATGATGAGAAATGGTTAGACAGAGAAAGGAGGGCATTCCTAGTCTGAGAGAACATATTTTAAAAAGGACGAAGGACCTAAGAGAGAATTGACATATTAAGATTTTCGTAGGTTGTTAGTTTTCTGTGGCTGAATCACTAAGTTAAATATAGTTGAGTGATGAGAGATAGAGGCTGAAGAGGTAAGAAGAGTACCCAGCATACCAGTCTGAAGGTCTGGAAATCTGAGCCATCTTGAGGCATGAGCTCAAAGCAGGGGCAAGAGTGCCATCTATTGAATCTCTGCTACTACTTGCTACAATCCATCTGAGTCTTTTACTTTGCAAATAGTCTGAGCTTCCCAGTTTTTTAGGAGCCAAACAGCCCAACATTTCATTAAGTGAAGGTAAGTGCTTTTCTTACGCCGTTCTTAGCAGACCATATTTATGTGGCTGTTGTAAACTCTCCCTTAAGAATGACAAATGTAACACACTTGACAACCCCCCACAAAGTTCACATCAATAGATGGCTACATAGCTTTTTAAAGAGGAGTCTGCTTGATTTCCTTTTTTTTTTTTTTCCTTTTTTTTTTCTTCTTTTGACAGTGGCACAAAAATCCTGTCCACAAAAATTGTGAGTATTTTTTTAAAGTGCCTGCTCACTTTGTAAGTGGGCTCGGGCTTGAACTTTTAAACCTGTCTGAGACTTCCCACTTCTCTTGTATAGTTCACTTTTGCTTGATATCATTACAAAGTCGTTTTCGGTTTGTTCTCATAACTCAGTTTGAAAGTAAGAATATTTCTGTAGTACCTTAATTCCTTTTATGAAAGATTTGGAGAGAAAGAGAGAGAGATTTTTTTTTTTTAACTATAATCAGAAACCTCAAACATCCTTCTCTCCTCTCACCTGTCAGTGATGTACTTTCTCTGCCACAGCAATGATATTCACTGTATATGAATTCAGTGTGGTTTCAGTTGGCATTCCAGCAGTATTTTGCTCTATTTTTCATAGGGTGTTGATTTTTGCCCCCCAGGAATCAGGCTGAAATGTATCTTTATAAAACAATATTTGCTTGAATATACTTAGGCAAAAAATTGAGCTGCCATTATTGACATTATTATTAGTCATTATGTCATTGCTATTATAGGGATAGTAGCACTAATTTTTATGGGATAGTGAAGCTGGTAGTTTTTGAATGAGATTAGACATTTTGATGGATGAATTCATACAGGAGAAATGTAACAAGGAGGAAAGCCACAACAATGCTCTTATCAATTTGACACTGTTATGAACAGTTTTCTGCTGGACAGTGTCGAAACAGTGACCTACACAAAAAGATATATCTGAGAAGTTAAAAGAGACATTATGCTCTTCTCAAGGCCTCTTTTAAAATAAAGTTGTTTTGTAGTGCTCTGAAAGCGTACAAAGAAAGAGTCAGTAGAGTGTGCTTCTAAATGTTTCGAAATGATTAAGGTCCTATTCTACCTCTTTATGAAAGCACTCGAACATTTGATTCTGAAATTTTTATTCCACTGACTTCCGACTTGTCTCTGGAATACTCTTTGATGGTGATTTGTCAAAATGAAATGCACCCCCCTCTGCAAATTCAGAAGATTCAAGGAAGAAAATGTCATTTCCCCCCTAAACTTTGAATTCAAAATAGAGATTTTGGAATGATTATCTCAAATGTTTTATCTATCTGGATTATCTCAATGGTTCCTTATTACCTATATAATAAATGCTAAAATCCTTAGCAAACAGCATAAGCAACTCCACTAGCAGCTGACGAGCACTAAACATAGGTTTATCCCAGTTTCTAGTGACTCAAGTATACGAACCTATAAGTCTGATCAGAATGCTGTTTCAGTGTTATTGTGTTCACTCTTATTTGTGTTTCTTTACTACTATCCAAACTGGTATTCTTCCATATCTCTCTAGCTGTGTGGGCCTTGCTACACCCATGTAACTCTCTCTATATGTCTGCGTACCTGTGTATGTATGTATGTATCTAGCTAGCTAGCTATCAATCTATCGTACTCAAGCAAATCTTTTCTTCTTTTTGATCCTTTTTTTTACTGCCCATTCAAAGGCAATCTCTTTTCTCTGAACTACCATAACATTTATTGTTGGTTTTCTATTGATTTCTACCTAGAGGCCTTCATTCGATGGTCCCATACTACAACTAATAAGTTAGCTTCCATAGGTAACAGATTCTTGAAATATATAGATGAAACATGTATGGACTGTGCTCTTGTTCTTGAGGGTGGTATCATTTTTTTTTTTTAAGATTTTATTTATTTATTTGACAGAGATAGAGAAAGGCAGCGAGAGAGGGAACACAAGCAGGGGGAGTGGGAGAGGAAGAAGCAGGCTCCCAGTGGAGCAGGGAGCCTGATGCGGGGTTCAATCCCGGAACGCTGGGATCACGCCTTGAGCCGAAGGCAGACACTTTATTAACGACTGTGCCATCCAGGGGCCCCTTTGAGGGTGGTATCTTGAGGGCAGTAATTGTTTTTATAGCAGATACGGTATTTAGCACAAAACTTTGTACATATTGAACAGCAATTATGTAAACTAAAAACAACTATTTCTCCTTTTCATTTTATATTCTATATTGAAATCTGAATATTAAATCTTCCAAAGTAATACTGCATGATGAATTCTACCAGCTCTTCTGTAAAAGGCCAGTTTTAATCTACTCCTAGCCAGGAGACAAGTTATGGTGGGTTATGGCAGCAACAACAGCAAACTCAACATATATTCTAGTTCAAACTCCATTGAAGTTTATTCTGCACTCACGTAACACTCCAAATTAGATATTTCTGGTCAGCAGGAGCAGAGGGCAAGGGGCAGTGGGCAGTAAAGGATAAGGGGTAGTTCTGCTTCATGTGTACATGGAAGCACATAGTCTGATTGAGGGTCTGTCACTTTGTCACATGCTTATCTTAATGGTAGACTCCATCTTAGTCATCTGGAAGGGGAGCAAAAGATGAGGAGCTCAAGTGGGAAGTTTGTATGAGCCTGGCCTGAAAGTGGTACATACTATGTCCATTCACAATTCCTTGATCAGAATTCAATCACGTAGCTATGCATAACTCCAAGGGAGACTAGGAAATGTAATCTGGTTGTGTGGTCAGGAAGAAAAGAAAATTCATTTTTGGGAAACGCTTAAACATACTTTGGAGATTTACATAAATTATTTTTATAATCTATTGATACTATAATGCTTTATATTATATTCTATACTACTTACATACCATCAGTATTGTAATACTATATTATAGTCTATTTACATTAGGATGGAAAACAAGACCCAATAGATCCTTAAATAAAATTCTAGATTATATTTATAGATAACATTCAATAACGCTCTATCTAGGAGTTCACAAAAGACACAGTATTAATCAGGATTATCCAGAGCAGAGATATATTATAAGCAATTGGCCTATACGATTATGAAGGAAGACAAGTCGCAAGCTCTGCAGGGTGAGTCAGCAAGTTGGGAGTCCTAGGAGAGCCAACAGTCGTTCCGGTCTGAAGGCTAGCAGGCTCTAGAGCCAGGAAGAACCAGTATTTCAGTTCGAATATGAAGTTAGGAAAAAGCTAATATTCCACTTGAAGGCAGTCAAGCAGGAGAAATCATCCCTTTCTCACCAGAGGGTCAGCCTTTTCATTCTTTTCAAGCCTTCAACTGATTGAATGAGGTCCGCCCATATTAGAAAGGACAATCTGCTTTACCCAGTCTACCAATTCAAATGTTAATCTCATCCAGAAACGCCTTCACAGAAACACCCAAAATAATCAGTGCTCAGTCATCTGGACACCTTGTGGTCCAGTCACACTGACACATAAGATTAGCCATCACAGACACTAAAGAATGACACTGCTTTACACATATCTTAGTGTCATTGACTTTCTGAAGACAGCGTAGAGTCATGTCTTAGTATGGATTTAAAGCAATTCATCACCATCACCATCATCATCGTCATCACCATCATGCATGGTAGATACCAAAATAAAAAATTTGAATTCTAAAGCTATTTTGAAAATTAAAGCAAGTTATTATCTTTCATCTCAGTGTCCTTTCCAATGGCTAACCAACAAAGTAGGAAGAGAGGATTAAAAAATAGTTTCAAGTAGTTAATAAGGATTTAAAAGTCATCATTCAGTTTTAAAAAATGAAGTGAACTATTTGCAGTGAAATATTCTGAAAAACATATAACCAACGTTGTGAAATGAAATAATTTAACTGTAAATCTGGTAGGAAAGTTATAAATATTCTCTTTGATTTTTTTTTTTACTTAATTTAAGCAAAGACTGCCTTGTTCAACTTGCATTTTAGTTAAGGGCATGATATTTTTTCTCTCTAAGAAAAGTGCTTGTAAGTGTAAATGGAACATGGCTGATATTCATGACACATTTTAAATGCAATTATTTGCCAACAGAGTTTAGAAGAAAGCAGATATTTTCCAAGGCAAGTGTTCATTTTTATCAAGTAAGATAACACCCACAATCAAGAAAGGACTCCTTACTTTTATTTTCATTTTTGTAGCCAAGAATCCTCTTTCACAATCAAATGAACTGGAAATGTCTATGTGTGGCTTCCATTAACACTTGGTAAAATTCTTGTAGTAACTAGCAAGGTCTCTTGATGAATCCAAATGGAAAGACACTATTTTTCGTCAGAAGATTAGAGTAGTGATCAGCAAATTGACCTTCTGAGATGAAATAAACAGGATTAATATCAAATCCTATACGTGGCTTCAAAAAAGAGACTTCATATAAAAAGAATGGAGAAGATACTGTAAAACTGCAGTGGATCTTAACAAAAAACACTTAAGAATATAGATGACTACAAGCTTCTTATGAGCCAAAACTATACTATAGCTGCTTTAAAAATGCAAATATTGTATAGTTGTATAAACTTGTTGAGTTGCTATGTTGTATGCCTGAGACTAATGTAGCATGGTTGTCAACTCTACTCAAATAAAAAAAATTTGAAAAATTAAAATGTTAAGTATTGTTACAGACAGGTGATTGAATCTTTGCTAAGCAGATTTAGATAAAGATTTACTGTCCAAAAATGCAACAACCTATTTCATGAAATAATGAGTCACCTTCCACTGAAGAGTTCAGGAGGAGACCATGATAATTCGACAGGAATAATGCATGTAGAAATCTTGTTTTAGGTATAGTTAGAATACTTTTAAAGTATTCTTTACCCTAAGGGAGCCTGGCTGCCTCAGTCAGTAGAGCATGTGACTCTTGATCTCAGGGTTGTGAGTTCGAGCCCCACAATGGGTGCAGAGATTACTTTAAAAATAAAATCTTAAAAAAAAAAGTAGTTTCACTCTAATATTCTAAGATTTAATGATACCCGTTTGTTCTTTTGCATTTCTGTACATCTTGCAAATGAGGTCCTTATTCCCCTTTGTTATTCTCGTTTGTTCCAGACTATCTTTCAAATATGTTTGTATAGCAAACATTTTTAGTAAACAAAATTAGTATTTTTCTCCAGGGTAAAGGGCAAACATGCTCCAGTATAATAAAGGTAATATTTTTCCTCGGAATAAAGAAAAAACATACTTACTCCTTATTATAAAAGATTCAGGTCCCTTAAACTCAGGGTCCTCTTCTCTGAGGCAGTTCTGTTGGAACTGGGTTTCAGGGAACTAATGTGAAAATGATTATCTTCTGTTACTGATACTGCTTTGAATCATAAGTTGCTGTTTACGTCTGAATCAGGAGTCAGGTGCCTTCTACCTGTATTCATGAAACTATAGTAAACTAACTTGTTAGCTTGAAAGATAGCTTCAGAGTTCTTTGTGACTACCTTGGCCAAAATTATATAGAACTATCAAAACTCAAAACTCACTACTTTAAAATCAATGCCTATTGAGATATAAGTCATAGTTATTGAGGCACATATTGACTGAAAGCCCAAAGTTACTATTTTTGTGAAGATTTTCCTGACCCTATGGAGTTAGTATTCAAAAATTGATTTTTCATAGTTTATTTTTGCATATACGAGATAAAATATTTCTCTATCTATAATTTATATTTATACAAGATAACAAATATTTTATCTTGTATGTTCCTCAAAATAGACTAGACGTTTTAGCAGTAACCTAAACATATTCCCTAGGTTAACATAGATATAAGAGAACTGAAATAGATTGAGAGCAAACAGGGATGATTCAGGAGGAGAGAAAGAGTGAGGTCTGTTATACAGAGGTCAACTGGGGCAGTGCCTTCAAATGGGTAACAAAGCAAATACAAATCAGTCCATGGCAAAAATCCCAATACTTGAGTTATTCTTTGTAGTATAGGTTCTGTGCTGGGAAGAGAGAAGCTGTCTTCTCCAGGATCCTTTATTACTGAGCCAGGAACAAAGGAAAAGAAAAGAAAACACATTGAGGGCATAAAACTGCTCTCTTCAAGGTCTCAGAGTACTGCAAGTATAAGGAAGCCTCAAGAATTCCAGAGAGGGTGGACAAAATAAGGGGAATGTTTTCATCCACCAGCCCTGCTTTTTGTAAGATCGTGATAATATTTTACAAGAATCCATTCTCATAATATTCTGGTTGGCTATACTCCCATTTTTTCCCTAGACACTGATAGGTCCTGCAATTTATAATTGGATTAATCATTCAGGGACATTCTCCCAATACTTATGCTACACGTAGAATCATTTGTAAGACTAATAGAGATTGTTTCCTTTAGTTTGCATCCCAGGGCCTAGGTAGTGCCTGGCACTCAGTATTTGCGTACTAAATGATTGAGTTAACTTATATTTGCTTTGAAGAAAGGAATTTCGTATGTCAATGAGTGGAAATCTTTCCAGTTGTATTAACCCTGCCTCGAGCTAGGTACACCTTATTCATAATACAGATGCACATTTTACTGTCCTAAGAGAAGACACTGGCTTCTATGCATTGCGACACAAAACTGCTCAGTGACATTGTCAGCTAAACTCACAACCTGATTTCCTAAAAGAAACAGCCTTTCCTATTTAGAGTGAGATATTAACAGGTGTATATCAGAACTCTGGTGAGACAGTCTCTATGAGTATTTACAGCATTTATCTACTGTTGACATTTTATACTTATATATTTTTTTGTTTTGTTTTTTTGTTGTTTTTGCAAAATCCACTAGCTTGCCATGTTATCTAGGGAAAAAATAGTCTTTCAACATTAAAAATTTTGCAATACTAAGCCCAGTATCTTGTAATAAGAATTAAAAAGTGAGAAACTGACAGAAGAGAAGATTGCCTTCAAGAGAGCCAGGTTCTGCGAAGAGTTTATATTCTGGGTGCCTGAATATTTGACTAGTTCTCTACCAATGTGATTGATTATCTATCTATCTATTATCTATCTATCTATCTATCTATCTATCATCTATCTATCATCTATCTATCTATCATCTATCTATCTATCTATCTATCTATCTATCTATCTATCTATCATCTATCTACCTATCATCATCATCAGTCTAGATATACACATCTCACACTACACATCTTTCCATCTTATGGTTATGTTCTCCAAGATGAAGATACCCATCACTATTTATTTCCTTGACGAAGTAAAATCTTATGAAAGACAATCTACTTGAAGATCTCTTACTTCTTAGCAGAAAGTATAAAGATTAGGTTTTTCTCTGATTCTCAGGCTTTCGTTCAGGACCATATTTTTCACAGTTTAAATATATACAAGCTTTTTATTTTATAAGCTTAAAAACAAAATTAAAGAGATTGTCAGTGCTGTGTATTGGTATAAATCCGTACTGTGAACATTGTTGATTTATCCTTAGGCGCGTCCTACAGGATACTAGGATAGGACACAAACCACAGGTATCTGAAGATAATGCATCATAAGTAAAGATTGGCTAGATTAAGTATTTTACCTCATTCTATGGTGACCACTGACCTCTCACTGTAGGCATATTAATCCCCATTTTACAAAAGAATATGCCTACTTGATAGATTAAATACATTATCTAAGATTCTATGTAAAAATGATAAAAGCTGTGATTTTAAAACCAAGGCTCATTTTCCTTACCAGAACAGACTACTTCCATGAAGCTGTCAATGGACACATTATACACCTAATGAGGGGATATGGGCTCACAGTCTTCAATCAAACTATGTATTTGGCCTTGCTACATCTAAATTACTGGGTTTTTAAAATCATGTTTATAAGAATAATGCTAAATAAACTTCATCCAGTATTGAACATTTTACTGAATTAAAGCAAATATTAACTTAAATTAATTTTGGATTTCTCAGCATCCCCCATGTTCACAAGGAATTTGGGGGGCCATGTGGTCTTATTTTACTCTTGCAGAATAGAGCATTCTAGTTGAGAGTTGTGTCAATTATTTTTATTTGTAAAATCAGTTTATGTATTTATTTTTATTTTTCCCAGGCTGTCTTATAAAACCTTATCCCACTTTTTCCCTTACACATACAGACTTAGGTCATGTGCTACAGGTATTCCTTGCTTACGCTGTTTCCTCTGTTTTTAATGTATATCTCAAATATATCTCCACTGATTAAACACTATCTGTTTTTCAAGGCTCAAAATAAAATAAATGCTAAATGTCTTCATCATTAACTGATTTCTCTGTGGGTTTTTTGGGCCATAAATCATGGATGCAACATAGTAATAAATGTATTTGTTATGCCTCCATTTCAATTGTCCTCAATTTTAATTCCAGCTTTGCCACTTACTGGCTTTGCGACCCTAGACATTATTATTTCCTTTTCTAAGCCTTGGTTTCCCCTTCTGTTTAAGGTAAATGTTAATTGGCACTCTAGCCAACTTACAGAGTTGCTGTGAGGACCAATTGAAATAACTGTGTGATATTACAATAAAGTTACATAGATTTTATCATCTTGGCAAGGTAGTGGAAATCTTGGAATTGAAAACCTGATAGACTCCTACTTGGCTGGAATGTTCTAACCAATGTGGTGTATGACTGTAAGTGAGGTTGAATGCAGCCTGGGTCTTAATTCAGAGTGTCAATCTTCAGAATTATTACTCATTATTCTCAGAAACCACATTTTTTCTTTGTTTCATTTCATTTGGGGTTTTGAACATGGTAGATATTGAAACATGTATTAAACAGGGAAAGCCCTATACTCTGAAGGGTGTCACAAATCACAGACACTTCATGCCCAAAAGAAATGCTTTGGAATGTAATGAGGATTTGAATAGCAAAAGCTTTTAGGTCAAAACCAAACTAATTAACCTGTCAGTGCAGATCAATGGATACAATCGATATTTCAAGTGAAGTCATATTCCCCAACATGACTGAGCACCCACATTACTGGGGTCTAATTCATGGTTATAAAATTACACAAGAGGGGTGCCTGAGTGGTCTAGTCGGTTGAGCATCTGACCTTGATTTTGGCTCAGGTCATGATCTAGGGGTCATGGGATCAACCTGGCATAGGGTTCTGACCTCAGTGTGCAGTTTGCTTGGGATTCTCTCTCTCCCTCTTGCTCTGCCCCTTACGATGCTCTCTCTCTCTCTCTCTTTCTCTCTCTCTCTTTTTCCCCTCTCTAAAATAAATTTTTAAGAAATTATTTTAGGGGCACCTGGGTGACACAGTCGGTGAACTGTCCAACTCTTGATTTCAGCTCAGGTCCTGATCTCAGGGTCCTGGAGCCCCACGTGGGGATCCGAGCTCAATGGGGAGTTTCTGCCGCTCTCTCTCCCTCTGCCCCTCCCCCTGCTCACGCACACACCTCTTTCTCTCCCTAAAATGAATAAATAAATCTTAAAAAAAAAATTAAACAAGAATTAGCACCATCTTCACATGGTGCCTAAAGAACATTTTGCAATATGAAACAATGCATTTTACTCTTAAAATTGTGTGTGTGTGTGTGTGTGTGTGTGTGTGTGTGTATAAGTATGTCTAGATAAAATATGTGAAAAGCATGATACCAGTTCTTTACGCTGGCAACTACATGGTCAATGAACACTAGAATTGCAATATTTTGTTTGAAATTATTTAACATTAATTACATTAAGAAATAAAAACATTTCAGTCTCTTTTAAATAATTTACAAGATTATTGAGGGCAGACATATGGTAACGATGATAACATGATTGGTAAGGAAAAAGGTATACAAGATAAATTTTGGCTCAAATCCAGAAACACTCTTTGGTTATGAATGGCACACAGTCTGAATTTTTTACTGGCGACAGAGGCTCAGCTGTGCCAATAATGATGACATCCTTTGGAACAATTCAAAGTTTATGTATGAGATTTTCTGGATATCTCTAAAGATGGAACGTATTTATGGGACATATTTCAAATTTGATGTGATGGGAATGCTGACTAAATGTTTTCTTTAAAGCAGCTAGATTAGATTTAGAGAAAATATATGATATGCAAGAAAAATGCAAAAAAAACACAAAAAACAAAAAACAAAGATTTTCCAAATAAAGAGAAATTATGGTTAGCAGAAAAAGTAAAATTAATTTTGAATTTTCCCTACCCACAGAAGTTTTTACTATTAAAAGGGTCGGCAAATGCTTAACAAAAAAACCTTCAAATATAAATTTGAATATATCACTTTTAAAGGGATTTACAAATATTTAGGAAAATATTTGTAATTTTTTAAATTTTTTAAATTTTTAATTTTTTATATATTTTTTAAAGATTTATTTATTTTAGAAAGAGAGAGAGACTCTGTGTGTGCATAAGCATAAATGGGGTGGGGGGGCAGAGGGAGAAGGAGAGAATCCTTAAGCCGACTCCTCGCTGAGCAAGGAGCCCCATGTAGGGCTCAAACCCAGGACCTTAAGGTCATGATTTAAGCCAAAATCAAGAGTCTGACACTTAACCAAGTGACCCAGGTGTCCCTCTTTTTTTTAAAATGGCTTTTCAAATTAAAAAAAAAAAAAAGTGAAATATGAAAAACAAAACAAAAAATATTCCAATTTAAGTATAAGAAAATCAAAGCAATGAAATAAAAACATTTGCATAACTTTGAGGAAGATTCACAAAATAATCCTGAAATTAATTTCTATAGACACCATATTCTGGGCATTATACATCATAGTATGAACTCAACCAAAGAGAGATTTGAACATATAAAATATCTTTCTCCTGTTTTTATTTTTCTATTATAACATATTAGCATTAAAATTTTGAGAGACAAATAATTTAAAATATTGTAAGGCACTAAATAACGCTCTAAGAATTGGCTTATATTGAACTATATCTAGAGACGCCTGGGTGGCTCAGTTGGTTAAGGATCTGCCTTCGTCTCAGGTCACGATCTCAGGGTCCTGGGATCAAGCTTTGCTTCAGACTCCCTGCTCAGTGGGGAGTGGGCTTCTGCTCCTCCCCTGCTTGTGCTCTCTCTCTCTCTAATAAATAAAATATTTTTAAAAAATGACTTACTTTATTAAACAAAAAGAATTAGATCTAGTTTTTAGACACTCTTCTCCATCACAGACTACTTCACTAAGGACATACAATATATGAGTTATCTCCAGGGCTTACACTTTTCAGAGAGAATATTGACATTAATTTAAGAAAATACACAATTTTATGTCTTGTTGAAACTATATCAGATCTGGACATTTTCCTATCTCCCATCTGTCTTATGTTGACCATTTCCATGTGCCCCTAGATGTAATTCAATATAAGTCTGCCAGTTAAAATTTGGGGACAGTGACAAGAATTCAAGCAGAGATATTTATGCTTTTGGTTTGCGTATTTGAAATTATGAATCAAGTTTACAGATTTAGAAAAAAAAAGAAAAAGAGAAAGAAAAATGCTCTATCCTCCTACTTTCCTCTGCAGCAGAAATTACTACCCCTGCTTTCTGATTTATATGTTTATTTTCTTTGCTAAGTTGTCCTTAAAATATATGGTTAGTGATATTGTTTGAACTTCGTAATCAACATATAAAATCAAACCTGACCCACTCAAGAAGACAGACCTCTCTTGACTGTTCATTCCTTCTGTTCTGGAGCAGTTACATTTGATTGTCAAAAATCATAATTCAATCTTGCCTAGAACTACTGAATACCTATAAGTATACCCCCGTAACCATAAACTGGAATTAAAAGAACAAAAAAAGTAAGAACCCACATTTTTTTTAGTGCCTTATGGCTTACAAAATACTTTTATCCACGCTCTGCACTGACCCACATAATTATCTAATGGGATGGGCAGTACAAGTCATTATCTAGACCAGCATGATGAGAGTGGAAGAGGCTAACTGGCTTGTTTAGCATCACTCAGAGCAAGGAAGAAAAGAAAGAAACTTAAGGTGTTTCTTGCTTTTAATAAGAAGAGCTCTACTTATACATTCTCTAAAAGAAGGAAAGTAAAATAGCTTTCATCAACATGCAGTTTTTGATAGTACGCTGTCATTTGCTTATTTTATCCACCTTAAATATAAATTCCAATTACTGGTTTTGAGAGTATATGTTTTATTCAATATCTATGAATATCTTAGCATTAGAAAATGATCACCGAAATCCTCAGGCTATGCAAAACCAGTGAGTGAAATTAAAGGTCTGGGTGGGCCATCTGATGTGAATGAACAAAAGAAGAAATAAATACAAACACAAATAAAACCAAAAGGTTTCTGATAAAACTCATATCAACTGATGTTGGCCTTTTTAGTTAGAATTTTTCACAAATTCAATATAGATAGAGATGTAGATACAAATATAGATTATATGATAGGCTGTGGATATAGATTTATCTCTCCAGGGCTTCAGTGGTGAACAAAGAGAGCTGCTACATTTGGTCTTATGGCTTTTTAGATACCAATTTTGCAAAGAAATGCTGGCTCATACTTACCATTTAGTTTATACTCAACTATTTTAGGATTTCTTTGCACTGACACGCTTCTTCTCAATGGTTTATCCATATAGAACCAACATTTCTCATGAACCTTAACCACAACTCTAAGTAGAAATGCAGTTCAGGAAAACAGTGCAGTGGAATTGAACCAGATGAATATGAGTTTAAATTGTAGACTGTCTCAGGGCACGTGGGTGGCTCAGTTGGTTAAACATCTGCCTTTAGCTCAGGTTATGATCCCAGGGTCCTGGGATGGAGCCCTGCATCAGGCTCTCTGCTCAACAGGAAGACTGCTTCTCCCTCTCCCTCTGCCTCTGCTTGCCATTCCCCCTGCTTGTGCTCTCTCTCTCTCTCTCTCTATCAAATAAATAAATAAATAAGATCTTTAAAAAAATAAAGTAAAATAAAATGTAGACTGCCTCTTGTGACTTATCCATCTCAGTTTCAATTTCCTTACTTATAAAATATAAATAATAATGATTATGTTTCATTATTAATGTAAAAATTAAAATTAATATGTTAAAAGAACCTAGAACAAAATCTGGTATATAGTTAGTGCTCAGTATCTGTTAGCAAATAAGGATTCACAAAACCTCCACTGCTGTTCAGGGTTTTATTTTCTTAGACTTTGCTTGACTTTGGTGCATGATATTTTTGGTGCTATATTCCACAAAATAATAAGCTCCCTCAGGAACTATGAACTACTTAATTCAAATTTTCTCACGTGGTCCAATCCAGAAGATTGCCTGTGGTCGATGCTCGATAATTATTAACCCAGTTGAATTTTCTCTATTAGACTAAAGTCCATGAGAGTGGTAACTAATATATAACACAGAGAATGTAGCCGCTAAATATTTTTTGGAATAAATATAGATGCTTGATAATGGTTATTCTGCATCATAAATTCCACATTTATTTAAGCTAGTAATGTTACTGACTGAAGAAATACTTGACTTGGCAAATCTACTCTTTCCAACTTTAATTTTTTGCTAAATTTACTATGATCTCAATACCATCCAAAATTCATGAGCCAACATAATAATAAAATGAAAATAATAATAATGTGATAATGATAGCAGCCACAAAACTAATTTTTACTTCCATGCAATTTTATTTATATAAAGCACTTTGAAATCTCTAACGCTATACAAGACTACAACTTTTACGAAGTAAGGAAGACCCAAGATCAAATAACTTATAAACCTCAGACCTGGAACTATAATCCAGGTGGTGTCCTCTCTCTCTCTCCCTAACGGACTATAACTTTTTCCCTGTACTTTTGTGGATTGTGTCTTTTGGGTAAACTACCCATAGTCCCAAACCATAACTCTGATGCATTGCACCAAGAGTGGTTTAGAACACGACCCTAAAATGTGAATTTGGTGTTCAGCCCCATCTTCAGAGGAAAGTGAACTATTGAGAATACTCCAAAAACAACTGAGAAGTCATGTAATCCATGTCGACTCAAGCAGCCAAGTAATCCCTGAGTATCAGGGTAGCCATTAGCTTGCTTTGAAACACTTTCATACTTTTGCTTGGTAAGGATACAATAAGTCCAGGTTGATCTGGATAATTTTTTACAGCACAACATGAAGTAGAAGTTCCATTGTTCCCCTGCCCTCCACTTTCCAATCCGAGGGGATTCAGAGGTGCCCCAGGTGGATGCCTGCACTCGAAGTGTATCTGTTGCACAGCTAAGGGACACTGAGCTTTGCAAAGGCTGCTGGCAAAGCTGCTTTACGTTTGCCTCAAGGAAAACATTATCTTTATCACTCAGGAATGTAAGCAAATCTCCTCTAGAGAGGAGGGAGGCTTTCCCTTTATGGAGTAAAAGTAAGTCCGCTCTTTGACCCAGATATAACCACTATAACTACCTTTTTTTTTTTTTAATTTTATTCATTTATTTAACAAAGAGAGAGCACAAGCAGGGGAAGCAGCAGGCAGAGAGAGAGAGAGGGAGAAGCAGGCTCCCCGCTGAGCAGGGAGCCCAAAGCGGGGCTCTATCCCAGGACCCTGGGATCATGACCCGAGCCGAAGGCAGACGCTTAACCGACCGAGCCACCCAGGTGCCCCCACTATAACTACCTTTTGCTTAGAAATGATCAGAAATGCCAGAATTATCTCCCCAAATCCACAGCGGGGAGTTTAGGCAAACGATTCCTGAGCCATTCCAGGTAAAGCTTCATGATTTTCAATTGACCGGGTGATTGCACATCTTTCTCTGACCCGTTACAGTGATGAAACAAATTAGATTGTTTTCAGCAGCTCATAGATGTTCAAACATGTGATAAATGTAATCAATAGAGTTTAGTACTACTGACAGTGACGTGTCTTTGGCACCTATTTCTTACCAGCCATTATGCCTCAGATTTGACTTTCTTTTTTCTTTCACAAGAACTGTTTGAAGCATAACCCACTGCCCCATTCGGTAGATCGAAAACACAAACTGAGGCACAAATCTGGGCTCAAAGTCAGTTATGTACAAGTTCGTCTCGCTGGTAAGAAACAAGAACCAAGGTATTTTCACTCTTAGATCCTATGTTTATCCTAGACTAGCTTCCTGTCAAGCTTGTATCTGTTAAGTTACTTGAATTAATTTGCTAAAAGTGCTACAGAAAACACTATACTTCTGAATATAAAGGAAAGAGGAATTCAAAAGTCTTTGAACCTCCAATAGAATGGCAAAAGGAGTACCATCTGAAGTTGAAATGAAAAGATTAGACTAAAATCGGACCTTTGTAGCTTTGGACTATTTCACTTTGTATCAGTGATTTTAGGAATGAATTGGATCTAACATTGTTTCTTCAAGCACATGCTGCATTTTGGAATTAGAAAATCCATTATTTGAAACTGAAAAAAGGCATTGTTTTACATTTCAGCAGGTATACAATAATTAATATACCATAGAATTACAGCACTAAGAATGTGATAAGGTTTTTAAGGGGAATAAAAGAGAAAGGATAAAAGTTTTTAAGTCCTTGGGGTAGAGGGGAAGGAATAGGGCATGTTAAAAAAACAAAATGACTCACCAAAATAGCCTTATTAATGTTAATGATAATGTGAAGCAGATAACCTGAAACTGAATTCAAATTACATATATATATATATTTTTTTTTTCTTGTTGAACTTCTAGGTTATTTCTCTCTCTCTTTTTTTTAATAATTTTTATTTTGTTATATTAGTCACCATACAGTACATCCCCAGTTTTTGATGCAATATTCCATGACTCATTGCGTATAACACCCGGTGCACCATGTAATATGTGCCCTCCTTACTACCCATCACCATCCTATCCCAATCCCCCACCTCCCTCCCCTCTGAAGCCCTCAGTTTGTTTCCCAGAGTCCACAGTCTCTCATGGTTCATTCCCCCTTCTGTTTACCCCCCCTTCATTCTTCCCTTCCTTCTCCTACTGATCTTCCTATTTCTTATGTTCCATAAATGAGTGAAACCATATGATAATTGTCTTTCTCTGCTTGACTTATTTCACTTAGCATAATTTCCTCTAGTCCCGTCGATGTCAAATAAAAACTCAGGCTATAATTAAAGGTGTTTTATTGTAATATTCTATGTCCAAATAAAGTTAGTTATAAGCTAGTAACCTATTTAAATAGCATTAATCATGTGCAGTAATATCAAATTTAAACTACAGAAAATTGACAAGTCATTGATTTTTTTTTTAACAAAGAAACTTGAAACTGATCAACGATTTTAAATGCCTGTCAGTTTAAAACAGTGGACCCTTTGGTTACATTAGATATATTACTCTCTCTCTAAATATCTGATTTATAATTGAGTCACCAATGGATGTTGTTCATTTTTAAAACTCTTTAATCATTTCTGGTATATAAATTATTCTGAATTTACTTTTAGCTAAAGCAGATGATAATGAAGAAAGAGCCACAAGTCTTTTATACAGTTTTCAAGAAGTAGGAAGATGCAGTCAAGCAAACTGTGGAAAAGATGATAAGAGATAGATTCAGAATGAATAATTTTCCTGTTGCACAAAGACTTATATTAAGTATAGGCCTCCTGGGGGCCAAGGGAGAGACTAAATTACTTTCTCCATAATATTCTTCCCTAAAAAAAAAAAAAAGAAAGAAAATCAATGCATTTTTAAAGTCTGGAATGACAAAGGTTGAAAATGGATAAGAGAATTCAGAATTCACTCTTGAGTTAAAGGGACAGTTTCCTTACAATGTGCCAGACACTTTGCTAAGTGATGCTTTTTATAAAATAGCTTATTTAATTTTCATGAAGATCATAAAGAAGATATAGTATTAATATCTTCATTTCATTAAAGAGAAAACCAATATTTAGAGAGTTCACATACCTTGCTCGAGACTGCATAGCTGGTAACAAAAAACGGAAGAAGAGGACAACAATCATGATTTCAAATCAGATACATCTGAGTCTACCACTTAACCTTGTAAACACTATGCAATATTTCCTCCTTGAGAAATCAAAATGCTGCAACTCAGTCACTTATCCCCATATTATTCTATACATTTTCTGTTCCGACCCAATTACCTACAAACTCAAATCCTTCTACTCTGTGATCATCTACTCTGGGTAGAATTTTGTTAATATTTTCTGAGAATTTGTACCCTTTGCCTTTCCCTCCCTTTATATATTTTCTTCCCTGAAGTATGGCTGGTCCCAAGGATATTACTTTTCCTATTGCTCTGTCAAAATGAGGCTTGTTTTTACTTCTTCAATTCCATACCTCGGAGCTAGAAGATTGGGTTTGTATCACTTTCAAATTATCATTCTCCCTCTTTGCTATAAAAAAGTCCTTGGCCCTTGACCCTTGACCCTTAGGACACTGGCATTATCTCTCTATAAATATATGATGATGATAATGATGAAGATAGACAGACAGATACATACATACATACACACACACATATGCATGTAACCCACATCCTTCTATTTGTTGCAGTCATTTGCTGATATCCTCTCCATTCCCATATTTATGAAACATATGACGTCCTGGCCTATTTTCTCTCCATGTAAAATTTCTATCATAATTTTTCAAGCACATTTCAAATTCACATTTCAAATAGTTAAACCATCTAACATTCTTTTTCATTGACTGCCTCATCACCAATTAACATTTTTCCAAATCCACCTCAGGAACTTCCTCTAAGGTTCACACAGATTTGATTGGATAGAACTCTTATAAAACCTCAATTGCAGGGGCACCTGGGTGGCTCAGCCGTTAAGCATCTGCCTTTGGCTCAGGGCGTGGTCCCGGCATTCTGGGATCGAGCCCCACATCAGGCTCCTCCACTGGAAGCCTGCTTCCTCCTCTCCCACTCCCCCTGCTTGTGTTCCCTCTCTCGCTGGCTGTCTCTATCTCTATCAAATAAATAAATAAAATCTTTAAAAAACAAACAAACATAAACCTCAATTGCAAACAGCTTACCAACTACTTTTGATTGTTGCTCCTGAAATACTTTAGATTTCCTGATTTCACAGCATTAAAATCAGGTTTTGTATAGACCAGTGCTTTCCAAAGGAAATATAATGCAAACAACATATGCAATTTTAAATTTTCTAATGGTCAATTTTAAGTAGAAAAAGAAATGAAATTCACATATATGTTGACTAAATATATACAAACTATTATAATTTCAATATATAGATAATATAAAAAATTACTGAGATATTTCCTTTGAGAAAACTGGCATACAAGTACATTTCATTTTGTACTAATCACAATCAAGTGCTCAAGTATGGCTGTGATATTAGAAAGGAAAGGTAAATACAGTACGTGTTAATAGGTTTTAGAAGATTTAGGTAGATTAATAGCAAAGAGTTGTGATGATAATACTTTAGTTTTTTCCATTACAGATACATTGACACTTTTGTCCTTAGTTGTGATACCAATAATTTTATGATCTATGTATGTGAATGTTGCCATTAGTTCCATCATTCACAGATGGGAAAAAGTGATAACTAGAGAAGTGTTGAGAAGTTCCCAGATTACATTGTTCTGTGGCATCCTGGGAGGGTGGGGGGCAGGGAGGAGAAGATTTTTCAGGATAAATAAATTTGGAAAATGCTAGATTTTTTTTCAGGGCTTTAAAATTCAAACAAATATTATAAAACAAAATGAAAGATATGAAGTTCAATATTTCCATAATGTATTTGACCACAGCATCCTTTTTATAAAAATTCAATCAACTTTGCTTAACTGTTAGACAGTATTCACATAAGTTACAGGGAGAACATATGCTAGTCAAACACATATTTTCTCAAGTTGTCTTTATTCCATTTTTATTATACTACATCAAGGCTCTTCATGACTTTTCTTTTAAGTAAAAAAATAGCTGACACTTCTGGTTGCAGCATCAGGAGGTAAAGAGCTTGGAAGTTATTGAATCTGTCCTTACAACAACAAAAAAAGTCAGAAGAAACAAATAAAATAACATTTCTTGACTGCATCAGAGAATTGGAGGTCAGAGGTCATAGGCAAACCACCATTTCAAAATCTGGAGAGGTAGACTAATACACAAAAAATCACAGCTAAGATCAGCTTATCTAGAGCAAAAGTCACTGGGGCCATAAAGAAGTAGAAAGACTCAAATGCTAATTTTGATGAATTAATTTTACTTGAGTGTGAACAGGCATGAAAGCGAAAGACTCCTGAGGGCTCAGTCTTAGAAGATCCCTTTTTCATGGAACTTACCTGTATGACTCCATTAGCTACTCAAGGCCAAGATCTATGAAAGATCTCCTTGGGGACCTGGCAGGAGAGGGGGAGGAGTAATCACAATGAAATACACCCAGAGTGTTTGCCATGATAAAAACCTATGCTCCAGGGGCAAAGACTTCACTAGAGTCTTAACCCACTTTGGGGGAGTCATCCTTCATTCCCATCACCTCTAGCCTTCTTGTCTAGAAAAGAAAGCCTTCTTGTCGGGGGAGAAAGCTATACAGCCTAATGCGAAGGTCATGCCTCTCTGATAGAGGCCCACTAAAAGACCAAGATGTCATCTTAAAATTATAAGGGCACCTGCGAGACTCAGTTAATCATCTACCCTCAGCTCAGGTCATGATCCTAGGGTCCTGGGATCAAGCCCGGTGTAGGGCTCCTGCTCAGTGGGGAGTCTGCTTCTCCCTCTCCCTCTGCCCCTTCCACCACACGTGTTCTCTTTCTCTTGAATAAATAAAATCTATTTTTTTTAAATTATAGAATACTTCCCCTCTCCCAAAACTTAACACCATACCAACAATGCTCCAGTGTAATAAAAGTGGATTGCAGGTGAAGTATCTGCAATGCCCTGCTTCAATTTTAAAGAGAGTTAGGAAAAGCAAAGACAATAGATAAGACAAAAAGAGGGATCCTAAGAATCCGTAGCCTGTGATACCTACAGCTACAGCAGTATGAAATGAGCCCAATTCCTAGCAAGATTAGCATAAAACATCACACTAATTTCCTCCTTATCTCGGTTTCTATTACCTAATATATCATGTCTCACTTTCAAAACAGAATTATGAGACATAGTAAAAAAGAAGAAACAAAATACAGTCTGAAGAAACAAAGAAAGCATAAAATCAGACTTACGATGATCGTGTGAAGATAGAGACAGAGGTTGAAGCTTTGCCACAAGCCAAGGAACACCTGGAGATACCAGAAGATGGAAAAGAAAAGGATGTATCCTCGTCGAGAGGCATGGACTTCATCAGCTAGAGTGCAGTGTTTCTGTGCAATCAATACGGATATGTTATTAAAGTCCATAGCTTGCATTACTGCTCAATTTTTCCATTGGACAGTTCTATTAATTTTGACAAATGATAATGTCATGCATCTACCATTACAGTATCGTATAGAAAAGTTTTACTGACCTAATAATACCCTGTGCTCCACCTATTCATCTCCCCTCATTTTCCCCGCAATCCCTTGCAATTACTGATCTTTTTACTGTATCCATAATGTTGTGTTTTTCATAATGTCATATACTCAAAACCTTATAGCATGTAGCCTCTTCCGTCTGACCTCTTTCACTAATCATTACACATTTAAACTTCCTCCATGTCTTTGCAAGGATTGATAGTTCTTTATTTTGATCACTGAGTAATATTCCATGGTATGTATGTACCCTAAGGTATTTATCCATTCACTTGTTAAAGGGAACAGAGCCGACATTTTTTATTTTAATAAGTCCAAGCTTATTTGTTAATCTACTTTTGAGATTTTTTGCATCTATGCTAAGGAGCAATATTGGTCTGTAGCTCACCTTTCTTGTAATGCCTTTATCAGTTTTGGTTTTAGGGTGATGCTGGCCTCATAAAATGAGGTAGAAAGTATTCATTCTGCTTCTCTTTTTGGGAAGATAATGTAAAGAATTACTATCATTTCTCCCTTAAGTATTCTGTAGGATTCATAAGTGAAACCATCTGGACCCGGTTCCTTTTACTTTTGGAAGGTTATGAATTATTGATTCAATCTTCTTAACAGATATTCTCAGATACCTTATTTTTCCTTGTTTGAGTTTTGATACTTAGTGTCTTTCAAGGTGTATCCTATACCTTGCATTGCAAGGTATAACAAATCGTTACAAATTGGGTTGACCTAAAATAAGAAATTAGTTCCCTCCTACATCTAGAGGCTAGAATTCAAAATACTATGTTTAGAGTAGGGGCTCAGACAGAGGTAGTATTAACTCGTGTATAATTAACTTTGTGTATGATTACTTGTATACTGAGGGGTCACAGTGTATACTGAGGTAGTCATATTCAACCGTATAAAACAGAAAATCAGAGAAAAAAATTATCAACAGAGGGAAAAGAGAAGGAGAGTACTGGTTTTGTTTTGTTTTGTTTAGTCTTTCCAGTCCTATCCTGCAATCCGATGCATCGTGGCCCTTGAGTTCCACAAGGTAACCCACTATTTTCTTACGATTTTATCTTCAGGTATTAATTAGGCATTGAGGATAGTGCCTGTAAACCTAACAGACAAAAATATCTTCCCTTAAGGATCTTAGGTTTTAGTGCACTTTACTTTCCTCACTACCTTCCAGTCATACTGATACCACATCCTTCTCCCTAGTTCCTTCAGTATTAAAATGTCCCTTTATCTTCAGGTTTGGGGAGACGCATTTACCCCTATGCTGGGGATACTTTTCATAAATGCAACCATATTCTAACAATGCCTTTTGTTAGAAAAAGCAGACTCTGAGTCAGAGGTCTCTGTATCAACACCTGTGGAAGGGCAGAGAAGGAAGCACGATTAGGTAGAAGGAGAAACTGAGCTGTAATGCAGTCCAACCAGGCCTCAGCCCACCCCAAGGGAAGATCTAGAACTAGAATGGACCTTAGATTTGTAACATGTTGGAGTGAGCTGCTGGTTGTTTATACTCCTGACTTGATCACTCATCACAGCGGACTTCTCCCAGAAGGAGATGTGAACTTGAGTGAAGCCGGATTCTTCAGCAAGCATATTTTCTAAAAAAAGGCTGAGACTTGAGATCTGACTTCTTGCAGGACTTCCAGGACTTAGGAAATAAGTTCTTTGTTCTTTAAAGGAAATCTAGGTTGGGCTACGTGGCTGCACCATTTCTCAGTTTCATCTACATATCTTGGCATTCCTGACCCTAAATACAACCATTGCATCTTAGGCCAGATTTCTCTACCACAGATGCTAAATAAACGCTATATACATTTTTTTTCTTACAACTTAAAAAAAAAAAAAAGGTTATTATTTCTTCCTCATTAAGCTGCATGCTCCATGAAGGTAAGGGTCCTGTTTATTTGGTTCCTCACTCTTATGTCTAGAATTAGTAAATGGCCTGGCATAGTGTGGGGCTTGCTATATGTCTGTTGACTTCATGTTGAACAATTTAACTTATGCTATTGACCATTTCTCTCATCTAGCTATATCAGAATTGATAGAATGTAAAAGTCAACTCTCCAACCCTTCTTTCTCTAAATTACATTGAGAAAGGCAACATATTTATAAAAATAATGGAAGCCACCCTGGTATTATCATATTAAAAATTCATCAATATTTAAGAACCCTGCATCTAAGATCCAATATAGCTGTAAAGGAACAGTGATATTAAGAAAAATATCTTCAGCTACTTGTAAAAAGAGAGCCAAAAAATTCATCCTGTGTATACCTAGATGTTACTGGTATCATCTTGTCTTTTGTAATTTGATAAATTGTCTCAAACTGCCTATCTCAATTCTGGCAGAAAGTGAAAATCTCTTGGCAAGATTTCCAAAATTTCAGAGAATTTGTAATCTCATGTTCACTTTGTTGCTAAGCTTGTTGCAGCTAAAATCTTAATGCAACTCTCATCTTATGGTTGTTTTTTTCCCTTTCTCTGTAAAAACAGAGAAGAGAAACCCATCTCCTCTGCTTAAATTTCTTCCAGAAGATATTTGTGAATTTTATCAAGTTTTGGGATAACAGAAATTGTATCACAAAACATAGAAAATAACAGCACTGCGTACACTGTTCAAGTCTCACATGGGAGAGCAGATATATGTTGACATCTGCCACTCAGTCACCTTCCCACCTAATGGTTTAACACTAAGGACAGAAAAGGAAACTTCTACCTCTCTATCTCTGGCTCTATCTCTACCTCTTTTTTCCTGTCTGGCCTTGTATGGCCTGACATTGTAAAATATTTTAGAATTTTTTTAATAAATAAATTTTTGATACTTGGTATTTTTCTAGATGATGCAATATTTTCTTCCCTTAAATTAACAATTAATATATACTTCCAGAAATCTCTGGGTTTTCCAAATGTTATGGTAAACATTTCATATACTTTAGCAATAAATTTCTGATCACTGTGGTCTTTCTATTAATTAAGATTGAGCTCCTGGAAGGATAAAATAACAGTGTGTCTCTTTTAATGCAAGCTGTCTTCACAAGATTGTGCTGTGTGTTTCTAGATGTAAGTGGCTTCAACTATATGTATTAAGCCTTGTACATGGCCCAATTAAGATTAATACTTATATAGGAGAGATGGGCATCTGGACCTGTCAGGAAATTTAGTAGTGTCTCTAGATAAAGAAATGTCCAAATCTTTAACACTCAAATTAGCTGCACAATACCATCATAAATTCACAAGGAGCATAACATAGAAAAATCCCCATTAATAAAAACTAGTGCACCCTTGACTATAAATCTTCAAGTGGAGCCTATATTCATATGTACAGCATATAACAAATCTTTAGGACTCTTTTTGTATAGATCTTAGTTTTATAGAATACACTGAGATCTAATCTAGAGCTACTGTCCTCAGCTGTCCACTCTTATGAGAGTTTTCCAGGGAAAGTTCCATTCCTTGATACTATCAAAGCAAAACTAAGTGAAATAAAACCATGCATGCCATCAAGGTCTTTTCAATTTTGAAATCTGTATAACCTACCAAAATCCTTACTAACCCCATGCAAAATCTTGTCCAACTCTATCTTTGAATGTGACCCTTATTCCTTCAAACAAGAAAACCTCACTGAGCTTTCTACTAGGTCTCTGGAATTATAGTAAGTCTGCAGTTTAAATAAATGTAAATGTATGTATGTACATATGTATGTATGTATGGTTCTCCTTCGTGGGTGTTGGTGAGGGATCACATACAGGTTGAGAGAAATTATTTTACTCTACTCTCTCTGTGGTTAAGCAGTTAAGTTTTAGGGACACTTATAAAACTCAACACCAAAAAATTAAAAAAGTAATAATCCAATTAAAAATAGGCAGAAGACATGAACAGACACTTCTCCTAAGAAGCCATACAGTTGGCCAACAGATATATGAAAAGATGCCCAACATCACTCATCATCAGGGAAATGCAAACCAAAACACAATGACATGCCACCTCATACCTGTCAGAATGGCTAAAATCAAAATCACAAGAAACAACAAGTTTTGGTGATGAGGTGAAGAAAAAAGGAACCATTGTGCACTGTTAGTGGGAATGTAAACTGGTACAGTCACTGTGGAAAACAGTATGGAGGTTCCTCAAAGGATTAAAAATAGAATTATCACAGGATCTAGGAATTCTACTACTAGGTATTTACCACTCCCAAATAGAAAAACACTAATTCAAAAGGATACATGCACCCCCATGTTTATTGCAGCATTATTTACAATAGCCAAACTCTGGAAGCAGTCCAAGTGTCCAACAATAGATGAATGGATAAAGAAGATATGTATACATAGACAGTGGAATATTACTCAGCCATCAGAAAGAATGAAATCCTGTCATTTGCAACAACATGGGTAGATCTAGAGAATATAATGCTAAGTGAAATAAGTCAAAGAAAGACAAATACCGTATGTTTTCTCTCATATGTTAAGAAACAAAACAAATGAACAAAGGAAAAAAAGAGATAATCCAAAAACCAGACTCTTAACTATAGAGAACAAACTGATAGTTACCAGGGGGAATTGGGTGGAGGGATGGGTGAAATAGGTGAAAGGGATTAAGAGTACACTTATCTTCATGAGCACTGTGTAATATACAGAATTGTTCAATTACTGTATTGTACACCTGAAACTAATATATCATTGTATAATAACTATACTGAAATAAAAATTAAAAAAAAAAAAGTCATGGTCTCTGTTTCCTTGATTCTGATGTTAGTTACTTAGCCTACTTCTATTTTTCTCCTTGAAAACTGCAACTGAAGACCTCTTTCCTCCAATTAGCTTATGAAGTATAAGTTCAGTTTTATTAAGAAATACAGAATATACCATGTACCAAACAGGGAGTTTGGCAGTTTTCACCTACCCTATTTCACTAATTCTAATGTTTCACCTACATTTTATAACACTTCAGAAATGAGGATGGATTACTTAATTCCTTTTTCTTGCTGTCTCTAAAATAAGCACTAATATGTTTTTGTTCTAATGTAATCATGATTTTTTTTTTATTTCAAAGGTTTTATTGATAATCATTTGGGAGAAAACAGTGAGTGACTTTAATAGACTTTAGTAGACTTTAATGGAAAGCTAAAAATTCTTAGAAATCCTACATTCACAGTATTGCTGATTAGATGCCCTTGAAAGTTAATAGTTACCTAATTTTTATCTTTTGATCCAGAATATGAAATTATTTTAAACAGTCCCCCTATAAGAGAAGTTTAAAGCCTCCATTTAGGATAGGATATGCTTCTTAACAATTCCTTCTCTAGGTGATAAACTCAAGGCAGTAATTTGTATTTCTGAAAACCTCAGACAGAGCGACACTGAATTTATAAGGCTCCTGCCCTAATACATTCTCTGCCTACATAATTGCCCTGTTTGAACTTTAAATTTCTAGCAATTCTGTTCGACCAGATTTCCTACTGTCACATTTGGGCTTTCTGAAGATATATATTTTTTTCTTTTTGTGTGTTTTTTTTTTTCTGACACTTAAAAGGACAAAAATTATTAATGAAAGCTGACATTATCCAAGAAGCTCAAGCAGATATTATGGACAACTCATTTTCTTATTAGGGAACTGCTTTCCTAACTGGTTAAATTGTAGAGACTTCTCTTTATGTACATAGCCCTGCTAAGACAGAAGGGCATCTGGCCCAGTTAGGATGTTTGAATATTGTCTCTAGATAAAGAAATGGCCAGATCTGAACCCCTAAACCAGCTGGCTAAAGCTGTCATGAATTCAAAGAGCATTCTTAATAAGCTATGTTCCTCTCCTTCTTAGAGCAAGGCAAGGCAAGTTAATTAACATATACCAAATGCCTTTTTTTTTGTGCCAGGTATTGTACTAAGCATTTTTACCTATATTTTGTTAAATTATCAAAAAAATCTAAGAGTTATATACTTTTGGTATTCCCATTTTATTGATATGGCAAATAAGGCTTAAAGAGTTAAAAACTTGCCTAAGCTATTTCAGACAGCCAATAAGTGTGATCTTTACCCAGGACTACGGGCTACCTAAGCTGGTTCAAGAACTGAACATTTGTATCAATGTAGGAAATTTCCCATCCCTTCTTGGGTTGGGTATTACCTCCTCTTCATGCATTAGGGAGACCTTTCTGACTGTATCTCATGATACTTAAGTCTCTTCACGTGCTTTACTTTATAAACTGCATTTTGAGAGCCATGCATTTCATTGATACTAACCGAACACTAAATTAATTTGTATTTGATTTCCCTACTTTTTCTTTTTCACGTAGAGATCAAAATACATAAATGATGATGATGACGAGGACAATGATGATATTATTGCCACTGCTGTTTTTGTTATGTTTTATCCCTATTTCAATTAGATAAACTTTTAACACTGAAAGTAAGTGTGGGAGAATACACAGTGAACTAGATTAACGATAACTTGCATTGACTGAATACCTACTCTGTCTCAGGCTCCGTACTAAGCACTCTCATTCATATTTAATGTAACTTCACAATAACCAGGAAGTGTATACCGTTGTCCTTATCATGCAGATTGGGAAAATAAGTAACTTTCCCAAGGTCAGTGCTAATGAATGGTAGAGCTAAGATTCCAACCCACCCAGTGTTATCTACAAAACCCATGTCTAGTGTTATCTACAAAGCCCATGTCTTTGTGTGATTGTAAACTGAAAACCTTTCTGAAAACAGAGGTTGTACTTTATCCACAATTACTTGTATACAGTAAGTTCTGAAGGAAGTCTTTTTTCGAATGAATAAATAAAAACACCTGACTTTATCATAATTCTTATCTATGACTAGGCATATTTAGCAGATCTTCTGGGACCTAATTTGTTATTCTAAAAAGTATGAATCATCCTGGATAACTTTAAAAGTTATTTTCAGTTATAAATGTTTGATTCTACTCCCTACAGGGCACGTATCTCTTACAACATAGACGTAAATGTCTATCTTTAGTGAAAAGACAACTTTCAGCAGAATCCTTTCAACGCCAAATCCTTTATGACACAGATCGTATACTTCATGCTCATAATCATTCAGATGACGTTGAGATTCAAATAGTGACATACTCTTTCTTCCCTTATTTTTTCCTTATTTTTTAAAACTTAAAAATTTTTTTTAAATTTTTTTCTTTCTTCCCTTTTGAATCCATATAATTTACCCCAGGAAATTCATTGGTGGTCCTATTTTTGAAGATCTGAAAGGATAGTCTTCTAAAAGTGGATTGTAGAGAAGCTTATTAGGCTCTGAGTGCTTCTCATGCCTGCATTTCTTCTGAGGAGAATTGACTATATGTGTTCCTCACTTTGGCTTGGCTTAGTTGACTAAGTCTGGGTATCTGTCTCAAGGACTTCTGACTTATTGGCTAACCAGTGGCCTAATGGTGACCACACAGGAGAGCTATACTTGACCAAGATGGTATCAATGACCAACTAAACCAAAGAGCCCCCACTTCAATACCTTTAAAAAAAAATGCAAATATGCATGGGATGGTTCAGATCATTAAAGGCTTCGGGAAAAACAGAAACACGGGTAAACAATAAAGTGACATAAGGCCCCAGGGGAGAATGGAGTTCCATGTAGTCTTTCTTCTGTGATGGTAGCTGTGGTTTAACTGTTAGAGGTACTTCCCAATCATAACTAATGCCGAGGTTGTGGGAACTTTATTTCTGGTCGTACTAGCTTTTCAGTAATCCCTCTTTTCCATCTGTCTCCATAAATCCTGACAGTAAGATTCCCTTTCTGAGGGAATCTGAACATGTTTAATTCTTTATAACCTGAAAGAACATGACTAACATGCATAACCTTCTTGGCACAGCCTGTTTCTCTGTTGAAGGCCCCTCATGCTTCAGCAGTCAAGTCTTTAATTCTAAATTAAATCTCTCTATTATGCTAAGTGAATAAGTCAATCAGAGAAAGACAATTATCATATGGCTTCACTCATATGTGGAATATAAGAAATAGTCCAGAGAATCATAGGGGAAGGGAGGGGAAAACTGAATGGGAAGAAATCAGAGAGGAGACAAACCATGAGAGACTCTTGACTCTGGGAAACAAACTGAGGATTATGGAAGGGGAGGTGGGTGGGAGGATGGGGTAGCAGGGTGATGAGCATTAAGGAGGACACGTGATGTGATGAGCACTGGGTGTTATATGCAACTAATGAATCAATGAACACTACATCAAAAACTAATGATGTACTATATGTTGGCTAATTTAATTTAAAAAAAAAATAAAATCACAAAAAATAAATAAATTAAATATTTCTAACTATTATCATGCTTACCTCACTTACTTTTACATTTTGTGTAGAGGAAGAAAATGTATCTTGGGTACTTCTTAAAATCACTCATGTACTTCAAGAGAATTATTAATGATTTTTGGCTCAAGGCTAAATCAGAAGATGTTCTTTTAGTTTTAACTCATCTCTTAACCTTTTAGATAGGTTACCTAAGTTTGTCTAAACTTTTACTTATCCTATTACTCTTAGTTTGATTGCTTTTCTTCTGCATAGATCCTGCAACACAGGAGGAAACTTAAATTTTAAATATCTATTTCTAACTGGTAAAAAAGGGTAGAATTCTTTGTAGACTTCAACCTTGTAACCCATACGGAGTCTGGAACTATTTATATAAAAGTCCTCAGTGAGGGAGCCACTCGATTAACAAGTCAGTAAGTATGTGTCCTCCACCTAAAGCCCAGCATACTGACTCCAACATCCAAATGAAAGAGCTCCAGAAATAAAGGCATATTTCTGTGAATAATCAAAACGTATAAATAAGTAAACATACCTGCTGCTTACAAACAATAAAAGCTAACTGTTTAACGTGTACATTTCCCAAGCAGTTCAGGTCTCTTTCCAGTTTAAATTGCAATTTTAGTTCTACAGTGGCTGACCATGGTATTTCAGTTATGTTTCTAATCCTATTGGATGTTTGTCATATATTCTGATGGAGCACATGTACGTAGGTGTAAGTGTGAGAGAGAATGCATTTGCGTGTGAGAGTGGGTAAAAGTGTGGATTCGTATGAGTGTCAGAGAGGGAGTTTTTCAGCTATGAATATTTCTTGTTCATTTATTAGGTACCTTAAATAATTACATTGAAATTCTTTTGTTGACAAGCAGACCTTTGATATTCAAAGGGTGGTACTTGGACCCACAGCAGTGGCTTCACATGGAACTCGTTAGACGTGTAGGATTTTGTTCTGACTTAAATGTGTTGAATGAAAATTCGCATTTTTACATGATCCTTAGATGATTTGTGTGCACCATAAATTTTGTGAAGTACTTCTTTCTAGCATTCCCGTCAGTACTACCCCCTGGGTTATGGTTATTGTTTTAATCATTATCTTCCTGTTATTGCCTTACAATTTTGAACTACATCATAATATATTGTCCTATCTGGGTTTTCCTTTGACTGTGATACCTAAATTCTCAGTAATCCCCTGTATTCCTTTGTTATCTTATTTTCATGACCATTGTTGCAACCAGTATTTCTCTTGGGCACCTTACCTTTTTTTTTTTTTTTTTTTTTTTTGACAGAGAGACAGACAGGGGGGGGGGGAACAAAAGCGCGGAGGAGCCTGATGTGGGGCTCGATCCCAGAACTCCAGGATCACGCCCTGAGCCGAAGGCAGACGCTTAACAACTACGCCACCCAGGCGCCCTGGGCACCTTACCGTATAAAGTGAGAATTCTCGATTCAAAGACCCCTTCTTAAGTTTACCAGACATTGGGGTCAATTCCATTACTAATCATGTGTCATCCGGATCCTATTGATTCAGATAGCTATACTCTTCAAACTGACTTGGTTCTGTGTATTTAGGACAGGCTGCTTATTTATAAGTGTCTGTAGACTTTTTAGTTAATTCCACTAAAAAGATGAGCCCTCTCTGTAAGAAATAAATTTGTATTTTTCTTAAATAGTTTATTATTTCTAACTTCCTAGCTCTTGGAACACAGTGAAAGAGGAGGCCTTGGGATTAAATCCCTGTTCTATTCCTTTCAAGCTCTTTAGTCTGTGGTAAATTACTTAACTCCTCTCAGTGCCGTACCTTCAAAATTGGCAAAGTAACATATTTTGTTGTGAGGAGGAAATGAACTCTGCAAAGCACCCAGAAAAACACTTCGCACACAGTTGTCTCTCAAATATGGCAGTGCCTTTTCCCTTTTCTCCCACAGATGGAGAATAAGGAAGAAAATGTCTATGGTTCTCACATTGCTGACTCATCCTGAACTCTTGCCTCCTTGGCAGACAAAGCTTTTGAAGCTTCAGCTACTTCCTGGCTCCCATGTCTAGACTGCATATCGCTGTTCATGACCTAAGGACTCTTTTATTCACTAAGTTTTCCCCCCTAGCTTTGCTGAATTCCAAAAGGTGGCAGTTATATGAGGCATGAAAAGAAACTTTTGCTCAGAAGCTTAATGAAAATAAGGGGATACGACCAAGAGCAACCTGCTTAAAGAGAATGAAGAGAAACTTACACATCATTTGCATTTCCTTTAGAGTATATTCCTTCGGTTCATCCGAGACTCTAAAGTATGGGGAACGTCTTTTTTTGAGGCAAGGATGAATATCTTTAACTTATCGATCAAAGAAGTATAGGCGTTGAGAGGGATTAAAGACACATGGTGCCAGTGAGTTTATCTGTCGTATCATTACAGATTTTAATCAGTCCTTGGTAAATGATATTTTAGACCCTGTGTATACAACAGTGCGAAAAGCTCAGATAGCATTCCTCTCCTCATAGAGCTTAAATTCATGTAAGGAAAAATAGCTAATTAAGGAATTAAAAGACAAGATATGTAATTTCAGGGAGTGATAAGTGTTACAAGGAAAATAAGATAGTGTAATGTGGATTTTATGCAAAACCGTCCCAATTCTCCAGCTCTCCCTATACCAATCCTCTTTGCATTATGACTTCGCATTTTCTCCCATCAAGAGGTATGGTCAGTTTGTCCACCTTTTGATTCTGGGTTGGCTTTGTGACTTGTTTTTGGCAGGAGAAAGTGGCAGAAATGACAATGTGCCAATTCTGTGGATGGGTCTATACCCCTCATGTGCTTCTACTAGCTCTTTTGGAACAACCTGGACTAACCTGCTGGAGAATGAGAAACATATGGCCCAGACATCAGCATTAACCCATGCATCAGTCAGCTAATCACTTGAGACATGAGTGAAGTATTCCTAGGCTAGTCAATCCCCTAGCCAAGTCACCAGCTGATGCAGGAAAGAACCCAGACAAGATTAGCTGAGCCTAGCTGGCCTAGATGAGCAGAGTTACTCATCTCGGAATCCATAGAATTATCCATAGACTTGTGGGAAATAATGAATGATTGCTAGTTTAATCCTTTAAATTTTAGGGTGATCTGTTATGCATCGATAGATAACTGATACAGAAGATACACTGGAAATGACCAGGAGAGACTTTTGATGTTAGACACATAAATCAGAGAAGGATGACATTTAAGCTGAGAAAAAAACAACAAAAAGGTGTGAGCCATGAAGGCATTTGGGAATTGTCCAGGTAGGAGATGTAGCGAATAGCAAGGCACTAAGGAGGTACTAGAGCTCGTGTGTTAAAGAAAAGGGAAGGCCAGTGTGGCTCTGGAAACATACCCAAGGAGGAGATTAATAAAAGCTATCACTGGTGAGATAAGCAAATATCTAATCATATGAGTTACTTTGGCCAGCTAAGGTTTAAGGAATACAAATTAAAGAGTCACACATGTATTTGAGGCCAAATCATTTTCTTACAGTTAATGATGGCTACTTGTGAATCTGACTTAGCTATTGCAAATCTATCAATAAGACGAAGTGAATATTCCCCTGCAGTATTACAGAGACATCAAACTCCAGCAGCACATTTAATTCCAGAGATAAAAGTCTCAATGGAGTTATAATTTCTTTTGATTAAAAAGACAGCAATTTCCAGAGGCATGCTGTGCAGGGCTCCTTTTCCCTGACTTAAAGTTTGGCATCATTAAGATGATCTGATGATCCGATGATCTGGCTGATGTGACTGTGGCTTGTGATGTAGTTGTGGTGAGATGTGTCAGGCAGTTCCCCCCCCATCCACACCCCCCACCCAGTCTTCTTTCAGGAGGTTGCCTCTCATGCAGCACTCTGTATCTAAGCTCGGCTACCTAGATATGAATCCTCTGCAATTAGAAAAGAATAATGAATGCTTTCCAAATTTGTCATATGACCTGAAATCATATAGCTTACATGGCTGAAGGCTGTATTTAACCAACGTATTTCCATAGGAAAGCTTTGTGTAAAATCCAGCTGGGAGGTCAGGCTGAGATGTCAACGTGGAGGGACTACAAAGTAGCATGACTGTCATATGGTAACGGATTGGCATGTTTTATGGTCACAGTTACATACTCAGATGGAATGAGCTGAAAATTAGGAAAATTAAAATCCCATCTTTTAAGTTATATTTACATAGCTTGACTGAGCTTATTGGTCAGCAGTTCAACAAATGCTCTTTGAATTTGTGCTAGCAGCCAGAGACCAGAGAAAATAAAATGAAAAGCAGAAGTTCTGTCTCTTCAGAATCTAGTTGGAGAGAAGCATATGGACAGGTGATTTAAAAAAAAAAAAAAAGGCATGCTAAGTGCAATCATAGAATTATAGATTCAGGTTACTACCAGTCTAGGAAAAAAAACATTTTTATTCTTTTGACCCATCTTTAAAGCACAACAGAATACAGGTCCATTTAAAAAATTATATTATCACATAATATTTCTGAATTTTGTTAGTATTATAAAAATATTAGGTATGCTTCTTAGGTTTAGCAAGAGACGATCAACCCTGCTACCAGTTTCTAGGATAGAGTGTTTCATATTTAATCAGCAAAATAAAAAATCGATTCTTCAGATTCTTGATAGAACTTAATCTCTAATTATGTACTCCTCAGTTCTTGTCAAATGCCGAGCCGAGAAAAATGATAATTAGGTAACATAGTTTAAGGGACATGAAATATATGCCCTAATATAAATGGCCAACATTCTATGACTTATTATATAATTGGCTTCTACAGGATATTATTCATTACCATGATGCCTCTGAATAATAATCACCATATCTCTTTGGAAAAGGATGGATCTCATGAATATTTCAAAGACTGAATTATTAAGCATTAGCAAATAAGTTGTCAACAACTGAGCCATGAAATACTTGGAAAAATGTAGTTTTTTTTTTTCATTTGTTAAAGCTTAATCTTTTGTCATATATTTTCAAATGAATATCTATGACTATCTAAAAGACCTCTTCTAGGAAAGCTGGCTTCAGAAAAAATACAGAAATTTCCAACTTGCCTCGTGTCCTTACTGCATTCCAAGCCACATAGTGACTAGAAACACTTATTTTTGCATTGAGGTACTATTTTCCTAGAATATAAATGTAACTGACTTGATGCTAGTGGCTTAGAGCAGTGGTTCTCGAAATGTAGTTTGAGATCAGCAGCATTTGTGTCGCTTAAGAATGGTTAGAAATACAAATTTTTAACCTGCATCTACTAAATCTGAAACTCTTGGGGTGGAATCTACTATCATGCGTTTTTACACCCTCTCCCCAGTGATTAAGTTGCACACTGAAGTTTGACAACACTATAGTCAGCAGTGTTGACTCAGCTGAAGAGCAGGAATGCATGTTGACATCTTATGAGATAAAGAAGTGAACAACAGACAAAAGACAGTGAAAGATGTAATCCGTCTCAATTTTAGGAAGGCCTTCAATACCTTTCCAAATTATAGTTACATCAGCAACATCGGAAAATAAGATCATCACTCCATGGAGGTTAGATGGATAAAGATTTGCTTTTAAGGATATAGTTAGGATCTATCCCAATTCCTCACCTAAATTATTCCTTACCAGGGAGATGTAGGCTACTTAATTAAATGCCTAAAATCAATATATACCACCAACTCTATGCTTAACCTTGGACTAGGCTAAGTTCTAGAACTGGTCTGTGTTCTAGATATACAAAATTATCTAATAGTTTTGCTCCCAGTGCTAGTACCTTATTCCTCTCCATTCTCTACTTTGCCCTATGATTCAAAATCTTATGTTTTCCTGAGAGATTTTTTTAGACCTCATTCTTGATGATGGGCCTTAAAAGAGGCTGGCTTTCTCCAGATTCCTAAGATGTGTCTATCTTTAGCTTACTTCCTTGATCTGATTTATTCATACCTACATATCCATTTCTGAAATGGCCATCTCTTGGACCCACGGAGTTATAGTTCCCTCAATGACAGGAAAATAATTATGGCATCCTTTCCTTTGTCTGTTTTGAGTTGTTAAAATCCAATAAACAACATTATGTGACTTATGTCCTTTAAACTAATAAATATAATGAACACAACAATACCAATAACAAGTATTATTCCAATACTAATAATGGCTTTTGTCATACTAAATCTCTGTCAGTCTAACTTGTGTTTGGGGGTTTGCCCTCTTAGGGTACATTTCTATTTTTGTGCAATAAACTGAATATTTGAGTCCCCCATCCCCCCGCCAAATTCATATTTTGAAACCTAATCCCCAATGTGATGGTTTTTGGAAGTAGGGCCTTTGGGAGTTGATTAGGTTATGAAGAGCCCTCATGCATGGGATCAGTGCCTTCATAAAAGAGATCCAAGAGACCTCCCTTGTCCCATCTGTCTTCTGAGGACATTTCAAGAAGATAAGGAGGAAGCAGTCCCTCCCTAGACCCTGAATTTGATGGCACTTTGATCTTGGACTTCCCAGACTCCAGAACCATGAGATAGAAATGTTGATTGTTTAAACCATCCAGTCTCTGGTATTTTTATTATAGTACCCTGAATGGACTTAGTCCAGTCTCCTAGCAAGAATGTCCTAATCCTTCTTTGTTTCCTTAATATTCACTTCTTGATCTATTGTGACACATACCCAGCACTAGATAGTCCTGACAAACTGGAAAACAAAACAGATTGAGATTTAAACAGGAAAATTGAAGGCAGTGGCCATCTGAATTAAAAATAATAATAATAATAATAATAATAATAATAATAATAATAATAAAATAAAGGAGTTTTAAAAGAGATAAACAAGGGCTTGCCAAATATAGGAACTGGGAGAAACTAGGGAGAAAGAGAAGTCTGATTACAAAATAAATGGATCAATCATGTAGTTTCATTGGTAAGTCATAGAAGCAAATACTGGAACAGGGTTTTTATTATTTAATTGGATAAAGTCACTTATTGTATTTTGTATTAAATATTCCTCAGCAAAATATTACATTTGCATACTTCCATAAATTAATCTTGAGAACTTTAAAGGATCCTACTCTCTCTATAGAATCATCTTCTTTCATCTGCTCACAGATTCTAGAGAAAAGCAAATATATCAAGGCAAACAAAGGTAGGGACCCAAATTCCTCTCTAATCAGGACTACTGAATCAACTCTCATCATTAAAAGAAAATGGCTCTCTCTAACTTCTAAATGAGTAAAACTAAAATAAAGCAAAATGTTTCTATTCAGACCAACCCTCTTTTTTATTAACTATTTTCCTCCTGATCAGAATAAAATAAATGTTTAATTTTTTTTCCTGTTCTGGGCCTATCCTTTATTTGTTGAGTAAGTGGTTGAATTGAATGAAATCTTGTATTAACTCCTAAGGAACTAAGATCTTTCTTAATTTAGCTATTACTTCTATTATTCTATCCTTCACCATCCTTTCCTTGTTAAAAAAAAATTGTAATAATAACTGTGAGAGAATCAGTGGGAGAGATCTATGTAAGCTCATTTGAATAGAATTCTTTTATAGACCCTCAAGCACTATAATTAAAATGATTTATTTTTATTAACAATAATAATTATTATATAAGTCTTATAGACAGAAACCAGAAGTTTAGTCATACATTTTCTGCTGACAAGTCTACGTTAAACTTTTATAAAATCAATGTGACACATTTGTAAGTGTTAGAAAACATGTTTTTACCACCCCCCAAGTGAAAAAGAAGTAATATAATTTCACCTCAGAGAAGTTCTGAGTGGTAACTTGAAGCAAATACTTGTTCTATTTTATTTGTTTTTATTTCCAGAATGTCAGGAAAAGAAAAAAATCATGGAAGAGATTTTGGTGGATATGCGAAAGAACCTATTGATCACCACTAGTAAGAAATACTTGATGACATACAAGTCAAAATTGTGAGGCCTATGCCTTTAAATATTTCAAAAGAGAACACAGTCTCTTCCAGATGGTTTAGGATTTTATCTGACTAAAAGCAGGAGGAGGGACATTAACTTGCATAACATCTTCTACCTTTACAATTCAAAGATGTAGATGACATTATCAGTATATTCCAAAGAATCATTGCCTCAAAAGATAGAATTGAGTCATATATTAAAGGCATGATTTAGTAAATCCAGTCGGTTACAGGACTTCTATGTGTGACAGCCATGGCTATGGCCATGAGCTGTGATGTTTTAAACAATCAATGGAAGACTGGTAGAATTCAGGAGAGAAAAGAAACTATGTCTAGGAGAAAAACATCCTTTCAAATAAAGTCATCTGCTCAGAAATAGAAAATGCTCACTAACCTGGCAAAATGAAACTCCTGTTTGTTATACATGTAAAAGAGTAAATATATTACACTGAATGTTAAAAAAGAAACAACAATTTTTAGAAAGGGAAGTGACAATCTCTTGGTATACTAGCCAACAATAATTTATTTATTTCATTGCAAAGACTTCAACATCACTATTCAGATATTTAGAACCCAATAAACCATTCACTCCATTCCTTTGCAGAGATAAAATGCCTAACACTCTACAATGTACCTCTTGATGCTTTTCTCTGATTACTTAAACTTTGTTGTTTGTGAATAAGTACCCACATATTCCCTGGGAACCTTCTCAAGAGCCAATACAACTGTATGTTAAATCATAGCATGGCTCTGAGCATTTCAATAAATAGGTATGGATATGTCTTTACCAAATCCACGAGAGGAGCATATATCTTAGATACCCCTTGTTCCTGAAAAACAAGAACAGCTAAAGTGGAGATTTAAATGGCAGTATATAAAAATAGGCCAGATAGTTTTGTCCTCAAACCCAGTTTCCTACAAAGAGTTATTCAATATTTTCATGAGAATGATATGATTTCAAAACGAGTATATAAAAATGGATCTAGGTTCTTCAATTTTTCTGTGTAAGTTAAAATATTTAAGATTTAAGTATATTCCTCAATTAATTTTTTTCTAAACACATATCTGGCCTGTGAAGTCAAGTGAAAAGCAGCACTGTCTGTTCTTTAAAGGTGGTGTTCAGCATGCCTTAAAATAGATCTCCCCCTCCCCAAAATGAATCCGGCATCCAGATACATGTGATTCCATTAAATTAGCCATGAGGACTGATACGCAGATGTTTTGCTTGATAAAGAAAATGTCTTCCACTAACCAAGTACTGTCTTATTCATCAACTTCAACATTGAACACAAACCAATAGCAAATTAAAACTCACAAACACACAAAATATATAATTTTGTTTTGTTTCTATCTCCATCACGAAGTTTGTATGAGTGTTAGGTCTTACTTTTTTTTTTTAAAAGATTTTATTTATTTATTCGACAGAGATAGAGACAGCCAGCAAGAGAGGGAGCACAAGCAGGGGGAGTGGGAGAGGAAGAAGCAGGCTCATAGCGGAGGAGCCTGGTATGGGGCTCGATTCCATAACGCCGGGATCACACCCTGAGCCGAAGGCAGACGCTTAACCGCTGTGCCACCCAGGCGCCCCTAGGTCTTACTTTCTAATACTGAAACTAACAGTGACTGTAAAGTGCTTGAGGTCTTCATGGGAGGAAAACAATCCCTAAATGATTATTTTAGTTCTTTATCTAATGGTTCTCAACTATTTAGTCAACACAAATCCAGTACAGTCTTAATAGTATTCATGATGTGCACTGAGCATGGTTTCTGACTTCAAGGCACTTATGATCTACCAGAAAAGATATAATCAATGTCGCATACCTGGGGGCTACAGTAATACTTAGTGTAAACATGATTTAGTGATTATGTACTTGAAGTTTAGTTAGACTATTTAAAAACAAATTTTAGAAGTATTTATGTGTCAATTAAAAATTTGTGTTGTATGTGATAGCAAAAGCTGTGATCTTGAAAATAAAAGACCAATTTTTGGTGTATGAGGCCAAAATATCTATGTGTTGGTGTGGCTTACTGCATCAGCTCAACCTATGGCACCTAGGCCCTTCTCTCTGCTTCCCTCGGTGTTGATCTATCTTGTTTTTCCACTTATGTGGTACCACATCAATTTCCCTTTCTATTTCACATAGATCAGCAAGAAGCCTTTCTTACTCATAAAGGCAGAAGGATTCTGACCACAGATGTCACATGAAAGAGTGGGATCTGGCTGTCATTCAGTAAATAGATACTGACCATTAAAGCACAATATTAAAAAAAATAATAGTAATTCTCTAAGGAAGCATGTATAACAACAAAAGCAGACACTGTAGAACAGGAGAAATGTATTTAATTGTTACAAGATCATAAGTGTCAGATGCCTGATAAACTGGGATGTACATTAAGTCACATCATCTCACTCAGTGTTAATTTTCTATCTTTGCTGTAACAAGTTAGCACAATTTTAGCAGCTTATAACAACACACATTTATTTATTTATTTATTTATTTTTTATTTATTTTAAAATTCTGTATGTGAGAAGTCCAGGGGAACTTGACTGCGGACTTCATTTAGAATCTCACAAAGCCAAATCAGGGTGTCAGGGGCCTGAGCTCTAATTTAGAGGGTCTGTGTGAGATTCTACTTCCAAGCCTATTCAGGTTGTGGACAAAATAGTTTCCTGTGGTTGTATGGCTGGAGTCTCTATTGTCTTGCTATCTGTCAGGTGGGAGACCTCTCTGATACTTAGGAACTTCTATTCCCTATCCTGTTGCCTCCTCCACCTTCAAACTATCAGTGGTTCACACAGTCCTTCTCATTTTTTACTCTTTCTGATTTCTCTTCTGCTGCATCTCTGACTCTAGAGAAATTTCTCTGTTTTTAAAAGTTCATGTGATTAGGCTAGGTCCAACCAGAAGGTCCAGGATAATTTTAAGATCTTAATGCCTATAAATTAATTATATCTGAAAATTTTTTCATGTAACATAACATATTCACAGGCTTAACACCAAGGGGCAAAGATCATGGGGACCGAAAATACCATACACCCATTAGTGTTAAAATGCCATCTACTGCAGGGAATTGAATAGGGTGCTATGGGAGCATGAGTAAGTCTAAGAGAGGTAGAAGCTAAGTCAAAAAGGGAGCTGAGAGCAGACTCTAACAACGGAGAATCAGCAGCTGAAGCAATATAAAGACAATTCATATTCTCAGTGGAAAGACAGCAAGGTGCAATCTTTTGTAAAATGTCACTGGCACAGTACTAGAAATTGTTATAACTTCAAATTGAAGGAACAAGCTATCTTGAAGTCTCTGGGACAATATGGAAAGCCAGCAAAGAAAAAAAATCTATGAAAGTACTGTCTCTCCACCTGTCACATCATTTTGCTACCTTTTTGTCTTAGTTTTGTATGTTAGAGCTTAGTTTTTGTATGTTAGAGCTTCTCAAATAGAAATCAGAGTGGAGGGGTGCCTGGGTGGCGCAGTCGTTAAGCGTCTGCCTTCGGCTCAGGGCGTGATCCCGGCGTTCCGGGATCGAGCCCCACATCGGGCTCCTCGGCTAGGAGCCTGCTTCTTCCTCTCCCACTCTCCCTGCTTGTGTTCCCTCTCTCGCTGGCTGTCTCTCTGTCACATAAATAAATAAAAAATCTTTAAAAAAAAAAAAAAAAGAAAGAAATCAGAGTGGAAGAGTGAAGAATATTCTACTTAGTCCACAAAAGTGTCTGAAGAAAGGAATTATGCTAAATCCCTATTAACATCCTTAGTATGTTTTACAATAAAATCATTGCCTTTATTTATAATTTGTTTTACCCCCTGATGAAATTTAATCCTCCATTTGCTGCTTGAGTCTGTCTCTGATGAATATCACCCAAGTCAAATGAAGCTCAGAATAACTGGAAAAGTCAAAAAGCTAAATTTTATTCTTTAACCAGATCTACTGAAAACAAGAGTACATTTTGTTGTTTTTTATTTGGGCACACTGCCATTATAATGGTTTAGGTGACAGATATTTGAAAAGAAGTCACCTATACCCTTTATGTTGCAGGCATGTGGGGAGATGTGGTGAAAAAGTATTCCTAAAGGATGGTATCTGTGCACAAAAACTGTTGAACATCAGTTTCTTGATAATAGTTAATGTTTCTAATACTCTTACATAGACCTTTTAGCAACAGATGTTTCAATCCAATAAAAGAAAAGGGGATCACAAAATAGCTTTCAGGATTAGAAACAGTAAAATGGAAAAGCTCTTCATTTAACTTTTAACTAATGTACCAGTACAAATTAAAAAGCATCAAAAAATCCAATGGCAATTGTTGTTGAGATGCTGGATGTCAGCTGGAGTTTCATTGCTAGAGGTGGCTTTGTATTGAAAAATATTCAGGCAAACAAATGGGTATAGCAGCAGGAACTCTTTGTTAAGTAGAAAGACGTATCTCCTTCGATGTATTTGGTGCCATTAATTGTGAGTGCTGTATCAAGCTCTGGTGGTTAAGAGAGATGACCTGCCTTCCCATCTGGGCAAGACTATAGCATTGAGTGAGAGGTGAAAAGGATGGTCATTAAGTAAATATTTTACAGAAGAGAGAGCATTGTGGTTTAGATAGTTGCGTCCTCTGCTGCTTACTATAATCTAAATCCCCAAGAGTATTCAAATTAGGTTGTGAATTTTGAAAACATAAGAGGTAATTTATCCTAACAATGGGACACACACATGCACATATATACAACTACAATCCTTTGAAGAAATCCCTTTCTCTTGGCAATGGTCTAGTGATACGGCTGGGTTGTAGAAGCTTAGATTGAACTAAAGGCAATGGAGTCCAAGCTTTGGTGCTCATTAGACTCACATGAGGAGATTTGAAGACACCCAATGCTCAAATTAAGCTCCATGTCATCTAAATCTGAATGTCTAGGGTTGGGAGCCAGGCGCCAGTATTTGTTATTAAACACCCCCAATTGATTCCAATGTACTGAAACATTTGGGGCCCAATGAGGTAAAGATAAAAATCTGAGTAAGCATGTGTATATTATTAGACTCTTCAAAACTACAGGTGCCTGTAAATAAAAATGATAAGTGATTAGAAATGTAACATTAACTAGAGGATGGGTAACATTTATGCCACTGAGAGCTCTGATATATTAACATTCTGGGAATCCCATATTTTGGCAGGTCTCAGTAGGAGTAAATTAGTTTGGGCAAGGAACTCACTATGCTGTGGGTCTAAGATGGAGAAATTAAATGTGGCCCATTCCATCTTTTCTTCCTCACAAGAAAGTGAGACTCATAACTGTGTATGATCTTGACTAATGTCATTTTTATAGCAATTAGAATATATACGTGGAATATATAGGAAAGAACCATTGTAAGAGTTTGGATATCCCACTTGTCTTAGCTCAGACTGCTATAATAAAATACCATGAACTGTGTGGCTTTAACAACAGACATTTATTTTCCACAGTTTTGTAGTCTGAGGAGCCCAAGATCAGGGTGCTAACATGGTCATCTAGTGATGGCCTTCTTCCTGGCTTGCAGAAGACTACCTTGTTCTTGCTATATTGTCATATGGCATTGAGTGATTGAGAGAGAGAGAGACAGAGAGAATGAGGGAGGGGTGGGATTGAGAGAGAGAAAGGGAGAGAGAGAGAGAGAGAGAGAGAGAGAGAGAGAGAGATTGCTCTCTGGTCTTCTCTTGTAAGGGCACTAATCTCATTATGAGAACCCCATGACTTCATGGCCTCATCTAAACCTAATTACCTTCCAAACGCCCCATCTCCATCATACTGGGGAGTAAGGTTTCAACATATGAATTTCGGGGGAGACACAATTCAGTCCATAGCACCACCTTATATTTTGGGTAACTTTCTGAGATGTAAAACAAGCACATATAAACAATAAAAGTGCATTCAGAAGTTTGCAGCACAGGCTGTAGCGGCTGAGACATTTTGAGAGGAATAATTTAAATTATCTAACCAAACATATTTATTGAACACCCAATATGTAACTATGGACCAAACAAGGTAGTAATGACAGGAGTAATATGGAGGAGGTGAAAACATTGGGATCAGAAAGACTGGTTGACCATAGCTTTGGCAGAATGGAGTAGCCGCGTGAATGAATGCTTGGAAGCAAATATAGCCTAGAGAGTTGGTGTGCGAAAGGCTGTGGAGGGTCAATCCCAGGCCTTTAGTCTTCTAGCCTGGACAAGTGGCAGTGGGTTAAAACTCAATTACTGACCTATAGACTCCTTTGCTTCATCATAACTATGTCTCTAGCATGATTTTCTTTGAGTACAACCATTTCAGGTCCCTCTTCTGCTCACGATGGTCTCTGGAACTAAGTAGAGCTACTTATCAGCAACTTCACCCACCAAAATTAGGGACTCATGCATTTTTTAAAAATTTTTAAGAAGATTTTATTTATTTATTTGATAGAGTGAAAGAGAGAGAGAGAGAGAGAGAGAGAAAGCGCACAAGCAGGGGAGCAGCAGAAGGAGAGGGAGAAGCAGGCTCTCCGCTGAGCAGGAAGCCCAATGAGGGGCTCAATCCCAGGACCCTGGGATCATGACCTGAGCTGAAGAGAGACGCTTAACTGACTGGGCCACCCAGGCACCCCAGGTCTCATGCATTTTCATTCCTTGCCCCCACTTCTCTTTCCCCTATGCACAGGTCTCAGTTTCACCTCTCAATTGCTCAGCTTTAGCTAGAATCAGGACTCTAATTGATTATTTGACAACAATGATTGGTCTGCCATATTTGTTTGTCTTTGTCAGCATACTTTCTTCAGACCGCACCTTACATGCCACCTATTCTGAGAGGTCTTCCCAAATTGTGTTAGACTGGAAGTAAACTCCATCTCCTAATCATAGTGGGGTTTCACTGGAACTCCCCAAAAGCCAAGGGATTTTCATTCCTCTTTTGCACCTCTACAGAAATATTTGTTGGATAAATCAAGTCAATTTGAATAGAATCAAATCTAATCAAACTGAATTAAGTTGAATGGAACTGAATTGAAATGGATAGTTCTTTTTATGTTTGAGTTCCAGACAGGTCACAGTGTAAATAATTTATTTCTCTGTATTTTTTGCAGAATCTCTCAATATATGCATCTCTAATAGAAGAGCCACACAGAATATTCTACACATAATCAGTTGAAAAGTTTGAGATGATTCAGACTTAATAGCCACATTCATGTACGGATAATAATGCTGTCAAATGAGTGTCATCTTTGACTAAGAAACAGCAGAATTCTTTAACTCTATACTAAAAAAAATAGGACATATATAAAGCTAGGCTAAATGGGCTCTGTTTTTAATGGGCCAACTTGAATTCAAAGTTAATTGGATATTGAAAATCCCAGCTTATGCTTAATATGTATCATTTTTCAGAAATCCCAAGATAAAGCTGAGAACTATAAAAAAAATGACAAAACTATCCATTTCCTGAGCCGTGGATTTTAGCAATCCTCACTCCAGCAATAAAGCCCTCTTTTGAAAATTTTCTTCCTCTATTTGCTTATAGACAATGCTGTTCTTTCTTATGTAATCTACTTAAGCATACCACTGTTTAGAGCATTCATCACTTCTTAATAACCTGGCCATTATAGGGTAAGGAATATTTGCAAAGACATTTTAAACAGCAAATTACTGGATAGGCAGTTTGGTTGCAAAAAGTTGCTAAGATCCTTTCACCACTCAAAGATTTTATGATATATCATCTTGGTTTATTTGTAAACAAAAGCAAAACAATAAAATCTTTATGCCACAGACAACATTAACACATTCTGTTTTTTTCTGGCCCAGCTTTCATTTATAAAATTTAACTTACAACAGCAGAATGAAAATAAGTCCTTTCACAATTACAAACAGCAGTGTCTGTGAATCAATAGAGCAAACAATATTTGCTCAGCATATTTCCTACAGATTTCTTTCTAAAAGCCAGATACCCTTTCTCACCCACTTTTGCTTACTGGAAAGACACACACACAGGGGAACACATACACATACACACAATAGCCTTTTTCTTTTTTTTACACAATAGCCTTTTGACAACATTTAAAAAAAAAAACCTAGTATTTTAATAGTTTGAAGGATCTGCAATTACTATTCTAATAGCTTTAGTTCGATCTCTTGATTTTATAGAACAAACGTTTATATATATTCAGAGGAGTTGAATGGCAAAGCACCTAATTTGTTTTTGTGTTATTATTTCATTAGCTGTGCTGCGTTGTTTATTATATTACGTGTCTTTGTCTAAGGTCTTTTCTCACACTATCTGAATTAATTCTCACAACAATCCTGAGGTTATCCTCTCCGTTGATCAGATTAAGAAATCGAGGTTTCAGAGGTTAATTCATCTTCCCCAAATCCCACAGTTGGTGACAGCATGAACACTGTAATACCAAAGCCAAGATCCTTTCCTCCCAGTTATTAGAAGAGGAATGATATCCTAAGTTTCCCGACTGCACATTCTGAACATTTGCAAAATACTTAGAAGCTTGTTTTCAAGTGTTTGCTTCTGTACTTTGTATTTAGAAATATTCAAGTAGTTACTACTTAGCTAAGTTGATCATTTTTAGTATTTCAGATTCTCATGCTGTATTTAAAGTACTGTGAACCAAACACTGTGCTACTTTATTTATTGCTTCTTCTATCTATCTATCTATCTATCTATCTATCTATCTATCTATCTATCATCTATCTACCTACATACCTACCTAATCTGTTTTATTCAGAAATCGCCATTCTCACCATATCCAAACTCATTGTTACACCTTTTCAAATCATTGAATCAGATAATTTTAGAGGTTCAGCTCCAGTATATTAGCCAAATGACTCACTGAGATATCTTACTTTTTAAAAATCAGAGAGAAAACTTTAACTTGACTGTGTTATTTATTCCCTTTCTCTACCACTGGGATTACAATGCCCAAGGGAGTCCTGTATTCATTACATTCAATCGTCTTTAAATTCTTTCCTTTCTATGAATACTTACTTCTAACTATCATTAAAAACAGAGGAACATCAGCTTTTTAGTGGACTTCTAACATGATATTTTGTATCATCATTTCTCTTTAATCTAAATACTATAAATATTTGAAAATTCTGGACTGTGGGAATGTATACATACACATGCGTGCCTGTGTGTCATATTTATCCTGCTTTAAAAGCAATTTCAAATGTTCACCATTATAGTCCAATGTCCTTTCAATTAAACTAACCTCTTTCTGGTCTTTTGTCAGTAGAGTAGGAAAAACCAAAAAGTTTAAAAGTTTCAACCTGTAACCTGCTTTTCTCTGAACACAGAAGCCTGGGGATATTACATGAAGCGTCACAGCTATACGAGAGCATGTATGAGACTGTATCTCTTCTCAAATATTTCAGAGAACCTTTAAGGGCGCTCTGATCATTCCATGCAAACTCATTATTTTGATATCACTGCTCCTTCCTTATTTGTTCAGATTATTTATGCTCATGAGTTCTTCCTTGCCGGCTAAAGACAAATATGGCAAAGGTACAACCAATGCCCAATAAAGGCATCACCGTTCCCAAGGGCAGTCAGTGTTTGGGGTGAAGTGCAGTAACCCCTGTCCAGAGGGCACGTGCCTACACTGCAGATGCAACAACGCTGCTGGCATTAGTGCTGACAGTTACCTGCACTCGCACTCTCTTTTCTAATGCACGGTCACCTCTGCTGACAGGGACATCTCTGATGCCACAGACACCATTGTGATGAACCAACCGTGGTCACACATTGAAGTCAGAAAAATTCGTGGAGGTAAAACAAAACACCAAGCTTTTGCATAGTTTTTTGTTTTGTTTTGTTTTTTTGTTTTTTGCCCTTAAAAAAAAATATTTTATTTTATTTATTTGAGAGAGAGGGCATGAGCAGGTGGGGTGGGGGGGAGAGGAGAGGGAGAAGCAAACGCCCCGCTGAGCGGGGAGCCCCATGTCAGGGCTAGATCCCAAGACCCTGAGATCATGACCTGAGCCAAAGGCAGATGCTTAACCCACTGAGTCACCCAAGCACCCCTAATCTTTTAAATATAAAAGATCTGGAGGCCACTGGGGTTGATGTATCGGGACAAACTGAGAGGCAGATAGTTAAACTGAACAGGTGAGCCTGATTCTTCCTTAGAAATTCTTCTCCAAAAGGACCTTTAATCTCCATGCTAACCCTTCCCAGACATGCTCGCCACATTGGACTCTTATGGACAACCTGTTTTTTCAGTTAAATATAGCTTAAGCAAGTGAAATAAAAACAAGCACGTTACAAATGAAGGCAGGCAGTGGGAAAGACAGAATAATGCGGCTCTGGAGAACACGGACAAGCTATTTTAAGGCCAATATATAACAAAATATTTTTCTAGTTTTTAAATTACTTTTGAGACAACAATTCAATACCTAAATCCCGGCTAAGTATAGAAATGAAAATAATCCTAAATAAAATAAGTATCTAGCACAGCCTGATATTAAAATAGAATACAAACAATTAACATTGTTCCAGAAATGCCAAAATGATTTAATATTAGTAAACTAGCACTTAACCCAATGTCTAGCTCATCTGAAGCACTCCCTAAATATCAAGCTTTCTTTAATGTTATTACTGTCTCTGAATATAATGTACCCTATAAATAAATCAAAGGAACACATTCACAGGATTATCTCAGTAAATACTAGGAGAAATGTTCACAAAATCCAACATTTCTTTGTAAAGTGTTTTAGGTAGTTCTTTAACATGTAAAATATTTATTTTAAATCCATGATAAACATGATAATGTTGAAACACAAGGCATTCCTTCTAAAGCCAGGATAAGACAGGGATGCCAACAAATATCACTATTACTTCGTGTTCTGAAAGCCATGTCAGCACAATTTAAACAGGGGAAAGTGGTTCTGTTGAAAAGGAAGGGATATATTTTTCTTTACGTGAATACTATACAAATCTCAAACAAGTTGCAAATAATTACAACGACATAGTAAAATATTTGGTGAAAATATGCAAAAAAATAGTTTCTATATCCCAGAAATGTTTTTGAATCAATATCCACAAAAAAAAAAATCAATCAAGGGGCACCAGGGTGGCTCAGTTGGTTGGGTGACCGACTTTTGGTTTTGGCTCAGGTCATGGTTTCAGGGCAGTGGGATTGAGCCCCGGGTCGGGTTCTGGGCTCAGTGTGGAGTCTGCTTGAGATTCTCTCCCTCTTCCTCTGCCCCTCCCCTCATTCATGCTCACTCTCTCTCTCTCTAAAATAAATAAAATATTTTAAAAATCAGTCAAAATATAGATGTACAGAAATTAATTTAGTAACAAGTATTTAAGACTTCTGTGAAGAATTAGGGTAAATAAATTCTCATGAATTTACAAGATATTTTTAAATCACTATGAATAAGGAAAGCCATGCATTGTAAAAGTTTGGAAAATGGAATTAAATACCCAATGTATACAGTAATGAAAGCCCTGAAAGAAGGTAGAAGCATGTCCAGAGCTGCAATTGCATGGATTTTCAAGGATATGCATATATCCACACATCATGGGTATATTATTGCATGTGTTTGAATATAAGCAAAGGGAATATTAGAGTACAAAATTAAACCAGAGTGTTTTTTAACATTGCAGAAAGCATTAGTTTTTTATAAAATATAATAAGTAATGTACCTATTGCACAGATACCAAAATTAATTCCTAATTAATGTATTAAATTAAAAATGAAAGACTGAAAGATGTTACAGCTGTCAGAGTCTCAGCAGAAAGGAAATGTATCTACAACTTAGGATAATTTGAGGTTTTAAGGGAGACACGGTGTTACAAAGCTTTGGGTTGAATACAGAGAAATTTCAAGGGTTAATAACATAACCCGAGGACTAGTAGGTGACAAAGGAGAGACAGAAGTTACAGAGACCCTGCGAAGTTTGAAGTGTGCATAGTCCATGAGACTGTCCTCACTTCTGACTCCACCTGTGAAGTTAGGGGGTTCTGAAGACCACTCTTTGGTCTGATCGTTCATTAGAAGGAGTCACAGAATCACTGAAAGTTGTTACGCTCACCAGCTAATAATTTCATAGAACTAAAGAATAGAGATGAAAATCAGCCAAAGGATAAATCACATAGGGCAAGGCTAGGACTTAAAAGTTCAGGATCTCCTTTTCCTGTCTTTCTTCCTCTTCCTAAACCACATGTTTCAGTGAGTCAGAGCTTTTCTATTGAACTGTACTCTGGACACCAACTGCAAGGTTAGGGAACAGATCATAAAACTAGCTTCACTCCTAACACCAACTGCAAGTTCAGGGGCTTCCCCAAGTCATCCTCAGATTGAATAACTCACTAAAAGGATTCACTGAGAGCTGTCATACTCACAGTTATGGTTTATTAGAGAGAAAGGATACAAATTAAAATCAGCCCTGAAAGGAAATGTGTGAAGCCTATTCCAGGAGGATTCTAAACATGGAGCTTCCAGTTGTCTTCTCTGCTTGGAGTCAAGGACAGCATTAACTCCTCCAGGCGAGAATGTGTGACAATATACATGGAGTGTTGCCAACCATGGAAGCCTACTCAAGCATCGATGTTCAAAGTTTTTATTGGAGCTACATCACATGGACATAATAAACAGCCTCCAAGTCTGATCTCCGTTTCCAGCTTTTCAGGAGATTAGGCTGATATTGCATGACTCAAAGCCCCTACCCTAAATCACATTTTATTATCTGGCTGGCCCAATGGCTCCAGGTAACAAAAAAAAAAAAAAGAGAAAAGAAAAGAAAAAAAAAAATCTACCAGCTATGACATTCTAAGGGCTTAAAGATTACATCTCAGAAACCTACGGCAAGGGCCATAGCTCTTTATGGGCAAGGTTATATTCTTTACAAAACAGATCCCCAAAGGAGAAAATTTTGTAGAGAGGGCTCTGCCGTCAGTGGAGCAGTCACTTTAGGTTGAGGGAATAATAGGTCACCCTGCAAAAGGCATATTTACAGAGTTGAGCTAGAATAATATCACTCAGTACAGCAAGATTCAAAGAAAAAAAATCACATTGTATTTTGCTAGTTTGAGCAAAATTAATGCAACTTTTCTGGAAAGTAAATGTCAATATGAATAAAATAAATATTATAAGTATGCATATGCTTTGACTTAGCAAGTCCACTTCAAGTTATTTATCCTAAAAAATTCTTCAGATTGTCTACTAATATTACCTAATTAAATCCATTTATTAAGAATGGATATTTAGCATCTATGATATAGCAGGTACCAGACACTGAGAGTACAGCAATGAATAAGAGAATAAGGAGAATAAAAGAATAAGGTCCCCACTCCTCAAGGAGCATTATCCTGATTGTTCTTTTCTATAAGAACAATATTAATGTTGAATAAAATTACAGGTAAAATTTGTTCATTAAATTATTACATATCCATAGGATATTATAAAATATTTTAGAAAAATATCTAAAGCAAATTATGTATTGCTAAGTAAAAAAATGAAGTATGTATATTACTGCTTTTTGTTGCACTAAAATTAGAAAAATATTCATTTTTAAAGGCTTTACAGTAGTTATTAAGTGCAAGAATTATTGGAAAATATTCTTTCTTCTCATGATTTTCAATTTTTTTACAATGAGCATAATTAGAGTAACTCTTATAATTAGAAATAAAATAACTTTGTTTTAAAAATGGTTTCCTAAATGAAAGTACTTTATGTAATACTTCTTTAATAACACAATATATAACAGCAATATTAACATAGCCTCTCCCCATAAATAAAAGTTGAATGGGGAGAATTGCCAAGCTAGTTATTTGAGAAAATCAAGTAAGTCTTATAATTACATTTAGAAAATTTAAATGTGTTCTTATAGAGTAGCAACAGCATGCATTTTGGACAGAACAAATTTTAGTATTAAATTTTATTCATTTTTATATGACCTTTGGCAAGTTAGTTCAACTTTAGCTTAATTTCTGCATCTCTAAATTACAACTAATTTTAACTGCTCCATAGCTTTGCTCTGAAGATTAAATGGAGTAACAATGCCTGGCGTAGAGGATTTTAATTACTTGTTCTTTATTTTTAATAGGATCACAATCAAAGAGTTTATTACCTGGGTGTAGCATGAGCAATCTTAGACTTCTAGTCACTCTGCTGAATCTCATCGAATTAATCAAAACTGTATTTCAAATTATTGAAAGAGTTCTCTGAAAGTCATTGCCTTGCTTCTATGTTCTGCTCTCTTAGTGAATAATATTCTTCTGTTCTACATTACTATGTAATTTACTTACCGTATCTAAATTAATATCAATATATTTGACCCTCTATTCACATAGATATTGCATTTGCATTCATGATTTCCGGAACCTGCTTTTAGATTTTCATCAAACACAAACAAAATTTCTTATCTTTGAGTAAAATGTTTGGAGCACACAAACTCATATATTCTTGCATATAGAGACTACGCCAGTCTTCACCGAAGAAAACAACATAATTCTACAAAACTGTTCAAAGCCTGTACTCCCACATTTCTTTTGAGTCAAGTTGATCCTATCACTGTTCTAATAGTTTTCTTGAGCTACAAATCTAGACAGGAGTCATATCTTCTTGAAGGAATCACTTCATTTTTACAATTCCATTGGCTTCCTAAGAACTTAGATTGACCCTTTGATCTTTGAAGTCATCCTTTAACTAAGGAAATGAAGTGGCGCTCTCTTGGGAGATACGTCACATGAACCCAATGATACTATCATGGCAGGAAGTGGGATACTGGAGCAGAAAAATGATACCACCTCCACTCTCTCTCTTTTTTTATTTTTAAGATTCACTTATTTATTTGAGAGAAAGAGAGAGAGCAGGAGTGGGAGGGACAGAGGAAGAGGGAGAAAGAATCTCAGGCAGACTCCACACTGAGAATGGAGCCTGACGCAGGGCTCAATCTCCCAACACCAAGATAACCTCCTGGGCTGAAACCAAGAGCCTGACACTCAACTGACTGTGCCACCCAGGTGCCCCTCCGCTCCCTTTTTTTTTTTTTTTTTGAGTAAGAGATTATCTTGAATGATACCTATGCTAATTATAATTAGACCAATGATTATGAAGGAAGAATGATAGAAATAGAGTAAGGACACTAGGGAAAGTAAAATAATAAGGATTTTATATAATATATGTTATAATACATATAATGATATATAAGTATGTATAATGTTATCCACAATTATGTATATCATATAATAATAGCAATATAATATAAAATGACTGTTGGGGTTAATGTAGAGCATGAAATCAGCCGTAATACCTGGCTTGCTAAAATGTGGCACAGAGGCCACGGAAGGTTTCCGAGAAGGGCGTAGGCCTTTGGAATGCCAAGGCCTGCGTGACCACTCTGCCCTTGGAATGCCGCTGGGAGTTGCCTTTCCCAAAACTTTCCTAGCCCAAACAGCTGCCCTGTGATCGAGGGGTTTAGGCATTGTCCCTTAGGCTATGTTTCGCAGAACTCATAGAACAGTAGATTGGCGTATCTTTCCTGTAAACAGATCCTCCTAGTTTCAGTAAGACCCCTTGTCACACATCACATGCTTGAGAAACAGTGATAAGGATTTGTGATTATCCCAAAGGACCAATAAAGGGGGAGCAAAGAAGAGCAAAGGGTCTTCACCTCTGAGCGTTGACCCCCTTTCCTTCTCCTCTATTTATGAGCAAAGTTTGGAGTAATCTTTTATCCATCAGTACAGGGATTGCTGGCCATTCCCGGCAGATGACATTAAGTATACATATGTTTACATATATATATGCATAAAATGATATAATAAAAGGCTATTCACAAACAACAGCAGCAGTCGCAACGACAATAAAACCTTTACCTGAACTGAATTAGTCAGAAGCTGCCTGCAGTTTTTGCAACAAATGAGAAGAGGAAGCTAATTCCTGAGTGGAAAAAAGCCCTTAAAGGAGGGCAGAAGACCCATATAGAGGTATCAGACCCAGAACTCTGTTCAGGGTCTTGGAAAGGGAACAAAAACAGAGTAAAACCAGGCAGGTTCAGTTCAGCTGCTTCCCCATTCAATCTCAGCAGACCTGATCCTAATTCAAGCCTTTTTTGTCCACATAAAGAAATGTGTAGTTGAGGGGAAATTTCCAGGATTAAATATGGGTCATCTTTGACTCTCGGTAAACAAAACATGGAATTCTTGTTTTCCTTAATCTTTACTTTACCCCCTCTGACTGAACATAAAATTGATAGAGAAGTAAGATATTTAATAGGAGTCAGACAATGACTTTGGCTAGAAATCTTTGCTTCACATAGAAAAAGTAGTATGTTTTCCTAAAAAGTTTATTTTTCTTTTAAGTTTCCACCTCATATTGAAATAAAATTTGATGCTGTACTGTCTGACAGTTTGGAACGTGTATATAGAGAACTAAAGAAAGCAAAATATTGAACAAAATGCATATAGAGAAAGACTATTATAAATATCAAAAGATTTTCTAATTTCAAGCTCCCATTGCTAGAGACATAATAAGAATAAATAATTCCTTTGCTCCTGTCATTTCTCAGTGACTTCACTGTGAATACTCACACTTTATTAATAACTCCTGGTATTTATGCACTGTGTCTCATCCGCACGTCTCAGAAATTACAAACACTAGACTTACACAAGAGGAAGCTAAGTTGCAAGTCATCTCATTGTCTTAATGGAGAATCGGAAACCCACATAGGTTAAAATTGCCGTGTCTGAAGAAGTGTGTAGTGCAGTAGTGTTGCCTTTTATCTACTATTAGAGGCAATAAGTCCACGGCTCAGTAATGGTTGAAGGACCACTGAAAGAAGGAAAGGAAGAATGCTAGCTGAGCCTACCATCTCATGTTGCTTAAAATAATACTCAAAATTCATAGGGATAAAGAGAGAAAGCAAAACATCAGTCACTGAAATCAAACAACAAAAAACTTTGTTTGCAAACAATCTCCTAACCTACAAATACTCAATTCATGTCTCTTAATGACTCCACATGATTTTCAATAACTGACCTGTGAGAAATTCTGGTTTTTTTTTCTTTCATTCCCCTCCTTCTTCTTTTTTTTTTTTTTTTAAAGATTTTATTTATTTATTCGACAGAGATAGAGACAGCCAGCGAGAGAGGGAACACAAGCAGGGGGAGTGGGAGACGAAGAAGCAGGCTCCTAGCGGAGGAGCCTGATGTGGGGCTCGATCTCATAACACCGGGATCACGCCCTGAGCCAAAGGCAGACGCTTAACCGCTGTGCCACCCAGGCGCCCCCATTCCCCTCCTTCTGATTGAATGTTAAGTTCGATGAGGTAAGAACCATGTCTTTGTTGTTATTCATTTTATCCCCAACTTTTATCTCAGAATCTTGCACATGGTAGGAGTTTAATAAATATCTCTTGAATATTTTTGAGTGAGTGAACGTAGAAAGTGAGAGGCAGAACTAAAATAAGAGTGGAGTCCTCCTTACCTCCAGTCCAGAGTTCTTTTCTTGCAGCATGTAGTGGGCTCATAATACACAAATGTAGAAAGAAATGAGAGGAAGAAAGAAAGGAAAACAATTTGTTACCCATAAAGTAACCGCTCTGTGTGATAAGAAATCACTAGGTAGAAGTGGGCAAAAGATAGATGGTCCTAAAGAACATAGAGAAAACTCCTCGAGGTTCAACGTGGGCATTAGGGGAAAACCATATTTTCACCTATGAACACTTAACTGCATCGGGATGGAAAGAGAGAGTATTACCAATCACAAAAGTAAGTAAAGTAGAAATAAAGATATAGAGAAAATGGTTATGATTACACATGACTTTTCATAAGCAGAAGAACTTCAAATTCACATAGTTGACTCCTCAATTTTTATCTCTTTAGTAATGATGCTTTTCTCCTTAGGAATCCACTCCTGTGGTCATAATTCTCCCCAAAATGCTCAATTTCAAATACAGCACTCTCTGATAATGTCTTTTCTTCCAGCTCACTTATTCTCATCTCAAAATTTCCTCCTAGCATGTTTGATGCCTGTATTTTTTCCCTCTTTGCCATGTGTGGTTAATGCTCGTGGAATATTAATTTCTCTCTTATATTTCCTAACACTGTGTCAGTTAGGTTGGATCTGTGACTCAGTTCTAGCAAACAGGACTTTCAGCATACATTTTCCATCACTTCCTGTTTGGTGCACTTCAGAGCTCTTGTTCCCGTCATGGCAAACTTACAGCCATGTGATGAGAGATAGTAAGCCCATATCTTTGCTGACTCATAAAATCAAGAAGTCTCCCATTTTACCTCTCTACTTGAATGAGAAAAACTTTGGTTGTGTTAAGCCATACTCAGATTGTATAGTTTGCCTGTTACTAAAACAAATTTAGGGTTAATTTTCCAGTGTAACACCTTTTACTCATCCTTCACAGAGGCAGTCAGAGGAATCATTCAAAAATGTAAATAACATCTTGTCACTTTCCTGTTTTATTTTTTATTTTTATGTTCTAATCTTTTTTTTAAAATTTTTATTTAAATTCCAGTTAGTTAACATATAGTGTAATATAAGTCACTTACCTTTTTTTTTTTTTTAATGTTCACTTGTTTGCCATTAAACTTGGGTAAAATTCAAATCCCTTACTGCCTCAGAACTGAAGGCTAACACCACCTGGTTTCTATCAATCACTTGGAACTCACCTCTGTCCACTCATACACTTGTTTTCATTCTCTTCCTCAATTACACCAAAGCTTGGTACTTTGTGTGCCTTCTGCTTAGAGTGCTTATTTCCAAGATCATCACAAACTCAGATCCAAGTTTAAACCTAATTTCCTTAAGAGGTTGCCCTTACTTAGTTAAATGAGTATCCTCATTTACTATATACTCTAATGTTAGAGTTATAGTTGATGTTTTTGTCATAGCACAAATTATTTATTTGTTCACATTCGTATCCTGTATATACAATTTGAGTTCCTTGATGGTAGAGACACCATTATTTTTTCATTTTTGTATTCTGGAAACATGGAATAGTACCCATTGCATAGTAGCTACTCAGCATATAATTTTGACTGATAAAAAATCAGTAAGATTATCTTGCAAAGAGATTAGTATGTGAAGAAAACAAAATCCAGAGGAGGTGACATTTGAAATGGTAATTGAATAGTATGCTAGTAACTTACGATATTCTGGAAGCAGAACATTCTAGGGAGAGGAGACAGCAATTGCAGAATCCTGAAGGTAGAAATAAGCACAATATGTTCCTGAAAGAGAAATAAGGTCAGCGAGACCAGGGAATAATAAGAAAGATCTTTGGATACTTTACCCAACATTGTGCCTTTGCCTGGGAGAAAGAAGATGGTTCTCCCCAGAGAGAAGATAGCAGCCATGTAATTAACACCCACATATCTGGGATAAGGGTACAAGCGTTCCTTGCCCATGGCTTTCTTATTAACAATATCCAACATGGCCCTAGGCTCAGAACCCAGCAAGCTTCACACAATGCCTTAGTAAGAGAGAGTCTCAGATACATTATTGTTTCTAAAAAAGGAATTACATAAACTTAAAAAATCAATGACAAAGATTTTCATCAGCATTTAAACAAGACTTTGGAACATAGATGTGGAAAGGCTAGTTTCAGGACAATCTACTGATGAGATTAGTCTAAAGAAGAAAATACAAGTCTCACTTACTTTGTGCCCCGCCTTTCCAATCATTGAGAGAGGCAATACCAAAACGAACATAGTAGTCACCGCACGTGAGAGGAACTAAGTATTCCTCAGAAATCCCATATTATTTTTTGATGTAGAAATAGAAAGTTAAGAAAAAAATATTTAGTCTGGAGATGGTATTTTTGTTGACTCACTTGGGTAACAGCAAAGGGAGAATAACACCTCTTATAGCTACAACGTAAAGACTAGCAAAGCACAAAAGCAAGTCTATACAAACAGATTTTTCTTCACTAATGTGCCAAGGGCCCAGTTGTTCCGCAGAGGTGGCTATTTCCAGAATGTGAAATCTGCACTTTTTTCAGGCCACTAGGAAACTATTTAGAGCCGTCCTCAATTATGCAGCGCCTAATAGCCTCATTTGCTTTCCCTCTTTGCTTTCTCTCTTGCTCTGGACAAGATGAGGGGAAAAAAGTCAGTTTTAGGCTTAATGTCCCAAGATTCTACACGTTGATCTGTTTTAAATAATCTAAGATCTAGTTTTTATCTTGACAGTTTCAGGATGTTGATGCAAAATGAACAAACCTTTTTTAAAATTTTTAAAGAAAAATGAAGAGTTTTATTCAAACCCAAGTTAGCACAGCTCCCCGGGATACACATTCTTTACAAGGAAGAGAATGCTTCGGGGAAGGAACATTTGGTGCAGGGTTATATATGTTTTTTTGCTTTTTAGGGTTTTTTATTACATAAAGAGTTACAAATCATCGTGACAAAGGACTTTCCAGAAAGTTATAGACTTTATCTTATGTTTTTAGTATACGCAAGTTTGTGTGACTGATCTAATGGGAACGAGGGAAGTTTTGTTTTGTTTGCTTCTTCCTATCTTTATGTTTGGAATGCTCCTTTTTGGTTATTATTACTATTATTATTTAACAAAGCAGATGCACAGTGTGTGCTCGGGGCAGAAGAGAGCCCATGCTTTGAGGTTTTGTCAAGTCATTTTGACCTTGGTAAATGTTAGTGTGTAGCTTTGCTGGGAGCCCAGGGACAGGGCCCACAAACATGAAAAGTTGAAAATTTCCTTTATTTTATCAAGAATCTTTATTTTATTTGGGCAGGATTAAACTCTGGTACAATGATTGGCACTAACTAATCTCTCAAAAGACGGTTTTCAACTAGAACAACAAATGGTTCATTTTCCCTTGGAAATCAGCCAACTGGACCAAAATGCCATATCTCCTGATTGGCCAGTACTAAATTTCTTGAATAGAAAAGGCTGTGAAAGGGGCACCTGGGTGGCACAGCGGTTAGGCGTCTGCCTTCGGCTCAGGGCGTGATCCCCGCGTTATGGGATCGAGCCCCACATCAGGCTCCTCCGCTAGGAGCCTGCTTCCTCCTCTCCCACTCCCCCTGCTTGTGTTCCCTCTCTCACTGGTTGTCTCTATCTGTCGAATAAATAAATAAAATCTTAAAAAAAAAAAAAAAGGCTGTGAGAGATAGAAAATGATAGTCGAAAGATAGATAAATTTCTAGGTAAGGGGACCTGGAAGATCACAAGAGATCATTGTCATCAATCTCAGCATCTACATTTTCCAGAGACATAATTCTGCCAAGTAGATAAAAATATTTTTTTCTTCTTGTGGTCAAAAAGCCCCAGGCAGTCTAGAAGTCAGACAAATTCATATTCTCAAATTCTTCTTTTTCTAACACCCACAATAATCTTAATCACTGCCTTCTTACTCATCAGTTTGGGAACTCTTATTCTTAATTTGACCAAACTATGAAAAATTGGTATAACTTTTTTTGTATTATTATCATTGCATTAATATGAAGGATACTTCTTACTGATTTGGGAGCCATCCTAATTTAATAGCAAACTATCTTTAGTCATATAGAGAATGAGTTATTCAGAGGATTGTAGAATATAGAACCAACCCAACAGTGTGGTAACGTTCTAACTTCAGTAATAAAAGGATACTATTTGAAGACTACCAGCATAGAACAGAGTCTCTATTTGACATGTATTTATTAATTCACTCAGTAGTCATTTATTGTATATCCACTATTTGACAGGCTCTGACAGGGTGACCGTTCAATTCATCTTCTAAAAAGTGACACAGTTGAAAATTAAACCAGGACAACAGACATAAACCAGTACTGTCTGTGAAAAACCAGAAGGTTTTTCTTAGTGCTGGAAACACAGACTAACTCAAACTGAAGAAAAGTTAAAGCATTCAAGGTTGACTCTTATGTTACCCCTTTCTGCAGGGACCCAACAAAGTGGTCCTAGAGGCATATCTATAGATGCCACACATGTCTGCCCTTAGTACTGTGCAGGCAACATTTTAAAAATGTTTTACATATGTGCAGTGGTTCTTTTTTCTCAACCACAAAGCCTCAGTAAGAACTGTATACACAGATCCATATTATACACTATAATCAAGAAAGTAGTATAAATTCAGCAATGGGGAAATGCTTACTCACAAATTACTTACAGAATAAGAAATTGTTCTTGTGTTTCATTTTGAAATTTGTTTTCAAAAGAATAAAACTTAAAATATGAACATAGCTGGTTGTTAGAATTTTAGGATTATAGGGGTGCCTGGGTGGCGGAGTCAGTTAAACATCGACTCTTGATTTTAGCTCAGGTTGCGATCTCAGGGTCATGTGATCTCAGGGTCGTGGGATCGGGCCCCATATGGAGTCCTGTATGAGCCTCCTGTGAGCCCTGAATTGAGCCTGTATGAAACCCGTATGGAGCCACATGTGGGGCTCCATGCTCAGTGTGGGGTCTGCTTAAGACCTTCTCCCTCTTGCTCTGCCCCTTCCTCCCATGCACGCTCTCTTTCTCTCTCTCTAAAATAAATAAATAAAATTAAAGAAAAAAAGAATTTTGTTTACTTTAAGTCAAGAGTTTGAGCCCCAAATTATGCTGTAGTGCTTCCTGGAAGAATCATATTGACCTATGCCTCTGGGGAATCAGAACTTTCGCATGTGTGCAACTAACCCTCTCACCACCTAGTTAACATTTTTTTTTTCTTTGCAGAAGACAAGCCTTCCTTGTGTAGTTTGTGGTTCACAGTTTGTCAGTGGGGGAAGATCTTAGTTTAGTTTTTGATTTTATTGGAATTTAATAAGTTACATGCAACAGTACTTAACATAGCCTTGTATAGGATAGTTACTTAATAAAAATGTACTGCCTCTACCCCCTTTTTTGAACACAAATGACTTTTTCTATATCTAGAGTACCCATAATTCTTAATTTACCCAGAATTGCCATGCTTTATGCCTTGTGTTCTAGTCTGATCCTGACAGCAACCTCTTGCATTCTTAAAAGCATTCTGTTTTGGAGCATAACTTATTAAGTCGTCTAATCTAAGACTTCCATATTTACACAGCTCATGTGTTTTTCCTTAAGTTCAATATGACCGAAAGATGGGAGTGTCCTTATTTCCTCCCTCCTATTAACATCCAATTGATCAGATTGGATACTAAATTAATCTATTCATTCATTCATTCATTCAAATATTGTGCTTATTTTTAGTGCTTAACACTGTATTAGATCCTAGGGATATAATAGTGAGCAGGGTCCCTATGTCTCTGCCCTCATAAAACATGTGGATAAGGCTAATAAAGTCTAAGACGAAGGAAAATCTAAGAAGGCCATACCAATAGCTCTGGGAAGCCAATTTACCAGCCTTAGTCAAGTTCTCAGTCAAGCAAGGGAAAGAAACCCTCACTCTGTTAGGCCTTAGCAGGAAAGCTAAACCTTTCAGGTTCTAATGGGATCAAACAAGCTCATGCCCTGCATCTTCCACAACAGAATCTCATTATGTCCACTTACAGACTGATTACAGAGTCCTGAACTTCTGTCCCGTAATATGGCTTCTATAGTGTGGGAAAGAAAACATTTCATTTTTCAATCCAGATAAGGTAGACATTGAAAATTAGTTCAGTGACTTCCTTTTTGCTCTTTTAATTCTTTCCTAACAGTCTTCACACAGTAGGGCATAAGCACCACACTGTGCTGCCAAACTGCCTGGTTCTGAGAGACCCTCTTAGCTCTCCTACAGTTTATAACCAATTACGGCCCTCGGAGAATCAGTATGGTGGCTCGGGAAACAGCACAGTATATGGGATGTAGCAGATAGAATGGTAGGGGAAGCATAACCACCTGGAAAATGTGTCTTTGTTATCAAAAATTAAAATGTTGAGTTTTACCTTTCTGTTGGTTTAACAAGAGAAAAATAAGTTAATGACAGTTTTCTAGCTCTGACTCACTCAGATTTGCAGGATGTCTCCAAACATATTTTTACGTAAATCCAAGTGTATCTTTCTTTCCTTCTTTCTTTCATTTTGTTTAAATTGTTATTGGATTTGTGGTGTATTCATCCAACCATTATAAAACGTGCACTAGGGTACATATTGGGTTTCAGATATAAATGTTTCCTCTAATTTTGCTTATTATAAAAATTACAAATGAACAGTAGTGATAGTGCCACTATGGAAATATTAAAATTTGGTCACTTAGAAAAATTCAAGTAGAAGTCATCATCTACTTTGTTAAAATAATACATGGTATATAGCAAATGATCAGTAAATGTTATAAGTAAATGCTGAATTTCTTACACTGCTTGGAAAGGTAGACTAAATCAGCTGCAAAGACTTTCCAAATCTAGCAGTTACTTCATGGTCCACTAACATCCCGATTTTAAGACACACACACACACACACACACAAACACAGTCACACACACACACAAATGTTAATATATCTAGAGAAATTATTAGTGTTTAATAGACCAATGAGTACAGTTCAACAACAAATCTAAAGGATATTCTCTTACAGTGATTGAATTACCCAACCCATATAGAAGTAGATCTTAAACTCTAGAGAAAATAAAAACAAAATCTGAATGCCAATATAAACAATATTTTCAGACTTCAATAATCATTATAATCTATACATTTTAATGTTAATGTCAACAATTCTTGCTTAAAGGATGATTTATTATTTTTAATTTTTTAAATTTGAGTACACTTGACATGCAATGTTACATTAGTTACAGGTGTATAATATAGTGATTCAACATCGCTATATGTTAGGCTATGCTCACCACAAGTGTAGCTACTAACTCTTACCAGCTACTCTCTCTTACAATGCTATTACAATATCTTTGACTATATACCCTATGCCATACCATTTTGTCCCCATGATTTATTTATTCTGTAACTGGAAGCCTGTATGCCCCACTCCCCTTCTTCACCCACTTTGCACATCCCCATGCCCCACCCCTCTGGCAACCATCAGTTTGTTCTCTGTATTTAAGGTCTGATTCTGCTTTTTGTTTATTCATTTGTTCATTTGGTATTTATCTTTGTCAGTCTGACTGATTTCATGTAGCAAAAACCTTCTAGTCTATTCATGTTGCAAATGGCATGCTCTCATCTTTTTTATGGCTGCATAATACTCCATTCTGCATTCCATTTCATACACACACACACACACACACACACACACACACCGTACCTTCTTTATCCATTCATCTATTGATGGACACTTAGGTTGCTTCTCTATCTTTGCTATTATAAATAATGCTGCACTAAACTTAGGGGTGCATATCTTTTTGAATTAGTGTTTTCGTTTTCTTTGAGTAAATACTAAGTAGTGTTATTATTGGATCTTATGATATTTCTATTTTTACTTTTTTGGGGAAACTCCATACTGTTTTCCATGATGGCTGTACCAATTTACATTCCCACCAACAGTGCTTGAGAGTTCTTTTTTCCCCACATCCTAGTCAACACTTGTCATTTCTGGTCTTTTTGATTTTAGTTATTCTGACAGTTACAAGGTGACATTTCCTTGTGGTTTTGATTTGTGTTTCCTTGATGATTAGTGATGTTGAGCATCCTTTCATGTGGATGATTAATTATTATTAATTATGTTTTCTATTTATAAAAACTTTGTCATAATCTGGCCATTTCAGAGACTCATAATACTACCAATATTTCTATTATTTTTAGCTTATATTTTCTCAGCTTTACTCTCTCATATGGTGGCCACAAATCACATGATTTAGATGGAACTTTTCTATTATCTCCATTTTACAGATGAGAAAACTGAGGTTAAGAGATATTGTGTGACTATATCCAAATTATAATTTATCAAATATGAAGATAGACTTTAGCATTTGGTCTTATTCCACTTGAAAGCCTGAGGCCATTAATCACACTTTTTCAGAATTAAATATATGTATCCTGTCTTTTTTTAGAATTATTTTTTCAGGATAGTGGAACAAGAACCATAGATTGAAAATGACAATCATAATAATAATGATTAATCATGACTGACATTTTGAGTGCTGTTGTCTTAAAATATAACTGCATCAACAAGATTTCCTGCAGCTTAATTTCTGCTGTTGAAGGGAAATACCCTCATTTGTATTTCCTGCAGGCAAAAGCTTTCTGAGGACTGCCTGCAAATCCCAGCCTCCAGGCACAGCAGTGCCCTATCTGGGGCTTTCAGGAAAATGTCTCATTGTACTCAACCCAAATTACAAATTGATTACAAGTCACATAAACAGGGATCATCTTAGTCTTCACAGAAGTTTAGCTGCCTCTGGGCTGAAACATGGCAGCTGTTTAATCACAAGACACTACACTCGTCAATAGTGCAGGACAGTGTGAAGAATGGTGATTCACAAATGTTGCACTCAATTGTAGCTGCATAAATGTCAAAACAATTTAAATATATTAGAGACAACCAAAAGAAGATTTAAAAGTAGTGAAGTAATGAATTAGGAAACTTACATATAAAGGGAAATTGAATCAAAAGCAATGGATTCAGAGGCAGAATTGAAAATGGAACAGAACCCAATCAGAAGATCACATGACTCCATTAGGCACCTGAGCTAAGTCACCGATACATTGTGAAGCTCAACTTTTTCACCCAGGAAGGCAATGAGACTGTGTTATCTAGCCTAATGTCCTTTCCATGACTAGACTTCTCGTTTTCTATAATTTTCTTAAAAGCATTTTTTTTTAAAGAATGAAGCTATACTAGGGCAGAGGTCACTAAATGCAAATGGCACCTCCAGAAAACCTGAAAATTCTTACAATTAGTAACATGAATCATTGATGCATGTATTCGTCATTTTCTTTCACCTTGAAAGACGGTTGAGTCATTCCTACTTGTTTTATAACCCAATGCTCTACCTTACCAAGCAGGTCTTCCATTGAGGACTAAAAAAAGATGGTTATGTTAAATGATTAACCAAAATTTCAAAGTGGCCACTTTGAGTCTTGACCTATTTAAGATAAATAGACTACTAAATAAATAAAAATTCTGCTTCCATCAAACAAAAATAAACTGCCATTTAAAAACCAATAAACGAACAGAAACGTAAGTGGGGCTTTCAGGAAAAAATGATGTTGAGTTGCCTGGGTATTACAGTCAGTTAAATGTCCAACCCTTGGTTTTGGCTCTGGTTGTGATCTCAGGATTATTAGATTGAGCTCCACATCGGGCTCCGTGCTGGGCATGAAGTCTGCTTAAGACTCTCGCTTCCTCTCCCACTGGCCCTCGCTCCCGTGATCCATCTCTCTCTCTCTCCTCTCTCTCAAATAAATAAATAAATAAATAAATAAATAAATAAATAAACAAACAAATAAATCTTTTAGAAAAAGAAAAGATGATGTTATTCATGCTCAAAAATTTTTTAAAGTTATCAACAGTGACTCCAGCTTCTATTTTCTTTTCTGAAAATAGAAACAAAGGGCAGGAAGTTTTAAGAAGTTTTAATGAGGGAGATTTTAGAGCATTACCCAAAAAGAAAAGTAAACTTTATAGCAGGAAGTAGTTTTGCAACTTGGAGAGAGGCACCCACCCCAGTTAGGCTCCTGTTTCCCCCAGAGAGTAGGAGACAGAGGTTTTGTCTGCCTTGGTGACTACATTTCAAATGGTGACTTCCAAGTCTTAGAGAAAGACATTCTGGGTTGTAAAAATGAGGACTTTAAAAAAATTTACGTCTCAAAGGGGTAGAGAAAGAATTTACAATGATAAGTTCTCTAAAGAAAATACCCTAGGAAATGAGAGACCAGGGGCCACAGAGTCAGGAGGAAGCTGACCTAGAGTTTAGTCAAGTTGAGAGGAATTTTTAAAGCCATCTTCATTAATTGCAAACATTTTTTTTTGTTCTCTGTACATTGTCAAGAAAAAGGGGTGGAGGAGAGAAAGGAAAACAGAAACACAGAGATAGATAGATGATAGGTAAATAGGTGAGGGAGACAGAGTGAGAGAGAGAGAGAAAGAAACAGAGACAGAGAGAAACAGAGACAGAGAGGGAGGAGAAAGAGAGACTTAGCTTTATAGTGACTACCTTACAGGAACTGCTTACTCTGAGCCTAACGAATGAGTAGAAAGAAAGGGTAGACAGAAATTTAACTTGGGTTCTTAAAAGCCAGTGCCCTCTTCTGCTGCAGAATAAATCTAGACAACTCTTGTCTGCATCAGGAGATAAAATGATAGCAGGATGTCCTCATATAAAATTTCAGTGCACCATAAATACCCCTTTCCTTGGGGTATCCCCTTCAACTGGGGCTAGCCATCGCATGGAGCACTGATAGCCAGATGATGGATTAATCTTTCCCTCTTGCCATCTCTTCAACAATTATGTGAAACAAACGAGATATGCTGGGTGTCATCAGAAAAAAATAAACCCTTTATTTTTCCCCACTGCTCATCCATACCTGTTCTATGCCTTACATCTAAACACCCCAGTTCTTTTACCACACCCTTAATGAAATTTTGGGCTGATTCTGTGTCATACTGTCATCAGAATCCATTTTCTCTTGTATCTCTTAGTTTTTGATCATGCTTTGCAAGCACTGTTAAGGTGATAGCACTTTACATTAAAATGTATTAGGAGTTTTCACTTAGTAGTAGTAGTAGTAGTATTAGAACCTTATTTGGGTTCTAAGCCAAAATCGATACACAGTGTCCATTTGAACATCTGTTTTACTATCCATTTCCTTCTACCATTCCTTTCCAACATAAAAGTGATATCTAAGCACTGTATTTATTTCCTGGGCTGCTGTAACAAACTGCCGCAAACCCAGCGGCTTAAAAGAACGTAAATTTGTTCTCTCACAGTTCTGAAGGCTAGAAGTGCAAATCAAGGTGTTGGTAGGACCACAGTCCTACAGGGGCTATAGGACAGATCCTGTCCCTGCCTCTTCCAGCTTTTGGTGGTTTCCAGCATTCCTTGGCTTGAGCCACATCAGTCCAATATCTGCCTGCATCTTCACATTATTTTCTTCCGAATAATCCAGGTAATTTCCTCATCTCAAGATCCTTAACACACATTTGCAAAGATCTTTATCTAAATGAGGCAGCATTTACAAGTTCCAGGGTTCAGGACTTGATGTCTTTGGGTGGCCATTATATATATGTATATATACATATATATGTCACTCACTGTTAAGAGAGATTATGTGGGAGCAGAATAGCAATGGGATTACTCCCTAACCAAAGTGTTTTGTCTTTCTTAACACAAAACACATTTTATGACAATTAGGGACATAAAAAGATGGCCCTTAGGAGGAATATATAGAGAGAAGTTGGGCAAATGGGACTTTTAACCCTTTGGTCCATTTTACCAGATTCTCATTACCATAGCATTTGTCATGATTTGGAGGCTTTTCATTTCCCACATCACTAACAGTAAATGAAAAAAGAAATAAAAGACTTAGGAAACTAAAACTGCCTTATGCTAAGATAATATTGAGTAAAACAATAAAAGTCCATATTTGAATTTCTATTTTGGGAAAATATTATAGAAAAGCAATTTAATAACTCACATACTGCTATTTATTAACCCTTCATCAATTATGATTCTTGCATTTTCCTAAATTACCTATAATGTTATTGCTGCATTCAGTTAAAATATAATATACAGTAATTAAGACCCCAGACTTTAGAGTCAAACATAGCTGAACCTGAATCCTATCTCCTCCTTACAATTTCTGTATCTCCTAAAATCCTTATACTTTGCTACTTAAACTTTGTGCAGTTACTAAATATTTAAGATAATGTATGCTAAGTACTTGGTATATGACCATTCAATAATGGAGCCTGAGGGTAAACTGCCTAGGTTCAAATCCCACTTCTACTTACTAGTTTTGTGACATTGAACAGGTTAATTAATATCTTTTTTGCATCAGTTTCCTTATCTGAACAATAAGGTAAAAATCTATTTCCTAGGGTCCTTGTTAGGATTAAACGATTTAATTCATGTAAAGCATAGAGCCTAGCACATATGAAACACTCAATGAGGATAAGCTATCATCATCATCATTTCTATTTATATTGTACTGATATTAAAATAATTTCTCAGCAAGTCTATGAGGCACAAAGGTTGAAAGACCAGAGATTTAAATTTGATTTCAGAAAATATGTTTTATATGATTTAATAAAAAGATGAGTAAGTTATTTGTAACTTGCATGTACATAAAGCCTATCTCATAATAAGTAAAGCAAAGGATTACTCAGTAGAAAGTTAATGTAGTAAATCAGAACTATTTTAATAACTAAGAAAAGTTAGAGTTAACATCTGAGAGAATGAAGGTCATTGCTGAAGCTACTGGAAATAAAGCTCTTCAAAGGAAAACATACTCTGCTTGTAGAACAGACCATGATATAAATGCACATCATCATTTAGGTTGTGCTAACAATTCAAGAACATCGGCACAGGAATTCTGAAACATATGCCAAGAAGCATTAATAAAGATGAGGATTTTCAGGAAGACCTCACATTGAAATAACCCAGTTGATAAGTTACCAAGTTCTGCCATTATTGGATCCAGGGATTTGACCAGCCATTTTCAGTTTATTTCAAGTGATCTTCAAGATAACTCAAAGATCCAAGAATGGCTTTTTAGGAATGATGATGTGTTATTAATTCCTTTAAATTTGGGATCATATCATCCATTGATATTCATTCAAAACCTCCTTCCATGAGCTACGCCATTAGAAAAATAAGCATTTGTTTTAAATAACCATAATTTGTGATTATAAAAAACTGTCACTTAAACTAAAAATAACATCTTTAATATTAACATCTGGTACATAAAAGTCAGCCATTTAGGAGGATTTCCCTTGGTTCTGATTTACGTATTCATATGAATCATGACTGCAAAAAATCAGTGGTTCTTCCTGACTTACAGAGAAATAATAACAAATTCAGGAAAAATAAGTACTCAAAAAAGAAAGTGAATGTTTTTAATTAGGGTTAACGTGATGCCATTGATGGATTAAGGATTTTAGGAGCAAGAAGTAAGGAAGAAGAGTTTAATTTTGAACACATTGACTTTCAGGTAATAGTATCTGCATGGAGATGTTCATAGGTAATTGTGAAAAATGGAATTCACGTCAACAATTAGGCAAGTTTTACATCTGGAGATAGTATGAGATCACTAGAAAAAGAAGTATGCATATATGGGTGCTGGCAAAACATAATGATCTTCAGGGAAAAGTCACAGAATGGAATCATAAAGAAGTCATAGGTTTTGGAGAAGGACCACAAAAACACCAAGAATTCTATGACTGGGGAGAACATCTGTTCCTGCTAGGTCATGTTGCCACATATGTTCAGATATTTAATAGAGATTTTCTATATCTTACATGCACTGCTTTCTAATTCTATCACATGGGCTCTTCAGAATAATTGTTATGCTTTCTCCTTTATTTGGTTCTTTGGAAGAACAATGACTAGTCTTTCCCCTATTTGTGGTGTTGTATTCTTTGCTCCTAGCCTAGAGTCTGTTATATTGTTATATAATAATAGCTTATAAGTATTTATTAAATGATTACCTACATGAAGGAAGATATCCTATTACTTCAAAAAATTTTCCTTCCCTGGATTATTTCCCTATGTGGCCTTATTATTCCCCTCACTTTATCAAAAATGCATATAGGTACTGGTTGTTTATAAGATTTTGCACACTGTGGAAGCTCTGTTTTTTCTCCTCTTCTTCAGGCTCTGGAAAGAAAAGTTCTCTAAGGAAGAAAGGTATGAAGCCGTCCATCATGCAGCCTCAAACTGCCTCAAAGAGGGTCCCTTTTGATTTCTATTGTAATCCATCCAAACAGAGCCAGTCAGATTTGCCACAATTATCCCTGTGATTGATTAAGTCAACTTTAGGATGAGAATCCATTTTCTGAAGGAATTGGTAAACTGGAGGGATATGAGTAAGCCACCCCAAATTTATCCACATGAATGAGGATCAACAGAAATTAGTGGACTTGAGAGCTGGAGAGAAAGACACTCTTTGTTGACCTCCTAAATAGAGCCGCACCCTGGGGCTCATTTTTTATAAGAGTCAATGGATTTGTTTTCCTAAGCTATATTTGGAGATGTTTCATCACTTGTAATTAGAAAATGACTTATTAAAATCAGCACCCAAAATGGCACACAGATTCTAAGTGTGACCTGATCTCTACAAAGTAGTTCTAATTAGATAAAAAAAGCTAATTTGCCTTATAATTTTCCCAGTATATGGTTGTGATTTATGTACTAAAATGTGATATAGATTAATAGTCATATACCCATTTCTGGTCACCATGATGTCACCCATATTCACAGAAGAATTTTGAGAGACGATAAGCCCATCAGCTTACTAGGTCAATTAAATGTACATATGTTACTTTTAACATAAGAAATTATTCTTCACTTGCAAAAAAAAAAAAATTAAACTTGCTACACCTTACTATGCTTCATGGGGTGGTAAAGGAGACTGTTTTAAACAAAATTCCTTACTGATAAAGTGACATTATAAGAAGGCGCTTGTCAATGTTAACCTATTTTTTTTTAATGGCAATAGAGCACAGACACACTTTTAATTAATTTTATAGAATGACAGGAGAATTAGGATGGCAAAGTAGAGACATTCAGGTAAATGCCATCTTGGGCAAACTGACAGGGTAGAGTTATTTGTGGAGTAGTATTTTGTGCAAGGTGAGGGGGAAGAATGACTCATGGGAAATGTGCTGGAGAATGTCTCCTATATAGATTGGTTACAGAAAAACCTAAAAGGCTCTCCAAAAACTACCTGGAATTTTTCAAGTAGAAAATAAATGAAGATGTCATAACAACGCAGAATAAAAAATATATATATTTTTTCAAAGTTAGATTACATTTCCTTTCTTGTTATGCTTCAAATGGCTTCCTGAGCTTTTCATTTTATTCTAATTGTCATCTTAAAAAACAACTCTAATGAAATTGCTGAAAGCGGTAGAAAAATATATAGAGAAAAGCAAGGTGCCAAAATCATCCATTATTATGAAACTGTGAACTGTAAATATCAGACAGGGCACCCATCACTGCAGAGGCAAATTGAAAGCTGAAAGAGGTTTGCTTTATTGTCTCTCTGACTTAAAATTGATTGAAATGCATATCCAAATGGAAAAGCTGTCAAAAATTGTGGTATGTTGATAGCTCATCTTTTCCTTCTGACCCAAAGCTCTAATGGAATTCCTTTCGGGTGGGGAAGGAAGAAGGTCGGCTTTGAACCATCGTGTAGAAGTAGGAACTGAGATCTGGACACTGGAGACAACTGTTTCCCGGTGTCTTTGTTGATCACACGGCTTATAAACACAGTTTATGAAATCAGTGCATATGCCACATTGCCTATATCATGTAGTGTTTTTTGTTGTTGTCCACACAAAAGATAATGTCCTCAAGTCTGAAGGGCATCCAAATGTCACATGAAAATAGGCTGAAATTTAAGAAATGGTAAATCTAGGAGAATATCTGGTAAATGGTAAATCTAGGAGAACCTAAAATTTATTACTTTCTCTAATTCATATCTTGAAGTAATTGTTTTATTCTTATTAATTTTATACCACAAATCATGTAAGGGCTCTCAACTGCCAATATCCTTACTGAAAATTAAAATTTGAACCCCTCTAGGCAGGCAGACATTCAGACTTCTCAGTAGACTAGGTCCGCTTTATCTCTCCATGATTAACACCTATTCAAAGTTTCCGTTAAAGACAGGTTGGTCTCCTCCATCATGCCTTCACCTCCAGACACCTCAGACCCAAACAATATGCTGAATTCTACCTTTAAACACTCCCATGGATTATTTTCTTTACCTGAAGAACCTATTCGGATTCTCTGTTTACAAATTGAACCCATTCTGCAGATTTTCTTTTCTTTTCCTTTCTCTCTCTCTCTCTCTTTTTTTTAAGATTTTACTAATTCATTTGACAGTGAGTGAGCACAAGCAGAAGAAGTGGGAGTGGGAGTGGGAGAGGGAGAAGCAGACTCCCCACTGAGCAGGGAGCCCGATGCGGGGCTCCATCCCAGGATTCTGGGATCCTGACCTGAGCCAAAGGCAGACACTTAACTGACTGAGCCACCCAGGCTTCCCCATTCTGCAGATTTTCATTCAAGTCTTAATGTCTTGATGCTTAATATGTCGCCCAACACATCAGTTGTTTCTGCTGGAGTAAGTTCTTGGTATGGAAAAATTGTTCTGTAATAACAAGAACAGGTAAGATGCAGCTTGTTTGAGGCAACAATATATAAAGAACTCAGCACTTTATAATTTTGTAGTGTTTTACGAATACACATACATCCACACAGACATACAAAATATATGCTCATTTCTGGTGAAATAGAACAGTTACATTTAAAATTAGAAATAGTTCTATAATTGAAAACAGAAAATCAAACCCCATAAAAAGCATTTGTATGATGAGATTTTATGAGGCTCAACATGAAATATCAAACACTTGTATCAACCAATTCCTTAAGCCCACCATACTGATAGAAGTCAATGAAATAGAACAATGTCCTAAAACTTACACATAGATCACACTATGTCTAGAATATATGATGCAAGTTATTTTTAATGGGGATTTATCTGTTATGATGAAAAAATTTACTTCAATCTTTAATGTGTTTTATGAAAAATTCTAAGAGGTCTAAAATTTCAAATCATTTTGAAATACAATTAATACTTTGAAAGAAGACTCTCAGCTTCTTTCAACATAAGCTCAATATTATCAAATATTTTAAGCAAACAAAATTAAAGTTTGATTTCAAAGCTGTACTTACAATAATGTTTAAAGCAAGCTGCTACCTAACACTGAGAAAGAAGCACACAATCTCAGATAATAATTTATTAAATCGGTGCTATTTATATTGCAGTAAATATCTTAAAAGAGAAAAAAAATCTGTAAATATACAATTAGCACAATTTCCTAATAAGAATATGGAAAAGAACCCAAAGATATGAATCCAATGCATTTAATACATTAATTTGGAAGTAGAGAATATTTGAAATCTTCACAGTTCAGCTGGAAGAAGCTTCAGATGTTTCTGTTCTCTTCATTTTCAGATTCTTATTAAAAAATCTTTGGAAAAAAATGATTAAGAGAAAAAAACATTTTAAGTGTTTCAATTTTTTAAATATTCAAAGCAAGGTGTCAAAAATGTGATGATATCTATACTGAGAATTTGGAAACAGTGTAAGAAAAAAGATCTATGAAACTTTTATTATGTGTAAGCTATTATCCCATGTTTCATAGAAAAATAGCATTGGTTAAGAAAACGTCCTACAAAATATTGTCATACAGTATCAGTACTTACTGTATTTTTATTTAAATGTTAAGGCAGATGATTTTAATTGTATTTTGTTTGGAGTTATTTGTAATCCTAAAATGAGTTAATTTTTTTTTTAAAACTTTACACTGGAATCTGTTATATGTCTCTATGAAAGTTTATAGGATTAGAATTTTAAATGACATTTTAGATGTTAAACTCAAGACATTGTTGAAATAGCTTGTATATTTTGTTCCTAATAATCTAAATAAGTCTGTTAAAAGAGGAAATTGGAAAGGGTTGTTTTGAAAGAAAGTTCACTGGAGAAAAACATGAGTCCAGGGTGATGATGGTTTCTCATTGACTGAGTTGCAGAGGTTGTCCCTGTCAGGGAGTGTAACTGATGATTCTTTTCTGTTGCTGATTCTTCTGTTGGGGTTTGTAATTGACAATTCTTCCTGTAATTGACAAGTGGTAGGGCTCCCCCTGCTATCCTCACTTTCATCCGCCCTACTCCATTTCAGTAAGTTTTCCCTTTATTAATTTTCATAAGCCCAGTTCACATTCAAAATTACTTACTTTTAAGTGCAGACTGTCAGCATTAAAATCGAAGCATAACATTTGAGTTCAGCATGCAAGGAGAAATAAATTTGACTATTTTGAAATATTACATGGTTACTTGGTAGTTGAATCCAAGGTACCACATTGATGGCATTTAAAAAAAAGATTCCTAAGTTACAAGATACGTTTGTAAATTTTTTTTTCTTGAATAATGAACATTTCAGTTGTCAAAAGAACATTATCAGATTCAATTAAAGAAAATAAGTACTAGTTACATATTGGTAAGATAATGATTTAATTTTGAAAAAAAAAATCACTGCCTCTTTGTCACGCTTCCACAATTTAATTGGAAACTGTAGCAAGGTAGAACATAGAACTCTGAAAACCGTTTGCAACTATTTATCTGTGTGAATCAAGGATTCCTCAACACTGTGCCAAGAAAAACAAAATTGAGAAACAAATTGGAAACCAAAAATGAAATGAACATGAAATAATTTATACCAACAAAACATCCTTTGGATCTGCTTTATAGAGCTTTGTGTAAGATTCTATTTTATAAAAGTGCATCTGTTGTTAGAAATGGAAAATCATTAAGCAGGAAATCTGTCATAGATATAGGATAGACTGAGAGACACTCCACAAGTGGGGTAATTTTTGTTTTGTTTTGTTTGTCTTTCTGCGAAAGAAGATAGAGGTCATATCTCTAAACCATGTCTACTGCTACATGTATCTACCAGTTTACATAAATGAACAAGTAGATTAGTAGAGTAATTGTTACCAGTTACATATCTTTTCTGGTTAAGATGTGGTGCTAGACCCTTTATGTAATCTCTCTTTCCACTTGATGCATGGTGGCATATTTCTCTGTCCAAGTTCTCGTAATCTAAGTTTCTAGGCTACTGTTTAAAAAAATGTAGTGAGTGCTGTGAATTAGGAATTTAGGGTATTTTCTGCTACTCTAAGTATAAGAGTGAATATAAGCCTGAGTGACTCAATAACTTTTTATTTTGAAAAATGGACTCCATGGTGAAAGCCAACAAAAAATGTTTAGTCCAGTATGTGCACATATTTGCACAAAGGATTGTCAAACTTTTTTTTTTTTTTGCCTTTTTAGATTTATGGGAAAGTCTTGTTTAATTGTTTCCCTTCTCAAAGTATTGACAATAATCCTCATTCCCAGCCAATTTTCTCAGCATTGATATGACAAAACTCATATACAGAAAGTACTCTGAAGTGTATTCTGTGAACAAATAGTTACATGTCTCTGATCTGGATTTAAATTTCATGAGGTTGTTCAGTTCTTTTTCTCTACTGGCAAGTTTTCTGTATTACCACAGTTGAGAGGAAAATGCACCTTTGACAGTGTTACAAAAGAGTGGGTCACATCTTCTTTTGTAGAAACTTTGAAAGCCCACTTGGAGGTTGAATGGGTGGGTTGGGATGCAGAGTGCAGTGCTGTTTTTCACTCTGTTTTTAAATAAATTGTTAGACCCTAAAATTTTAAGAACCAATTTCCTAAATATTTTGCAATAACTAGCCATAAAACCTTCTTTAGGAAAAAAAAAATATTAGAGTGACATAGAGCAAGGACCTCAGCTGTCCCTGGTTTCTGGAAACTTGAACTCAGGTGGCAGCTCACTGATTTCCTATTGAAATGAAACTACAGTTGATTAAAATTCCAATGTAGATAAACTTTTAAGAATCTGCTACAGTCATTTAGACTAGAAAGTAGAAGTAGCTGAAGGAGGTATTTACTATTTATGAGAAAAACTACAAACTGCCTTTTAACTCATTTTCAGAAATCTTGTATTTTCTTTCTCCCAGATTATCTCTCATTTATCTGTTTTGTCGATTCTGTAGAAATGAAGGGTGATGTTTAATATTGTTCAGGTAGAATTGGAAGTAAGACAGGTTTTGATGAGGACTTACAAAGAAGACAAACTTAGATATATGTTCTACAATTCAAGCACCTTAGAGACATGCCAATGTAGTAAAAAATAATTATAATAATTGGCCAGGTTGTTGAATGCTTACAGAAAATAAAAAAGTAATGGCAACCTTTAACTCAACAGTGTGTATTAAAAATACATCTGAATTATTTTTATGAACATACTTTAAATTATTCAACTGCTAAAATGCTATGGAATGACTTTTAATTTTCTGTATTTGCATATTTGTAGCATTGATCTTAGCCAGGCAAATTGCCAGGATGCTGATCAAACATAAAGAAAAGTTGTTTTAAATTAGTTTTCTTGTTAACTAAAAACAAAATCAGAACGGTGATAATTACTTTTATCGTTCACATATCCTGGGTTGACAAATGTCATCTCACATTTTATTTAATGATTGATCACCATGATAGTTTTGGGGGAGGAGGGTGGGTGGGGAGTATGCATATATGGCTGCAGCCCAGATGAGTTTTTACAGCATAATGTAATATATTTGGTGGTGACCCTCAGACTGCTGCCAGCCATCCTGGCTGTATTAGAAGCAACTAAAGAACTAATTTAAAAATATAGAGCTCTAAGCATCACACCGTCAGATTCTGATTCAATAAGTCTAGAGTGAAGCTTATGAATATGTATTTTTATAAGTTTTCCAGGAAATTATAATTTACCATAAGCATTGGAAACCATTAAATAATTTCCTCCATTTTCCTTATCCTTCCCCAGGAAACTTGCACCATCCACTCCCTTCAAAAGACATTACCTTCTATTATTTCCAACCTTTCATCCATTTGGCCAGCTGCCACAAACAAGAAAGCCTAGACGTATATTCAACAGAAGAATTCACATTTGCTTTAGGTATATTGTGCCTCCATGGTGGTGTTAAATCCTACATAAAAATTAGCTTAAACTTACACAATACTTTTACAGAGATTTTATTATGCTCTTTTAAAAGATGAAGAAATCAAGTAAAAGAAAGGATAAATATCTCGCCCCAGGTCAAGATTTCAGCCACCGTCTCTCAAACCTTTCTACAGGATATCACTGCTATTTAAGGAGAGACCCAAGGCCCATGAGCAAGGCTTAAAGCCTTCAAAGGTGTTCATCACAGCAAAGAAACAAGAAAACACCAGTGGTGTGCATCATCCTCTATCACATTCTAAAGCCTTTTGGACTCTATTTGGTGACATGATCTACACCTTCATAATACACTTTCACCCTTCATCATACAGTTTCAAGAAGGTCTCCCCTTCCACGCATTGCTTTCCAGTTCTAGGTTTCTGTAGTTTCAAAACTTCTTCAGTTTCATCTTTTTAGGAACTATGGTAGCATAAAAGGTGGCTCCCAATTCTTAGACATTCCTCCCTTTGTAAGGAAGCAGATCTGCACCTCTTGATTCTGGATAAGTTTCTCATTGAGTCAATCAATAGAGATTAACAGAAGTGTCATTATATATAACTTCAGAAGATAGAGCGCAAAGAGATATGCAGCTTCCACATTGTTCACCGAGCAACATAGGAACACCGAGCTGCCAGGTAAGAAGTCCATCTACTTTGAGGTGGCCATATTGAAGAGACCACATGTAGGTATCCTGGCTGGCAACTGCAGTTGATAGCCTTCTAGCTATCCCGTAAGGAGCAGACTCATGAATGAAGAAGCTATCTTGGCATTTGGTCCTTCAGTCTAGTCTATTGTTTTCCCAACTTGGGCTCCCTGTCTCCTGGAGTAGAGGCATGCAATTCGGGCTAAGTCCTATGTGAACGTCTGACCCATTAAATACAAAAGCAAAATAAAATACTCGTACTTTGGTGCCACTACGTTTGAGATAGTCATAACACTGCGATAGCTTGATTTGTCTTGAGATTGGGACCCTGCTGTTCCTTCTTTGCAGTGCAATCTGGCTCCACATGCACTGACATCCCAGGTATTAACCAGTGCTTTACTTCACTAAGATCTTTCAGGGGAAAGCTTGATCTGAACATTCAGCTCCTATTCCACTGCTCTGTGCTGCCCACTCATAGGCCAGAGGGTCACTGCTGCTAAATCCAGGAGTTCAGTCAGACACCGCACACAAATGGGAAAATCTTCCTTTGGAACAGTCAGGCTTGTTTTGGGCCTCTAGCTCTGCCTTTTTTTTTTTTTTTTTTTTTTTTCAAATTGAGAGCTCTATTAGAATTCTTTACATAGTGGTGACCAGCCAGGCCTTAACATTTCCCTCAGCTTGATGAAACCTTAGATAGCCTTCTTCTTGCCTCTCAGTCCCTGACCTCTCTCTCATCTTGGCCCTTACATAATCCAGGTGGACAAATCACAGAGCCCTTCCCTCTCTTTTCTTTGGGCATTTACTTTAGAGAAAGTGTCCTAAATTCTTTCTCTGCCCCTCTAAGATGCAAATCCTTTTACAAAGTCTCTTCCCACTTTTAAGACCCAGGAATACTTTTTCTAGGACCTGAGAGCAAGTCTTGAATCGCAATCATCAGGAGAGATAGTGCCCCCATGTCTCAATCCCTGTGAGAGGTAGGAGCCTAACTTCTGTGGATTTTTGGACATCTTGCTCCAAGTTGTAAAACTACCTCCTGTTACGAAAATACTTTTCCTTCGGGTAAGGACAACTTGCAAAGAAAAATGGCCTATGATACTATACCTGCCTCCTCTGCCATTCCAGCTCTTAAAACCTCTCCCAGTTTTGTTTCAGGGCAGTTGAGTTCAGACCGCATTCTGGTTTCTCCATCCTATTCGGATAACCTTGAATAAAGTCAACCTTCCCTGCTTAACTTTGCCCAGTATAATTTCTGCTTTGACAGAGCTCTGATGTCAAAACTCTGTTTTATGTTAGCCTGTATTAATTTTGTGACCTTGGCTAAATTACCTTGTGTCCATAAGAGAACTCTAGTGTGGCTAAAGAAGCCTAGACATTATCCAAAATGAAATCTCCTATCTGTGTTTATGAGCTTTACAATGTAAACATATGATTTAAGCTTCCTTTCATCTCCTTTTCTTCCTCTTTAAAATGGTGATAATAATAGCTTTTTATATGACAGTTAATAAGACTTTATGTAAAATTATAAGCATAATTTGGTATGTGATAAGGGCTTAATAGGTGTTATAACTGTTCATCTATCATTCTTGTTAAATTCATGGATTGTTTTGGGAATCCTTGAGAAGGCTTTCCATCACCGTGCAGCAGAGAATAGAACATACCAAGTGTCAGAAGAAAAAGAAATCAAGCTCTTTGGTTAGAGAGAAATACAAGAAATAAGATTTACTACTACTCAAGAAGATAGAATAACCACAAGGTGATTGCCGCTTGCCTTGTCCCTTGATATTTTCCCAGAAAACAGCTAAACCAAACAGAAGGACCATGGACGAAGGACAAACTCCAGCTGGATCTGCAGTTTTATGACAATTACAATATTTATATTTGTTTTCCAGAAATAAGATCAGGCACTCATTGAAACGATAGTTTGCGATGTCTTACTAAATAAGTTTTTAATTTTATTTTTATATGCCCTGGGGAAATATGTTGCTGTACTTGAAAGCACTCTTTAAAAATGCTTTCTCATTTTAAAATAAAAATGAGGGAAAATGAAGGGATGGGAACAGCTCAATAGAAGCTGTTATAGACTTGACAGGGGCCAGAAATATAGGAAGAAGACAATTATGGTTTCTTGAATTTGTGCTGTGTGCTAGACCACAGGCTGGATATCTGCATATGTAAATTAAACTCAAACACGCAACAAATTTATGGAGTAACATTTTACAGATGAGGAAACAGAGTCTCTGAGAGATTACATGAAATGTCTTTGATCACATATCTAGTGCTGGGGAGACCTGAGCAACTTTTCCTCTTTTTCCCCCACAAACAGAGGGATTATAATTTTCTACCCTTCTTATAGCTGGGCAGGGCCAAGTTACTATCTCTGTGTTGTGAGCAGAAGTGACTGACATGAGCCACTTCTTGACTGATATACTTAATATAGGTGTTCTCTTCCTGGCTACACCGGCATAGCAAACAACACATTCCAGATGGTAGTTGTGTAAACACCACTAGCCTGTAGCTGTGAATTTCTGTATGGAGATGGTTGCTTTGGAAACTTACCCCTCTCCACAATGGGTTTTGTATGAAAAACAAAGAAATCTTTGGTATCCCCAGTATGATTGGAAGACAGGTTTTCCTGGTGGCAAACTTTTTACTCTTTTCCTATACTTTTCTCCCTTCAAAAACCACAGTTTCTTTTTGGAGGGGTGTTTAGGTAAAACCATACAGATTTGTTCAGTCTCTTAGGATTTTTACCATCATTCAGTTCAGAAATAGAAATAGTATTACGTTCTTACATGGAGAAATTTGTCATTTTCCTAAGTTACCTTGTAGAAAACTACTCAAGGAACACAGGCCCATATTCAAACTGTTTGCTCAAATCTTGATGTCCGCCTAAATGAAAGTATTGTTAGTTCAAGACCATCTAAGTCCTTTCTGTCAATCGGGGGCGGGGGGGCGGGGTTAAGAGTGAAATGTTTGTTGTAGCACTGAACATGTAACTAAGAACAGCTTATGGGAGTGATTAAAAAAAAAATCCCATTTCCATATAGCAGAAGTATAATAAATAATTCAGCCTTTACATACAGATTGGATCCCTTAAAGGCAAAGAATGAATATGCTCAGCATATTAATGCTTTTCAGATTTTGTTTTGTGAGATGTTTAGCAATTTCAATGAACTCATAGTGCTTTTATTTGAGAACCCTGGGCATTCCATTTTTAAGGATATTGAATAAAATACAGGACATGAATACAGATGTTGATCTTTGAGCATAAATATTCCTTATTTAATTTTTTTATTGAGGTAAAATTAGCATGTAACATTATATTAGTTTCAGTTATGCAACATAATAATTCGGTATCTGTATAAACTATAAGGTGAACACCACAATAAATCTAGTTACCATCTGTCACCATACAAGAGACCTGCTTCATACTTGTTACAACCTACCCACCAACTTCTTTCCCTATGATAACTACCAATCTGTTCCCTGTATCTACAAGTTTTGTTTTGTTTGTTTCATTTTTAGATTCCACATATAAATTAAATCATATGGTATTTGTCTCTGTCTTATTTCACTTAGCATAATATGCCCAAGGTCCATCCATGTTGTCACAATTGGCAAGATTTCCTTCTTTATTTTATGACGGAGTAGTATTCCATTGTGTATATATGCCACATTGTCTTCATTCATCCAGTGATGGACACTTAGATTGTTTCCATATCTTGGTCATTGCAAATATTGCACAATTAACATAAGGGTGCATTTTTTTCCAATTGGTGTTTTCATTTTCTTCAGATTAATACCTGTATGTAGAATAATTTGCTAGATCATAAGGTAGTTCTATTTTTTAAAATTTTTTGAGGAAACCCCATATTATTTTCTATAGTGGCTATACCAGTTTACGTTCCCACCAACAGTGCATGAGGGTCTCTTTTTCTTTGTAAACTCTCCAACATGATTTCTTATCTTTTTCATACTAGCCATTCTGACAGGTGTGAGATAATATCTCATTGTGGTTCTTCTTTGTATTTCCCTGATGATTAGTGATGTTGGACATCTTTTCATGTGTCTGGTAACCATCTACATATCTTCTTTGGAAAACTGTCTATTCAGATCCTCTACCCATTTTTAATTAAATTTGTTGTTGTTATCGTTACTGAGTTGTATGATTTTATATATTTTGTATATTAGCTCCTTATGGGATATATAATTTGTGAATACCTTCTTCCATTCAGTAGGCTGACTTTTTATTTTGTCGATGGTTTCCTTCACTGTACAGAAGCTTTTTAGTGTGGTGTACTCCCATTTGTTTATTTTTGCTTTCATTGTTAATGCCTTTGAAGTCAGATCCAAAACAACAACAACGACACTCACCAAAAGCAATGCCAAGGAGCTTCCTGCTTATGTTTTCTCCTAGAAGATTTATGCTTTCTGGTCTTAACTTCAAATCTTTAATCCACTTTTGTTAATTTTTGTGGACAGTGTAAGATAGTGGTCCAGTTTCGTTCCTTTGCATGGGTTTGTCCAGTTGTGCCAACACCATTTTTTGAAAATTCTGTCCTTTCTCCATCGTATATAGTCTTGTCTTTTTATTGTGAATTAATTGACCCTATATGCATGGGTTTATTTCCAGGTTCTCTATTCTGCTCCATTGTTGTATGTGTCTGTTTTTATGTTCACACCATACTGGTTTGATTACTATAGATTTGTTGTACAATGTAAAATTAGGGAAGTGATACCTCTAGCTTTAAATTTCTTTCTCAAGATTGCTTTGGCTATTCAAGGTCTTTTGTGCTTCCATACAAATTTTAGAATTATTTGTTCTAGTCTTGTGAAAACTGTTATTGGAATTTTGATAGGGATTGCACTGAATCCACAGTTGTTTAGGGGTAGTGTGGGCATTTTAACAATATTAATTCTTCCAATCCATGAGCATGAAATATCTTTCCATTTATTTGTATCTTCTTTAATTTCTTTTTATCAATGTCTTATAGTAATCAGTGTACAGGTCTCTCACTTCCTTGGTTAAATTTATCCATTGTTATTTTATTCTTTTTGATGTAATTGTAAGTGGGATTGCTTTCTTAATTTCTGTTTCTGCAACCTATAATTGTATATAAAAATGCAACCTATTTCCATATATTAATTTTGTATCCTGAAAATTTACTGAATTCATTTATCAGCTCTAAGAATTTTTTGGTGGTCTTTAAGTATTTTCTATATATAATATCACATCACCTGCAAATGGTGTCAGTTTTACTCCTTCCTTTCCTATTTGGATGCCTTTTGTTCCTTTTTCTTGACTAATTGCTATGGCTAGGACTTCCAATACTATGTTAAATAACAGTGGCAATAAGTCAGTTAAGCGTCGGCCTTCAGCTCAGGTCATGATCCCAGGGTACTGGAATGAACCCCATATAGGCCTCCCTGCTCAGTGGGGAGCCTGCTTCTCCCTCTGCTGCTTCCCCTGCTTGTACATTCTCTCTCTCTCTTTTTCTGTCAAATAAATAAATAAAATCTTAAAAAAAAATAGGCATCCTTATCTTGTTTCTAATATTAGAGGAAAAACTTTCAGCTTTTCACCATTGAGTATGATGTTTGCTATGGGTTTGTCATATATGACCTTTATTATGGTGAGGTATGTTCCCTCCATCCCTGCTTTGTTGAGATTTTATCATAAACAGATGTTGAATTTAGTCAAAATTTTTTTCTGTGTTTATTGAGATGGTAATATGATTTCATCCTTCACTTCATTAATGTGGTGTATCATGTTGATTGATATACATATATTGAACCATCCTTGCATTCTTGGAATAAAACCCATTTGATCATGACATATGATCCTTTTCAAGTATTGTTGAGTTTGTTTGCTAATATTTTGTTGAGGACATTTGCATATGTTCATCAGAGATATTGGCCTGTAATTTTCTTTTTTTTATGGTAACTTGTCTGGTAATGGTATCAGGGTAAGGCTGGCCTTGTAAAATGAGTTTGGGAGTCTTCACTACTCTTCAGTTTTTTGGAGCATTTGAGAAGGATAGGTATTCAATATTTCAATGGTATAATTCACTACTTAAGCTATCTGAACCTGGACTTTTGTTTGTTGGTAGATTTTCAATGACTGATTCAATCTCCTTACTAGTAATTGGTATTCGGATCTTCTACTTCTTTATGATTCAGTCTTAGAAGATTGTATGTTCTTAAGTATTTATCAGTTTCTTCTATGTTGTCCAGTTTGTTGGCATACAATTTTTCATAATAGTCTCTTATGACGTTTTCTATGTCTATGGTATCAGCTGTTAACTTCTCTTTCATTTCAGCTTTTATTTATTCGAGACTTCTCTCTTTTTAGCTTGGTAACTCTAGCTAAAGATTTGTCAATTTTGTTTATCCTCTCAAATAACCAGCTCTTAGTTTCACTGATCTTTTCTATTTGTATTTTATTTTCTAATCAATTTATTTCCACTCCGATCTTTACTATTTTCTCCCTTCTATTAATTTTGGGCTCCTTTTTCTAGTTTCTTTAGGTATAAAGTTAGATTATTTATTTGAGATTTTTCTTGTTTCTTGAGGTTGGCTTGTATTGTCATAACCTGCCCTCTTAGAGTTATTTTTAGTGCAGCCCATAGATTTGGGTGGTTGTATTTCCCTTTTCATATGTCTCAAAGTATTTTTGTATTTCCTTTTTGATTTCTTCATTGACCATTGGTTGTTTAGTAGAATGCTGTTTAATACCCACATCTTTATAATTTTTCGGTTTTCTACCTGTAATTGATTTCTAGTTTCATACCCTTGTAGTTAGAGAAGTTGCTTCAGTATCTTCCGAATGATTTCAATATTCTTAGGTTTATGGAGACTTGTTCTGTGGCCTAATATGGGACCTATCCTGGTGAATGTTCTATGTGCACTTGAGCAGAATGTGTATTCTGCTGCTTTTGAATGGAATGTTCTGTATATATCTACTAGTATCTCATTATTGATATTCTGTCTAGATGATCTATACATTAATGTAAACGGGGTATTAAGGTCTTCTGGTATTGCATGGTTGTCAATTTTTCCCTTCAGGTCTGTTAACGTTTGCTTTACATATTTAAGTACTTCTATGTTGGGTGGAAACATAAATACTTACAAATGTCATATCTTCTTGTTAGATCGACCCCTTTATCACTGTGTAATGCCCTTCTTTGTCTTTTATTAGTCTTTGTTTTAAAATCTATTTGTCTGATATAAGTACAGCTACCCAAGCTATATTTTCATTTCCATTTGCCTGCAATACCTTTTTCCATCCCTTCACTTTCAGTCTGTGTGTGTACTTAGCTATGAAGTTAGTCTCTTTTGTAAGCAACATATAGATGAGCATTGATTTTTATCCATTTTTTAATCCATTCATCTTTTATGTATCTACTGCAGGTTGCTGCTTTGTGGTTACCATATAGTTTATGTTATATATATATATATATATACACACACACATATATATACACACACACATATATATATTTATGTAACATATATATACATATATATACACACACACACACACACACACAACTATATGGTAGCAACTTAAATTTGAACACATTCTAAAAACTCCACATTTCACCCTACCACATTTTATGTTGACATATTTTACATATTTTTCTTTTGTGTATCCCTTAACTATTATAGTTATAGTTATTTTTACTACTTTTGTATTTTAACCTTCGTACTAGCTTTATAAGTGGCTAATTCATTACCATTACTATTCACTTTTACCAGTGAGATTTTACTTTCATATGTTTTTTCTTTTATATGTTCTTCTTGTTAGTGCCTTTCCTTTTCAGTTTAAAGAAAACATTTTCACATTTCTTGTGATGAACTCCTTCAGCTTTTGCTCCTCTGCTAAACTCTTTCTTTCAATTCTAAATGATAGCTTTGTTGGGTAGAATACATTCTTAATTGGAAGTTCTTTCTTTCAGCACTTCAAATATATCATTCCACTCCCTTTTGGCCTGCAGAATTTCTGATGAAAAATCAGCTTAGAGTCCTATGGGGGAGACTTCCCTTGTTGGTAACAAGCAGTTTTTCTCTCGTTGCATTTAATATTTTTTAACTTTTGACATTTTAATTATAATGTGTCTTGGTGTGGATCTCATTGGGTTCATCTTATTTGGAACTTTCTGAGATTCCTGGATATCTTCTTCTGTCCCAAGGTTAGGGAAGTTTTCAGCCATTATTTCCTTAAGTAAGTTTTCTGCCCCTTTCTTTTTCTTCTCCTTCTAGGACCTCTCTAATATAAAAGTTATTCCACATCCTGTTCTATAGGTGTCCTAAGCTATTTTCACTTTTTTAAGTTTTTTTTTCTTCTTTTTGCTGCTCTCTTTGGGTGAGTTCCATTGGTTTTCCAGGTTGCTAATTTGTTCTACCACTTCATCTAGTTTGCTGTTTAATCCCTCCAACATATTTTTCAGTTAAGATATTGTACTCTTCAGCTCTGTGATTTCTGTTTATTATTTTCAATCTCTTTGTTGAAGTTCTTACTGTTATTGTTTATTCTGCCAAATTTGGGGAGCATCTTTATAACCATTACTTTGGACTCTATGTCAGATTGATTACTTGTCTCCATTTCATTAAGGTCTTTTTCAGAGGTTTTGTCTAATTCTTTCATTTGGAACATATTCCTCTATTTTCTCATTTTCCTTGCTTCTGGTGTTTGTTTCTATGCACTATGCAAACAGCTTCCTCTCCCAGTCTTGAAGGTGTGGCCTTGTGTAGGAGATAAACCTTATCATTTAACCTTGCCCTTGTTCTTAATTGTCTCTAAAACCTCTATGATTGTCTAAGTAGCTTGATTTATTCTTTTTTTTTTTAAGTTCTTATTTATTTGACAGAGAGAGATAGCCAGTGAGAGAGGGAACACAAGCAGGGGGAGTGGGAGAGGAAGAAGCAGGCTCCTAGCAGAGGAGCCTGATGCGGGGCTCGATCCCAGAACGCCGGGATCACGCCCTGAGCCGAAGGCAGATGCTTAACGACTGAGCCACCCAGGTGCCCCAGCTTGATTTATTCTTGATAAGTCCTAGTATTTGAAAGTGTGCCAGAACCTGTCAGTGTTCCCAAGAGAGTGATCTCAGTCAGCACCTGGATTCAGGCTGATTGGAAGCCAGATCCTCAGGCAGCAGCTTTTAAAGTATGCAGATATATATACAGCCCTCTGGACTGCAATCATAGACCCTCCTAACCTCTAGACCGGCAGATCTGAAGGTGCCCCCTGGGTGACAGTTGCAAGAATCAGAGCTTCAGACTCGTCTATAAGCTCCATTTTAGGAGGTACCAGTGAGCTATGGTAAGGCCAAGGGAGGGCTCACAGATGGAGTCTCCCTGCCGGTGTTCCTTGAAAGTGCTTCTGTAGCCTTTAGACATGTGGCAAACTTAAAGTCTGTCTCTCAGGTTGAAGATCTAGGACCATTAAATGGGTAGTGTGTAGTGCCCTGAGGGTAGTATCCTGCCCAGAACTGTCTGTCATATTGTTAGAATCCCATGGGGCCCAGGAGCACAAGCCCCTCTGGCCAGCAGAACCAGACAGTCAAGAAGCCTCCACTTTGTGAGCTGTGCTTGACTATCAGCTTTAGCAAGGCTGTATCAGGAGAGTGTTGGGGGCACAGGATGCACCAGGCTTTAGGGAGGCCTGGGAAAAGCACAGGGGACAGGGTACCCTCATCATTTTGGCAATGCCTAGGAAGAGCACTGAGGGCAGGATACATCTGTGGCTTTAGCAATGCTGGAGAAGTACACTGCGGGCAAAGCACGGTTTTGGCTTTGTTATGCTTGTGTCCATGTGCACCTGCCTGCACTAACAAGTGAGAGAGAGAATGCAAAAAATGGCATTCACCAATGCCTCTATCTGAAGAAAAATCCCAAATAATCCCTGCCCCTCCAGCAGATGCTTTAAGATTAGCAACTTAATTTTTTTCACATATAGTCCAGTTACTTCTCAAACGCCCGCCCTTGTGCAGGTTTCTGGGATGAATGAGTCTGTACATGAGCTCCCTGAAAGGAGGATCTTAGATCCCCACAGTTTCCAGGTCATCTGAAGCTAAGCCCCATTGCTTCTCAAAGCCAGACATTTTTGGAGCCTCATCTCTCCAGTGCAGGTCTCCAAGATTGGGGTGACTAAAGTGAGGCACAAACCTCTAGTTTCTCAGGGAAAGGCTTCAGGTCCATCAGATCCTTTCTTATAATGTGTCACCACACTGGGGATAGAGTTTTTGGCAAGACCAAGTCTCCGCCTCCTATCTATCTTAATGGTCCTTTTATCCCTGTTGTAGAAGAAACTTTTGGCTAGTTTTCAGTTCTTTTGCAGTGAGAATTATTTCATACAGTTGTAGATTTGGTGTGCCGTGAGAGGAGGTGAGTTCAGGGTCTTCCCATACCACCATCTTGAACCCCAACCACAGCCCCCCCCCCTCCGGCTTAATATTGCACAATGTAATAATCCTCAGGTCTATAAACCGGGCTCAAGTCCCTCTTATGGCTTTCTCTTTGAATTTGCAAAAGTCACACATTATCCTGCAATTCAGATTCCTGATTTATAAAAAGTGGTGAAGTGAAATAAAATATGGTGATTTTGGTAAATAATACAGGGTAAAAACAAAACAGCAAATGTACTGAATGTTTTACATGCACTTTTGTGGACAGATGAATTAAAGATCCTTTTTTAGTGGTTTGTTATGGCTGACACTATGCTGATATTTCTTATTATATTTGGATTTCTTTTTTTATTAAGACATAATTGACATATAACCTTATGTTACTTTCAGATGTACAACCTAATGAGTCAGTATTTGTATATATTCTGAAATGAACACCACAGGAAGTCTGGTTAACATCCATCATCATAGTTACATTTTTTTCCCTTGTGTTGTGAACTTTTAAGATCTATTCTCTTAGCAACTTCCAAATATGTAATACGGTATTATTAACTACAGTCACCACACCATTATATCCCCGTGACTTGTTTATTTTAAAACTGGATGTTTGTGACTTTTGATGCCCTTCACCCATTTTGTCCACCCCCCAACACCTGCCTCTGGCAACCACCAATCTGTTCTATTTGTATTCTTAAGCATGATACAATATTTGAGCCTATAACAATTAAGAGTCCACACAATTTCTCTTATTGTGTTACAGAATTGTGCCCGTAAAGTATAAACAGATGCTTTTGGTGAAACTTCCTTGGGAAAAGGAGTCAGTGATGAGGAAAATGCTCTGCTTTTGATGCAGAAGAAAAAGTTAAGTGGCACTAAGAGAACTGAGCCCTCACCAATCTGTGGAGCTACCTTGGTGGCATAATACACTCTGTATGGCTGATGCACTGAGACACAGTCTTCTATGAGTCCCTTTGTAGTACCTGGTCAAAAGTCTTCACAGGGACCAACACAGCTGAGACATGGTCCAGGCAGAATCATTTCTCACCTATCCTCAATTTTGTCCATCTTAAGGGGCAGAAGTCGTGACTGAAGAAGTCATCTGTCTTGGGGACTAGGAATGAGAAAGAGGAGGGAAAGCTAATTTCCTTTCCCTCACATCTGTAGCATTACATTACCTGTGCTCAATTCCATGGTTTACACAAGTATGTGATTTTCTATTCCTTTTTCTAGCTATGAGGCAATCCAAAGTGTGCAGATAGACTAGAGCTAGGAATTGAACCACTGAGGATAGAGGGGCTAATATATGCTGTATAGAGAGAGCTGGCAGGCCAAATTCAAGCTTGAGCTGATAATTACAAATTCAGAAGTGGAGAGACAAAATATAAAGGCACATGAAGATAGATATTAGCCAATTCCATATTTATTCATAACTCAGTTGAAATTCCACATCTTCCATAAATTTTTCCAGATGCCTCTTTCAGAAGAAATGATTCTTTATATAATCCTCTTGTATTTTTTTGCAGATCATAATTGAAAGATGCATCCAGACTTGGACAAATAAAGATAAAGGGAGGATATGTGAGAGACTTCACAAGGCAAGTAATGGTGCATTTTTATGGCTTATTTTTAATACCAGGTGCTTGATATGTGGGTGAATCAACCTGGTTTAAAGATGCAAGGCTGATATGGTCATAAATTTTGTATGGTAGCTTCCTTCCTATGACAAATGCAGTCTGGATCTGTGATGATGCTTTTGGCTGTATAATAAGTGAGTGATCCGATGAACCACTGAACCAGATAATGAATCAGTGTTGGGCCTGATTACATTTTAAATGCATATTAACCATTTAACCTCAGTTGGAAGTAGTATTGGAAAAGAGTCTAAAATGATTTACAAGTTTGATATAAATAAACAGAAATCTTTAAAAACTAAGTAAAAGGAGACCACTCAGGCAAAATGTATGCCAACTAACACACAGTAGGCATCTAATAAATGTCCTTTCCCTCCTATTAATTTTGGGCCAAATCTGAGCTTCTGTCAACTAAATGATTATGTAGACGAGATTGTTGACTGAATTTTCCTTTAAATGATCCAAATTTATGGCCCTGAAATTCCCAAAAAAGGTTTCATTTTTTAAACAGCTTTATTAATGTATAATTCATGTACCATGAATTACACATTTTAAGGTATATAATTTGATGAGTTTGGGTATATGCAAGAGTGTGTGTTACCATCACCAAAATCAGTCTAATATATATGTATCAAACACCATCCAGGGTTTCCTTATGTTCTCTGTTTTTTTGTTTGTTTTGTTTGTTTGCTTTGGTGGTGAAAACACTTAACATGAGATCTAACCTCTCAACAGATTTTGATGCACACAATTCTCTATTGCTTACTATAGATAATATTTTATACACCGGATCTCTAGAACTCACTCGTCTAGCATAATTAACTATTTTGTATTTCCCCCATCCCCAGCTTCCGTAAACCACTATTGTGACTCGGAGAGTAAAGGAAAAAGAAATACAGAAAAAAATTAAATTTCCTTACTACTTAGCAGACCATTGACAAATATTTGAGACAGGCAGAGTGCCCTTCCTCTAGGAACTCAACTGCCACAGTGTTAATACTTTGCTAACGGTAAAAGGAAACCTTAGCTTGACATTAGTCTGACCTCCAGGATCCTGTAAGTCTTCTTTAACACATAGAAATCCCTTTGGAAACTTTCTTTATCTCTACTCCCCAACCAAGATATATGTTAGCTATCATCCTCTAAACATTTGGCCACTGACATATATCTGAAGGGTCTCATGACTAAGGTTTTCCTAGACAGTAGTGAATGGCAGCAGCTAATCCCTCAAGGTCATGGAAACCTTGCTTCCAAATTCCCTGGAGACTTGTGCTATCCCTAACCCCCTCCCAACTTGAAAATATATAATCGGCCACTCATCACCCCAGTGCAGCTCTTTCTGCCCACGGGTCCTGTCCTTGTACTTTAATAAAACTACCTTTTTTGCACTGAAGATGTCTCAAGAATTCTTTTTTGACTGTTTGCTCCCGAACTCCAACATTTTACAATTGTATTCTCTGATTTTGTGTTTGACTATTTCTGATACTTCAAAAAAGTATAAAAAGTTATCACCTAAGTTTTTAACATGCTATCCTATGAAGAAGCTGAAATCTCATATGTTTATGAAATGTAATATTTAATTTACTTAAATTAATTAATTTTTAAAAGATTTTATTTATTTACTTGAGAGGGAAAGAGAGAAAGAGACATAGAGCAGAAGAGCACAGGGAGGGAGAAGCAGACTCCCTGCTGAGCAGAGAGCCCCATGTGGGACTCAATCCCAAGACCCTGAGATCATGACCAGAGCCGAAGGCAAACAGACACCTAACCAACTGAGCCATCCAGGCACCCCTAACTTACTTTAATTTAAATAACCAGTAATGTGTTGATAAAACAAAGCTGAGTCTGTTGATTAACAACAGAGAGTGAGACCACCATCCTCTGCAAAATTTTGGCAGTGTCTCAGAGGAAGGAAAAAAAGGACAGGATTTATTGAAAATTTGAAGTTTGGTTTAAGGCAAGTCTTTTCATATGGGGACTTGATTAGAACTGGAAAAAGATCATTTTCCTTGGTGGAAACAACAAGGCAAAGATTCTGAGGCAAATGATTCATACGATTTTAGGATGCAAACTGTCTCTTGATGAATATTTCAGCAAATTCCTGTAATGGACAAATCAAGCCATTTGCCTGGGCGTGTGGCTTTCCGAAAAATACTACTACTAATAATACTAATAATGACAGTGTAATAACAAGCGTCAGGTTGAGGTAGATAGTAAAATAGTTTCAGTTCTCGGTGTCTAGGCTGGGTATGCAGACTGTCGGTTTCATTTCTCAGTGTGATTTCTATTTGTGTGTCTCTATGCTAGGAAAGCCACAATGAATAAAATAGCATCTACCTTCTAGGATCTCAGATTTGTAAAAACTCAAAAAAAAAAAAAAAGCACTAATAATTATATCACCATGATGTTGATATTGTAGCTATAGAACAAGAAGTTCAGAGAAAGAAACACAACTCTACTAAGAAATAGCAGTAAACTTTCTTTGAAGAGTTCATACCTCAGCTGAGCCTGGAAGGACAAGAAGGAATAACCGAGTTAGGGCAGTAGGGCTAGGAGGCAATATTCCAAGGAGGAAAAATAGCAGGTACATATTTTATGGTGTTTTTGGAACAACTCAGGGTGCTCAGAGAACCAGTTTGGTTTGGCTGATAATGCTATATTCAAATACAATATGCAAGAGGTTAGGTAAGTGAAGAAGCTTGAATACTATCTAGTGTTTTGGCTTTATGTGTAGGCAAAGGGGCATAAGTGTAGGAAAAATGAATAATACTGGTAACTGTTGAAGAAAATTAACATCTAGATTCTATTCTTTAGTCCTAGAAACTGAGCCCTTGGAATTTAAAAGGCCTGGCTTCCCCTTAGGGCATATGGACATTAACAAGCACAGGGCTTTTCTTATGATTTTCACAGTATTGTTACAATGCTGATTGAGAATCTGCCTGCAATAAAGCCAATAATACCACAGTTACACTTGAACAAGATAGATTCAACAAGTCTCTGCAGACTTCATCTGAAGAAAAGGAAATAGACTATCACCCAAAATATGTCAAATTACAAGTACCCTTTAGAGTCCTTTTACTTATCTCAGACTTCTTTGGGATTAAGCTCAATGAAAGATAAGTAATAATAGACAAGAGAAAGAGACAGAGGGAGAGAGAGAGAGAGAGGATTAAAAGAGGGGTATAATACTACAGTTAGAAGTGATAGGCAAAGAATGGCCACAAGTGGATCGCACCTCTTCAATACATATTTATTAAATCAGGTATCAATTCACTGAACAATGTTTTTTGATACTTATGTTCTAAGAACCCTTAAATATATTGGGAAAATAAACACAAATAACTCCTAATTGTTGCCTTAGAAGATCCCATAGTTTCCAAAGAGTGACAAAGAAAGTGAGTCAGCAGCTAACTATAAAATGTTTTCAATTTAATGTATATATTTCTATTATGATGTGTATTATATTTAATAAACATATAGGGATAGAAAGTATAGCTCTGAAAAAGAAGGAGAAAGGAAATGCAGTCGCTAAAGAAGGTTAAGAATAAAAAGACATTTTTTATGATGTAAGAAATCTGAGTATGTTTAAATCTGATATTATTGGAGAAGAATGGAATCCAAAAAGAAGGTGAGAGGTGGATTGATCAAGGATTAGTGCTTTGTGAAGTGGGTATCTCAGAAAGAAAACAAGAAAAAGGAAGTATGAATGTTGGCAATGAATTGGTTGAAGAGATGCATAGTTAATTCTCAAGGAGTGAAAGTATAAAATAAAAACTAAATAGGCTTAACATGTGAAAGAAAGTAGAGGGGTAACAAGAAAGTTATAATGGTAATGGAGTACTGAATAAAAGATCTGTTCAATTGTGAATGTCTTAATCTGGCAACATGTTATTCAAGTTCTCTTGAAATAAATCCAAGTTTTGATGAATGAGAAGGTACAAGGCTCTAGTTAGATATTCAGCTTACTCATTTTTTTGTTTATCTATCTTATATTGGATAATTCTAGTTTTTGGTCTTTGGAATGTGTGAATGAAGTAGAGACAAAATAGCAATTATTGAGTGAGTTACATATATCCTGATTTTTTTTTTTTTTTTACCCCAAGTAAGTTATGGTTTAATGTCATCTTGGTGCAATTAAGAATAGCATACTTTTTTACTCTTAGAAAAGTCCTTATTAAGATAATTAATTTTAAGTTGCCCTAGTTGTTGGAATTGAAGTCATCAAGCAATACAGGACTGGACTTTGGAATGGGTCACCAGATTAATATTGATGTCACCCAATATGATGGTAGAACTTGGAACAGGAAGAGAATAGTGAGATGGGTAACAAAGTCTTCCAAACTTATAAAAGAGTGATCAAATTAGCAGTGGAGGACAAGGATGAAGACGAAAAGAATCGTCTAACTCTGTAGAAAATTCTCAAAGAAGTGTAGTCTTCTTTTCTTTCTTTCTTTTTAAACATATAGAGGTAATAGTAGTAGATCCTGAAGTAAACCTGGGTACTCAATGATTCCACTTATACTCATGAGCTGTACAAAAATAAGGAACATTTATTCAAAAGAAATGCTGTGAAAGTAGCATCCTTCAGGGAGCCCTATGTTTTGGTTAGTTCAGGAAATTCGATGGGAGCATGAAAAGAGATTTCAGAAATTCTGAAAGGCAGAGGTAAGAGAAAGGGTTAAGGAGATGTTGAGCACAATTTAGGTCTTTTAAAATACCACTGATTACAGTTACTAACATTTTAGGTAGTGACCAAGCATGGCAGGACTGTGAGGCATTATAATTGTAACTGAATAGACATGTTTTTCAAAAGAATTGATCTAGGCAGTTACATATAAAACGAAAGGAAAATAGGTAAGTGGTAGTACTCAGGCCTCTCAAAATGGGTCAGCTGCAGCTTAAACTGATTCTACTTCTATGGATGACTAGTTCAGGTGAGCAGGTTGGCAACGGGACAAACCAATTCCCAGGACTGTCACTTCCAATTTGAAAGACCAACAACTTCTCCAGGCTAAAAAGAAGATGTGTTCTTTGGAAAGGGCCAGAAGGTCTCCAAGAAGAGAGTGGAAATGGAGGAGGTGGCTTTAAAATGGAAGAGAAGTTCCTTGGATATGTATTCATTTGTCAGTGGGATACTCAAGTTTAAAATATCTGCAAAAGTTGGGAAAATGTCAGACTCAACATTCTGTAGAAGTTATGTTTAGCTTAAGAGAACTATTTGCAAACCACTTTCTTTGAGTAAAGAATCAGAATTATGACAATGAAAAGCATCAGGGGAGGGTACAAGGGGAGTGGACGGAATTGGAAAAAGGGAAGAGAGGGAATGTATCTACCTGTAATGAAGTGTTTAAAAAAAAAACAAAGGAAAAATTAATGAAGTAGGACAAAAATAGTGCCCTCGAAAGTAAGCAGAGAATTTCAAAAAGCAGAATATCAGCACTGTGAAACAACAGGGCAATCATACTGAATGAGAAAAATGCCTTGACAGGTATAAAAGACCTTGACGGGCCTTTCTAAAAGTCTTTTGCAAAACAATATTAGGTGTAAGTTTTTCTAGCAGGCTTTGTATACCAATGAGCTTCCTATAATGAGATGGTGTTATTGGTAATGATTAAAACTCCACAGGCAGGTAACACTGCAAAGATTAATAGGTCGTCCCATACTGAGTGACTGTAAAGATAGTCCTGTTGTTTGCGGATTCTATAGCAGCTCAAGCAGGATTATCTTTGGACTCCACAGTCTGACTCATTCTTCTTTTCATTCACTCAACAAATATTTATTGAACTTCTTGTATGCACAAGGTATAGGCTGGTCACTGTCTTCAGAACACACTATCACATTTCTGAGGACTGAATGGCATGTCTTTTTGGGGGAGAGAGCAATAGAACTGCAACAGTTTTTTAAATATTTGTAGTGGTTTTGCCTATGACTATATACAGTATTAGGACCATTTAAGTATCCAATATGTATTTTTTTAAATCAATTCCCAGGCACCTTACTTCATGAAACTTCCTTTATCTATTTGCCAGTGTGCATCATGATGCCATAAAAACACCCTCATTTTGCATGTATTGGACCTGTGTGTTTGCATATCTGATGGGGCACAACCATCAGCAAATAACAACTTGCAGGTGCTTATCTTAAGGACTCCCAACTGTTACTATAACTATTGGTTTAAAAGATGGGATAGAAAGAAAATGCTTCTGAGTCTTTTGGGTATGTAAAATGTTGAAGTAGAACACAAAACATGTGTCAAAGAACATAAATTCCCTTGTCAAGACGAATCACTTAGATCAGCATTTCCCAAAATAGTCTCTGGAGAACAGTAAGAAGCAGGATACTAACTTATTAAAGGAATTCTGGTCAACGAAGTTTAGAAAGTGTTGCCTTAGTATAAGTTAAGCAGGTTTCTCTGCTGCAAGACGTAAAGCCTTTAATTTGATACTGTGCTTTAAAATCTCCAATCACAGTGAAAAAAATGACCAGTTATTCACCTAGAAACACTAATCACTTATAATATTGGTACTTCCTGGAATACATTTGTTGAAATCCTACCTTGACAAAAACAATGGATTATATTATAAAGTTGTTCCAAAGTTTTTAAAGGATTTGTTTCCCCAATTAAAAAAAAAACCTTATAATAATACAATTCAATTGAGAATCCTTGTTTGATTTGTTTCTTAGTTCAAATAGAACACTCAAATTGTCGTTTTCAACACAAATAGGCAGGTTAAAATCAGTGGAAAATGTATTACCGGTAGTAAATGAAATTTTTCAGTTTGCTAAAAAATATGATTCTTTAAAATTCAGGGATAAATATTAGGCAATAGACCACGTTGATTAAGGGCATATGTTAAGGAGATAATCCATCTTGTGAACAAATCCTGGCTTTGACATGTACTAACTATAAATTGGGATAAGTTTCACAATTCCAAGTTCCTCAATTTTTTCATCTGGAAAATGAAAGAGGAATAGTAGCTAACCTCACAAAAGTGAGTTAATAAATATGAAGCACAGAGTGCCTGCTTATAACATTGCATAAAAAATGTTACGTATTTTATCATTATATGCAAAGGCATTGTGTTAAGCTCAATAAATGGCGAATGCCAACAACATAAAATAAAAAGGTTAAATGCATAATGACTATATGTTAGACTACTGTTCAAATTTGGTTATTTCTTATAAAATGCTGAAACTGGGGAGTTTGATGTATTGTGTAATTAAAATCATTTATCCGAAGATTTATTAGGTACTTCGCAAGTTACAACTCATACGAAACAATTTAATTTTATTTCTTAATAGAAATGATAAACAACTTTAGGCAAATTTAGTAATTGTTTGAACTCAATTTCCAAACTAAGATTATTATTTATCTCTAGTATTAAAGACTGATTTTTCCCTTCAAGGTATCTCACAGTCCCAAGCACAAATTTTATGAATAAGGAAACAAGTTAGGATAATTTGCTCAAGGCTACATACCTAATAATTTACAGAACTGAAATTTGAATGTGGCTCCATATGATTTCAAAAATTACAACATTACACAATTTTCTATGATGTTCAAAGATTTTTGCACACAGAATTCAAGAGCCATGTCAGGTAAATAGAAGTTTTAGCTGTATAACCTGTCACGAAGAAGAGAAGAACATCTTTTTTTGGGATCCATATGCTGGAATTTCAGTAACAATCTATAAACAAGAAATTATTTCAGATATTCTTTCACATCAACTTTAAGACAAGGGCATAGAACTTTAGATCATTTAAATAACAGATGAGGTTCAAAACAATGCACTGCTTGAAAAATGTAGAAGCTAATTGTCCAAGTCTCCAGGAGCTACTTTGGAAAATTTAGGAGTTAATGTCCCCTGGGAAAAATTTCATCCAGCTGCCTTCGATTAGGCAATAGAGCAGACAACTTGCAAACCTTCTATAAAGTTTGCATGCCTCCTGACTTGTGAATAATTAGTCAATTTGGTTGTTGATGGATGGTGTCCAGAACTAGCTATGGAGAACAAAGGAAGGACAAAGGACATCGAGACCGAAAGTTTCTTTCTCAATCCAAAAAGGAAAAAAAAAAAAAAGTAGCATTAAATTCTTCTCTGGTTGAACTGATCTTGAAAACAGTTACAAAAAGCTTCACGAAGCTACATCTTACTGACACAGTTTATGAATAGAATATTCTCAACATTTTATTACAAAGTTTAGCATGATCTAAAGGGAACACTTTCTTGTGCAAATAAGACAGCGATGGACAGGCAATAATTTTAAGAAATAAAGCAGGTGTACTTCTGTGTCCATACATTATAAAAAATTATATGCCGATCAACTGGACAACTTAGAAGGGATGGATAAATTCATAGAAACATACAATCTTCCAAAACTGAATCAGAAAGAACTAGAAAATCTGAACAAACTGAATACTAGGAATGAAATTAAATTGGGGGGGGGGGACCCTGCAAAAAACAAAAGCCAAGGACCAGATGGCTTCACAGGTGAATTCTACTAGACTTTAAAGAGTTAGCACCTATTCTTCCCAAACTATTCTGAAAAATAAAAGACGAAGAAAAACTTCCAAATTCATTCTTTCATCCCACATCACCATGATACCAAAGCAAAGGAAGGCACTACAAAACAACAACGACAAACTTCAGGCCAATATTTCTGATGCACACAGATGCAGAAATCCTCTACAAAATATTAGCAAACTGAATTCAACAGTACATTAAAAAAATCACTCACTACCATCAAGTAGGAAAAGCAAGGAATGCAAGGGTAGTTCAGCATTCACAAATCAATCAGTGTGATTCGTCCCATTAACAAGAGGGAGGATAAAAACTAAAAAATCGGAGTTAAGATGGCGGAGGAGTAGGAGACACCGTTTTCAGCCGGTCCTCCGAGTCGAGCTGGATAGGTACCAGACCAGCCTAAACAACCACGGAACCAGCCTGAGACGCAGGAAGACGCATCTGGATCTCTACAAATGAACATCTCCAGCGCTGAGTATTGAGGTACGAAGCGGGGAGCCATGAAACTGTGCACAGATATCGGAAGATAAACGGAAGGGGGAGGGAGCCGCCGCGTTCGGGCGCCGGGAAGCGGCAGCCACTTGCACGGGGGAGCGGGCGGGCTCGAGGTCGGCACCCACAAAACAGCAGACTGAGACCGTGAGCCGGGTGCGCGCGCCACCAGGCATCTCGCGGAACCCCGGAATCCCGGTGCGCTCACTGGATCCAGACTGAGACCGGGAGCTCCGGGAACGCGCGCGGGGCGGCTGGCGGCTGGCGGCGTTAGAAACACAAAGGACAGAGACGCGCCGGCCCTGGAAGTGAGGGCTGGGACGCCGGGTGTGGGGCGCACATCCCAGGACGCTGCAGGGTTGAGCAGCACCAACAGAAACAGAGTTAAAGTGGCCAGAACATTAGTAGAGAACGGGCCGCAATCCTTCTGTTCCGTGACAGAGGCTGAAATTCGGCCGCTGCTGCTCTGACTCTCAGAAGAGGCACAGCAAACCGCCAGGGAAAGCCGCCAGAGAACAAAAGCCTGGAAATACCGGCTCAGAGAGTGCCCATCCCCATCCCCCCTCGCAGGGGACACGGAGACTCTACCCAAACAGGGTTGCCTGAGTATCGGCGCGGCAGGCCCCTCCCCCAGAACACAGAAGGCAGGCTGAAAAATCAAGAAGCCCACAACCCGGGCGCCTGGGTGGCGCAGTCATTGAGCGCCTGCCTTCGGCTTAGGGCGTGATCCCGGCGTTCCGGAAAGGAGTCCCTCATCGGGCTCCTCCGCTGGGAGCCTGCTTCTTCCTCTCCCACTCCCCTGCTTCTGTTCCCTCTCTCGCTGGTTGGCTGCCACATAAATAAATAAATAAAATCTTTAAAGAAGAAGCCCACATCCCTAAGATCCCTATAAAACAAGGGGCACGGCCTGGGACCCAGTCAATAATTTGGGCTCTGGAAACCCCGCAACCTCTCTTCATCAGAATGACAAGAAGGAGAAGCCCCCCCCAGCAAAGAAAAGACAGTGATTCTGTGGCCTCTGCCACAGAAATAATGGATATGGATGTAACCAAATTATCAGAAATGGAATTCAGAGTAACGATGGTCAAAATGATGAGTAGAATTGAAAAAACTATTAACGAAAAGGTTACTGAGAATATAGAATCCCTAAGGACAGAAATGAGAGCGAATCTGACAGAAATTAAAAATTCTATGAGCCAAATGCAGGCAAAACTAGAGGCTCTGACGGCCAGGGTCGCAGAAGCAGAGGAACGGGTTAGTGAATTGGAGGATGGGTTAATAGAGGAAAAAATGAAAATAGAAGATGGTCTTAAAAAAATCCACGCCCACGAATGTAGGTTACGGGAGATTACTGACTCAATGAAACGATCCAATGTTAGAATCATCGGCATCCCCGAGGGGGTGGAGAAAAACAGAGGTCTAGAAGAGATATTTGAACAAATTGTAGCTGAAAACTTCCCTAATCTAGCAAGGGAAACAAACATTCGTGTCCAAGAGGCAGAGAGGACCCCTCCCAAGCTCAACCACGACAAACCTACGCCACGTCACGTCATAGTGCAATTCGCAAATATTAGATGCAAGGATACAGTATTGAAAGCGGCCAGGGCAAAGAAATTTCTCACGTACCAAGGCAAAAGCATCAGAATTACGTCAGACCTGTCTACACAGACCTGGAATGAGAGAAAGGGTTGGGGGAGCATATTTAAAGCTCTTTCAGAGAAAAACATGCAGCCAAGGATCCTTTATCCAGCAAGGCTGTCATTCAGAATTGATGGAGAAATAAAGACATTTCAGAATCGCCAGTCACTAACCAATTTTGTAACCACGAAACCAGCCCTACAGGAGATATTACGGGGGGTTCTATAAAAGTAAAAAGGCCCCAAGAGTGATACAGAACAGAAAGTCACAGCCAATACAAACAAAGACTTTACTGGCAACATGGCAACATTAAAATCATATCTCTCAGTAATCAGTCTTAATGTAAATGGTTTGAACCATCCCATAAAACGCCACAGGGTTGCAGATTGGATAAAAAGAAATGACCCATCCATTTGCTGTCTACAAGAGACTCATTTCGAACCCAAAGATGCATTCAGACTGAGAGTAAGGGGATGGAGTACCATCTTTCACGCAAATGGACCTCAAAAGAAAGCTGGGGTAGCAATTCTCATATCAGATAAATTGGATTTTAAACTACAGACTATAGTTAGAGATGCAGAAGGGCACTATATTATTCTTAAGGGAAGTATTCAACAAGTGGATATGACAATTATAAATATATATGCCCCCAACAGGGGAGCAGCAAGATACACAAGCCAACTCTTAACCAGAATAAAGAGACATATAAATAAAAATACATTAATAGTAGGGGACCTCAACACTCCACTCTCAGAAATAGACAGAACACCCTGGCAAAAACTAAGCAAAGAATCAAAGGCTTTGAATGCCATACTCGACGAGTTGGACCTCATAGATATATATAGAACACTACACCCCAGAACCAAAGAATACTCATTCTATTCTAATGCCCATGGAACATTCTCAAGAATAGACCATGTTCTGGGACACAAAACAGGTCTCAACCGATACCAAAAGATTGAAATTATCCCCTGCATATTCTCAGACCACAACGCTCTGAAATTGGAACTCAACCACAAGGAAAAATTTGGAAGAAACTCAAACACTTGGAGACTAAGAACCATCCTGCTCAGGAATGACTCGATAAACCAGGAAATCAAAAATCAAATTAAACAATTTATGGAGACCAATGAGAATGAAAATACAACAGTCCAAAACCTATGGGATACTGCAAAGGCAGTCCTAAGGGGGAAATACATAGCCATCCAAGCCTCACTCAAAAGAATAGAAAAATCTAAAATGCAGTTTTTATATTCTCACCTCAAGAAGCTGGAACAGCAACAGAGGGACAGGCCTAATCCACGCACGAGGAAGCAGTTGACCAAAATTAGAGCTGAAATCAATCAAGCAGAAACCAGAAGTACAGTAGAGCAGATCAACAGGACTAGAAGCTGGTTCTTTGAGAGAATCAATAAAATTGACAGACCACTGGCAAGACTTATCCAAAAGAAAAGAGAAAGGACCCAGATTATTAAAATTATGAATGAAAAAGGAGAGGTCACGACGAACACCATTGAAATTGGAAGGATTATTAGAAATTTTTATCAACAGCTATATGCCAATAAACTAAGCAATCTGGAAGAGATGGAATCCTTCCTGGAAACCTATAAACTACCAAGATTGAAACCGGAAGAAATTGATTCCTTAAACAGGCCAATTAATTATGAAGAAATTGAGTCAGTGATAAACAACCTTCCAAATAACAAAACTCCAGGCCCGGACGGTTTTCCTGGGGAATTCTACCAAACATTCAAAGAAGAAATAATACCTATTCTCCTAAAGCTATTTCAAAAAATAGAAACAGAAGGAAAGCTACCAAACTCATTCTATGAGGCCAATATTACCTTGATCCCCAAACCAGGCAAAGACCCCCTCAAAAAGGAGAATTACAGACCGATTTCCCTAATGAATATGGACGCCAAAATCCTCAACAAGATACTTGCTAATAGAATCCAACAGTACATTAAAAGGATTATCCATCACGATCAAGTGGGATTCATACCTGGGATGCAAGCGTGGTTCAATATTCGCAAATCAATCAGCGTGATACATCATATCAACAAGAAAAGACTCAGGAACCATATGATCCTCTCAATCGATGCCGAAAAAGCATTTGACAAAATACAGCATCCTTTCCTGATTAAAACCCTTCAGAGTGTAGGAATAGAAGGTACATTTCTCAATCTCATAAAAGCCATCTATGAAAAGCCTACTGCAAATATTATTCTCAATGGGGAAAAGCTGGAAGCCTTTCCCTTAAGATCAGGAACTCGACAAGGATGCCCACTCTCGCCACTATTATTCAACATAGTACTAGAAGTCCTTGCAACAGCAATCAGACGACAAAAAGGGATCAAAGGTATTCAAATTGGCAAAGAAGAAGTCAAAATGTCTCTCTTTGCAGATGACATGATACTCTATATGGAAAACCCAAAAGAAGCCACTCCCAAACTATTAGAAGTTATAGAGCAATTCAGTAACGTGGCGGGATACAAAATCAATGCTCAGAAATCAGTTGCATTTCTATACACGAATAACGAGACCGAAGAAAGAGAAATTAGGGAATCCATCCCATTTACAATAGCACCAAAAACCATACGTTACCTTGGAATTAACTTAACCAGAGACGTAAAGGACCTATATTCTAGAAACTATAAATCACTCTTGAAAGACATTGAGGAAGACATAAAAAGATGGAAAGATATTCCATGCTCATGGATTGGAAGAATTAACATAGTTAAAATGTCCATGCTACCCAGAGCAATCTACACTTTCAATGCTATCCCGATCAAAATACCGAGGACATTTTTCAAAGAACTGGAACAAATAGTCCTTAAATTTGTATGGAAACAGAAAAGGCCCCGAATCTCCAAGGAACTGTTGAAAAGGAAAAACAAAGCTGGGGGCATCACAATGCCGGATTTCGAGCTGTACTACAAAGCTGTGATCACAAAGACAGCATGGTACTGGCACAAAAACAGACACATAGACCAATGGAACAGAATAGAGAGCCCAGAAATGGACCCTCGGCTCTTTGGGCAACTAATATTTGATAAAGCAGGAAAAAACATCCGGTGGGAAAAAGACAGTCTCTTCAATAAATGGTGCTGGGAAAATTGGACAGCTACATGCAAAAGAATGAAACTTGACCACTCTCTCACACCATACACAAAAATAAACTCCAAATGGATGAAAGACCTCGATGTGAGACAGGAATCCATCAAAATTCTAGAGGAGAACATAGGCAGCAACCTCTACGACATCGGCCAAAGCAACCTTTTTCATGACACATCCCCAAAGGCAAGAGAAACAAAAGATAAAATGAATTTATGGGACTTCATCAAGATTAAAAGTTTCTGCACAGCCAAGGAAACAGTCAGAAAAACTAAGAGGCAGCCCACGGAATGGGAGAATATATTTGCAAATGACACTACAGATAAAGGACTGGTATCCAAGATCTACAAAGAACTTCTCAAACTCAATACACGAGAAACAAATAAACAAATCAAAAAATGGGCAGAAGATATGAACAGACACTTTTCCAATGAAGACATACAAATGGCTAACAGACACATGAAAAAATGTTCAAAATCATTAGCCATCAAGGAAATTCAAATCAAAACCACACTGAGATACCACCTTACGCCAGTTAGAATGGCAAAAATAGACAAGGCAAGAAACAACAATTGTTGGAGAGGATGTGGAGAAAGGGGATCCCTCCTACATTGTTGGTGGGAATGCAAGTTGGTACAGCCACTCTGGAAAACAGTGTGGAGGTCCCTTAAAAAGTTAAAAATTGAGCTACCCTATGATCCAGCCATTGCACTACTGGGTATTTGCCCCAAAGATACAGACGTAGTGAAGAGAAGGGCCATATGCACCCCAATGTTCATAGCAGCAATGTCCACAATAGCTAAATCGTGGAAGGAGCCGAGATGCCCTTCAACAGATGACTGGATTAAGAAGTTGTGGTCCATATATACAATGGAATATTACTCAGCTATCAGAAAGAACGAGTTCTCAACATTTGCTACAACATGGACGGCACTGGAGGAGATAATGCTAAGTGAAATAAGTCAAGCAGAGAAAGACAACTATCATATGATTTCTCTCATCTATGGAACATAAGAACTAGGATGATCGGTAGGGGAAGAAAGGGATAAAGAAAGGGGGGGTAATCAGAAGGGGGAATGAAACATGAGAGACTATGGACTATGAGAAACAAACTGAGAACTTCAGAGGGGAGGGGGGTGGGGGAATGGGATAGACCGGTGATGGGTAGTAAGGAGGGCACGTATTGCATGGTGCACTGGGTGTTATACACAACTAATGAATCATCGAGCCTTACATCGGAAACCGGGGATGTACTGTATGGTGACTAACATAATATAATAAAAAATCATTAAAAAAAAAAAAAAAACTAAAAAATCATCTCAATAGATGCGGAAAAACCATTTGACGCAATACAACATCTACTCGTGACAAAAATTCCCAACGTAATGGATTTAGAGAGAATATAACTCAAAAAAATTAAGCCATATGTGAAAAACCCACCCTTAACATCATACTCAGTGGGGAAAACTTTTTCTCTCAGATCAAGAACAAGACAAGGATGCCCACTCTCACACTTTTATTCAACGTAGTGCTGGAAGTCTTAGTTGCGGCAAACAATCGAGGAAAAAAAAAATAAAGACATCCGAATTGGTAAGGAAGAATAAAACTAACACTGTTTGCAGATGATCTGATACTACATACAGAAAACTGTTAAGATTCCACCAAGAATTATCAGAACTGATAAATGAATTCAGTAAAGCTGCAGGATAGAAAATTAATGTACAGAAATGGTTTGCATTTTTCTACACTAATAATGAAGTAGCAAAAGGAGAAATTAAGAAAACAATCACATTTATAAGTGGACCAAAAATAATAAAATACCTAGGAATAAATTTAACCAAGATGGTGAAAGATCTATACTCCAAAAACTATAAGACACTGATGAAAGAAATTGAAGATGACATAAAAAATGGAAACATATGCCATGCTCATGAATTAGAGGAGTTGATATCATTAAAATGTCCATACTGCCCAAAGCAGTCCATACATTCAAGGCAATCCCTATCGCAATACCAACAACATTTTTCACAGAACTAGAACAAATAATCTAAAATTTGTATGGAACCACAAAAGACCCCAAATAGCCAAAGCAATATTAAGAAAAACAGAGCTGGTGGTATTACAGTCACAGGTGTGAAGATATTCTACGAAGCTATAGTAACTGAAACTGTTTGGTACTGGCACAGAATAGACATACATCAGGCAAACAGAACAGAGAGCTCAGAAATAAACCCACACCTATATGGTCAATTAATCTTTGACAAAGGAAGCAAGAATATGCAATGGGGAAAAGACAGTCTTTTCAATAAATGGTGTTGGGAACACTGCTCAGCTACATGCAAGAGCATGAACTAAATCATTTTATTATAGCATGTTCAAAAACAAAATCAAAATGATTAAGGACCTAAATGTGGGACATGAAAACATAAAACTACTAAAAGAACATAGGCAGTAATCTCTTGGATTTCAGCCTTAGTAACAAACTTATGGATGTCTCCTCAGGCAAGGGAAATAAAAGCAAAAATCAACTATTGGCACTACATCAAAATAAAAAGCTTCTGCACAGTGAAGGAAACAATTAAGAAAACTAAAAGACAACCTACTAAATGGGAGAAGATATTTGCAAATGATATATCCAATAAGGGGTTAGTATCCAAAATATAGAAAGAACCGACACAACTTAACACCAAAAAAAAAGGAAAAATAAAAACAAAACAAAACCAAAAAACACCTCAATCTGATTACAAACGGTCAGAGGTCCTGAATAGGAATTTTTTTCAAAGAAATACAAGTGGCCAACAGACACACAGAAAGGTGCTCAATGTCATTAGTCATCAGGGAAATGCAAATCAAAACCACAATGAGATATCACCTCACATCAGTCAGAATGGCCAGTATCAAAAAGACAAGAAAAAACAGGTGTTGGTGAGGATGTGGTTCTCATGCACTGTTGGTGGGAATACAAACTGGTGTATCCACTGAGGAAAACGGTATAGAGATTCCTTAAAGAATTAAAAATAGAACTACCCTATGCTTCAGTAAATCCACTACTGGGTATTTAGCCAAAGAAAACAAAAACACAAATTCGAAAGGATATACACACCACTATGTTTACTGCAGCATTATCACAATAGCTAAAACATGGAAGTAACCCAAATGTCCATCAATAAATGAATGAATAAAGATATGGTGTATATATATGTACAATGGTATATTATCCTGCCATAAAAAATGAGATTTTGCCATTTGTGAAAACATGGATGAACCTAGAGCGTATGATGCTAAGTGAAATAAGTCAGACAAGAGAAAGACAAATACCATATGATCGTGCTTCTATGTGGAATCTAAAAAAACCCAAAACAAACAAAAAATCAGTCTCTTAAAAGAGAACAAACTAGTAGTTTCCAGAGGGCAGGACGGTGGGGAGATGGGCAAAGTAGATAAAAGAGAGTAAGAGGTACAAACATCCGTTGATAAAAATATAGACTTTTTCTTTATTAAGTCTATTTAAAAATAGACTTATTTATAAAGATAAAAAATATAGCATAGGGAATATAGTCAATAATACTATAATAATGTATGGCAACAGTTGGTGCTGTCACTTACTGTGGTGAACACTGAGTAATATATGAAATTGTTGAATCACTATGTCATACACCTGAAATTAATATCACATTGTATGTCAATTACAATTCAATTTTAAAAAACCCTACAAATAAGAGAGTGGTAGACTGGCTGGTCAGTGATGGACTGGCTGGTCGTGCCAAGACATAGAGCAAGCGTGCTTCTGGGGCCATTCATTTCTTCCAAAAACAGTTGTTACTTCTATTGCAAGGATACAACTTTTATTCAAAATTAGTTATTTGCAAGTATAGACTCCTTTTAGTTATTTTTTTTAAATGGAGTTTAGCCAAATTTGGTGTTTAAAATAACTTATTTCTTATTAGCTAAATGCTAGTGGAAATGAGGGCAATAATTCAGGGGTTGGAAATATATTTTAATTTTCCCAATCACCCCATTTGTGTGCCTAATTAGTCAAAACCTTTAGTTAGAGCTCACCCTTTCCATCCTCTGTGACATATGCAACACATTCACATTCAGATAATGATATAACTTATATGTCCTTAAGGAAAGTCAGTATTCAGGGAAGATTAATTGTAAGTAATAAAATGAGAGTTTCTATATAAAAGCTGGGTGAGAGGTATGAGTTTTATTACAAAGCATTATTTTTCCCTATTTTAACTACTTTTGCTTTATTACTTCTACTACTTTTCTTTTTTAATTAATTAAAACAATCAGTTGATTACTCAACCTTCAAATTAATTATGTGCATATCTTTGGGCAGAACATTCTGCTATGAGCGATTCATTCAAAGAAATAACGCATACATAGAGAAAATGTTATGTACTAAGATTATCAAGGAAAAATTGCTTGTAATAGTAAAAAGCCAGAAACTACCTAAATGTTCATTTATGGGTTCAAATTAAAAATCATGTGGTTATCTATAAAATGAAGCATTATAAAACCATTAAAAAAGATAACTAAATCAACTAATACAGAAAGATGCCTAAAAATATACTAGATAAAAAATCAGTTTGTGTAACATATGAATATATACACACAATATATATACACACACTTTATAGCAATTTCATATTCGTTTAATGAAACATGTTCATTGTGGTTACCCATGTGAGAGGTGGGATTGTCAGGACTTTCTTTTCTGTTGCATATATTTCTGCACTTGATATTTTTGAGGAAAATATATCTTTTTTTCTCTAATTAAATTATAAAGACAAAAAGGGAGATGATGTAAGAAATACATTTTAAATTATTTGCTTATAATTACATTTATTTTAAGCAGATTCTTGGTTACGGTTATAAAATATAAGTACTTTTTATGATCTTTTATACAATTAAAGTCCACTGAGACACACTGACACATAACGGATAAAAATATTTCTTTTCTAGTAAAAGATCTCACTTTTAGAAAAGAAAAAATATACACACACATATGTGTGTGTATACCTACATATATGCATATATGTATATAGGTAGATATAGGTATTGATACAGATATCAGAAGTCATTCCTGAAGCAGATGAGCACATTTATCTACATTCTTCTTCGGATCCTGCCATTTCAATGGCCCAGCTTTTCTGTTAAGCCAGAGATGCACACTTAGTAAGTTACAACCATGACCCTTCCATGTAGCCCTGCTGATGGCATTTTGGGCATTCTACATGCCATCCGCTAGAAACCTATCAGCTTTTGCAGTCTGATTACTATTCTGATTCCAAACATCACCAGTCAACTATTTCTAGACATTAAAAGTATTTTGAATTACTTAATACTTTCATTGCTGATGGGTATTGAAAAGCCCCACTACCAAGTAAGCCCAGATTCAAATTCTTTGCATGGGGAAAAAAGAGTACTCTGCATGGGGAAAAAAGAGTACTCTCCATGTTGAAGGATCGCTCCGCCTGGCTAACAGCCACAGCCAGGCCTGGGGATTTCAGCAACTCAAATAAATTAATTAGTGGAACCACCAATTAATTTGCAGCCCATTTATCAAAAAAGCTTAATGACTCTGACATAAGCCCATATCTCATTTCGCAACCTGCTATACCACCCCTGCTCCCTGCAGCTGTTCCTCGTTGCGCCGCAGAACACCAGCGTGTTCACAGAATGCTCGGCCAGAATTAGTGTCCCCGGGTTCTCCACACCTCTGGGGCAGGGGCCTGGCGGAGATCTGGGCCAGCTGATGTGGCCGTGATGCCAGACTTTTTCTCTTCTGCCCAGTCCTTTTGGCCTGTTTACATGATAGTAGCAGATGGTTCCCTACTCTCAAATGTTTTGCAAATCTCAAAAAAGAAAAAAAGAAGTTTTATTGTTGCCATTGCATTTTTCATGTTGAAGGAAGGTGAGATCCAGAAGGAGAGGGAGGTCCCCGGGAGACACGTGTGCACCTCAGAGAAAAATGGTAAAACACCCACCCTTACCTTTATTAAAGGAAAAGGAATTATGTACTAGCTAGGTCGTTTGCACACGCCACTCGTTTAGTCCATATTTAATACGTACTGCATCCTGCTTATCTTAAAAACATTCAGAGAGAGGAAACGTGAAACACGGGAATGTTTTCAGGGAACACGAAAGCATTCTATCTCCTTTGTAAATGTTGGTTTATATTCATATGGTTCATTCTCTCAGAAAAAAATAACTCCAAAGAAAAAATGCAAGAGGAAAAACTAAAAATCAGACTCAAACCACAGCTCTTTTCCTGCAAATGATTACTGAAAATGTCACCCCTCTGTACTTTCATTCCTGCCACATCAATTTTTCTTTTTCACTCCCACTGGCTTCAACACAAACACGGGTTTTATGTGTGGATTGCAGTTTGTAATCTCCAAATTTAAAATCACCAGCGTTTTAACTCTGTGTTACCACCTCAGGGTTTTTAGGTAACTGTAAACTTTAGGTCAAAAGAATAGCAAAGCTGTTAATCACTGATTATAACTAAAGTGATCTTTCACTTAAGTTGCTTAGAAGTGAAAGTTCTGTTGTGTGTCAAGGGGTTCTTTTTGATTTGGGTTTTATCTGTTCCTAGAGAGAAGCCGTATTTCATTCATTATCTATTACACATGCAGAAAAAATGGGCAAGGCAATGTGGAAACAAAGATTAGGAACTCAGGTAATTTAAGAGGAATAACTGAAAGAGAGAGAGACAGAGAGAGAATGATTCTTACCAGTAAACTAAGGGAACACACAGGCAGCTAATAAATCCAATAAGGAAAGGGTCCATAAACATAAGAACTATAGTTCTTATAAACATAAGAACTAGGATGATCGGTAGGGGAAGAAAGGGATAAAGAAAGGGGGGGGTAATCAGAAGGGGGAATGAAACATGTGAGACTATGGACTATGAGAAACAAACTGAGGGCCTCAGAGGGGAGGGGGGTGGGGGAATGAGATAGGCTGGTGACGGGTAGTAAGGAGGGCACGTATTGCAAGGTGCACTGGGTGTTATACACAAGTAATGAATCATGGAACTTCACATCAAAATCTAGGGATGTACTGTATGGTGACTAACATAATATAATAAAAAATCGTTAAAAAAAAAGAAGGGAGGTAATCAGAAGGGGGAATGAAGCATGAGAGACTATGGACTATGAGAAACAAACTGAGGGCCTCCGAGGGGAGAGGGGTGGGGGAATGGGATAGACTGGTGATGGGTAGTAAGGAGGGCACGTATTGCATGGTGCACTGGGTGTTATACACAACTAATGAATCATCGAGCCTTACATCGGAAACCGGGGATGTACTGTATGGTGACTAACATAATATAATAAAAAATCATTATAAAAAAAAAAAAAAAAAAGGAAAGGGTCCATAGGTTCAGGCAATGGGAATCAGAAAATGAGATGAATGTGTCGTGAAAACCAGAAAGAACATCTGGGAAAATGAGGGTAGAGGCTTAGGGAAGATGCATATAAAAATTACATGTGAATCTGTATCCACCAGCCAAATCCACAAAATTATTGATAGAACATTATTTCTTCCTGAGAATGCATCCTGGGTTGGAATCCTTTTCAGTATTGGGTTTCCAAAAGTCATCATGAATAATGTTGGTCCACGAGATAAAACTTAAACTGGTCTAGATCCCATCTAGATCAAATGCCTGAGCGCCACCTATCAGGAATGGATACTAGAAACAAAGCTAGAATATCGTACTAAACCAACTCCCTTCAGTTTAAGAGGAACATTGTGAACATTATGCCCAGTACAAGATATTCACATATAATAATTATTATGTATTTGTACCTAAGCACTGACAAATAAACAAATCCAGACTTAGGTAAGGAGAGACTTATTAAAAAACATCATTGCAATAGTAGGAAAAGAGATGACTCCAATGGAGAAAGGGGTTATTTCAGCAAGAACACTCTGCCCATGAGAATTGCAGCATCTCAAAGGTTAGTCAGAGAAGGGCTTTCCTTTTATAGGGAGTAGTAAACAAAGCTAGAAAGAACTGGGTACCAGTGAGTAGGATGAAAGTGTTCTTTGATAGAACAGTAGATCAGAGACTGTTTTATTATGAGGTCAGCTATTCTCAAGAGGGCCCTTGAAGTGGGGTTGTATGCTGGCTCAGGCTGAGGGCGGTGGTGGGGAGGGTTCCTAAGTTACGGTGCCCGGGGGAAGGAGAGAAGCTTAACTCAAGTTTGGTCAAGTCAATATACAGCAGGTGTTTTGTCCATGTTGGTCAGTGGGTAGCAGTTCAGCTAACATTTATGGGCCAAAGCATGGGAATTTCAAGGGCCTGCATCTGCCTTGTCATACGTAAACAAAGGGGGCATCCATGACTCTTACATAACTCATATGGGAAAGGATAAAGCCCTTCCCAGAACACAGAAGGGTGAGGGTATTTCTTAATTGTTCCCATTTTCCAGCAACACTGGGCTACAGTAAAATATAACAAGGTCAGCACTGTGCTCTTAGGAATTTTGTCTGCTCTGTTTACTAACGTATGCTCGGTCCTAGCACAGCACCCAGCTCCTCCTTGGTCTTCAACACATATTTTTGAGTGGAGAATAAATACATAAAGGAAATACGTTTCACTGGAATAGAGAAGAAAGGAGACAAGTGATCAAACTATTCTAGATGACACTATATATTTCATAGTTCAAAGACAATGTGTCTGATTTGAGGAGCAGAGGGTAGGGCACCAGACTTGAGAGGTTAGAAGTGATGCTCTTGTGGGAAGAGAAAATTACTTTCTTTACTCTTTTCCTAAATTGAGAAACAGGCAACCTTCTTGCAAAATGAATTTAGTAATATGCCCAAATCTCTCAAGTAGAAGAACCACATTTCAAAGGTGTTGTTATTATCACCTTCTTTTGTAGAAGAGTTCTTCTCATTTACAAAATGGAATTTGAATGGTCCCAAACATAGGATTCTTGTTTGGTTTTTCTTTAGAAACTGTATCTTACTTTTGGCCATGATGGCCTATAAGACTGGATTAGGAAACATAGCTGAGACCTAAAGCAACCTGGAATATTCCCTCCATACTGAATTTTGCCTTTTAACCTACTTATGACAAGAGAGAATTCCACAAAGCAGATTCCATGAACCATGCAGAACTCGACCTCACAAACTTCGTCACTGGAAAAACAGAAAACTAGAGAAATACCAACCTCTATGTGTGCAGTGTAACTATCAACATGGAAAAAGTAGAGGGGGTTTTTGATTCTTATGTAGATTCAAGAAACTGGGATGTGGGGGTAAAGAGAGAGAGAGGCAGGCAGAGATGGATGGATGGATGGAAGGGAGGAAAGAAGGAAAGAAGGGAGGAAGGAAGGAGTGATTTGTGCTGTGATACGTATCTAGTTGATGCTAGAGGCAGGCAGAAAAGGAAGGAAGCAATGAAGGGACGGAATGAAGGAAGGGAGGAAGGGAGAGGGAGGAAGGAAGGAACAATTACAGCGATTCATATCAGTTCATGCTAGAGGCAGGAAGAAAAAGAAGGAAGAAATGAAGGGAGGGATGGAGAGAGAAAGGAAGGAAAGAGGGAAGGAGGGAGGAGAAGAGAAACAGTAAACACACCTTCAGATAATATTATTCAAGTCATCGTGTTCTTACCAGATTTCTTTTCTTGGGATAGATAAGGAGGGGAAAGAGACTTAAAAATTCTCTGTTATATATTGTCCCTGCCTGGGGAGTGAAGCAGAATGATTTGTACCAAAAAGAAAAAGAAAGATAGAGAAATAAGATTTTCTACCTAAAAGCTTCAGTAAACAGGTGCTTTGAATTGATTTTCAATATTAGTAATAGACATAGCAATTTGAGTTGCAAGTGACAGAAAATCAATAGAACTCGTTTTGGCAAGAAGGTTAATTTATTGGAAGAATATGAGGGTATTACTTGTAATAGAAGAAATGGTTGGAAAACTGAACTGTAAGAAGGAGAGGAATGAATAGATTAGGATGCCACCAAGACTTACTCGATCCATCTGTCATGTCTGCCTTCCTCTGGAGAACACACTGCATGCGTGTCTGTGTTCTGTTACACTTCAGACCCCTTGATAGGACCCACAGTCATCACTGACAGGGTCTGAGCCTCATGTTCTAAGGAAGAACTTTCTCTCCCTCAGTTCTGTGAGAAAACAAATCTCATACAGCTTTGGTGAGTAGTTGGGGTCGAAGCACGGGATCAAGGAGAGCAGATCACGCAAACCAGATCTAGAACTGTCCCTAGAACCACATGGTTAAGTGGGAGCAGGAATTGTGGGGTTGTCAATACGAGTATAAATTATCCGGGCTTGTATGTGGGTAGGTTGCCAGCTTGAGAGAGAGGCTGACAAAGTCAGAACAGAACTGCTTTTTCTCATAGCAGTGATGTTAAATAGTACAGATATATCTCTCACTACACAAATGAAGAATAGGAAAAATATCAAAACAATAATTGAATTAAAAGTGAGATTATCACATAAAAATAAGTTTTTAGGTAATAGCAGTGATCGGTTTCATTTTACTATGCTCCCTTGGGGCATAACGTTAATTTATAAATCAATCATTGATAATCTCAGATGCTGGGAACAAGACAATGTGAACACTTTTCATGGTTTCCAGTATTTAGTAGGAACTATCCTATGAAGAGAACGTTGGTACGATACAGGAACAGTCTTCCACTATAGAAGACCCAAATGCCAGACATTCTCTTTCCTGGCTTTTGTTGTCTCTCATATGTATGCATTTGACAAATTCTTGACCTACCTCATGAAGGTACTGAATCACAAGCTATTGAAGCAAGGAATTGAGGCAGCCAGCATCAGAAGCAGAAACATCCAGTTCGTAGGGCATCAGGACAGGCTGTGGCAAGAGCCATCTTGATGGACTAGTTCTGGGCTCTGAGCCTAGCTGCTCTTCAGTTTTCTTTTTTCCTAATCATTTTCTGAGCCTGGTTTTCCAGCCTTCTGCATTTCTTGGCACTAACCAACATCCTTATGATAAACTCTTTTTCTGCTTAAATAAGTCACAATTGATTTTTGATGTCTGTGACCTAGGTCTCTGCTTAGTGCACAAGAACTCAATCAGAACTCTTAAAAGCTACAGCCCTCTAAGAATACATTGCATATGATGTTAAAACCTCTGGGAATTTGTTTTGTAGTTCAGCAAGAAAATAAGGTATGATTTATATAGAGCTTGTCAGAAATACAGTTCTGCCCAAAGTAAGGAAGACCTGCACTTAGTCTTTGCGAATGTATTAAAGTCGTTCTTAGGATATAAGAAGAAACATAATTAATTAAGGCTTCTAGTCTTTAAACATTTTTTTTTAATCTTTTATTTTTTTAAAGATTTTATTTATTTATTTTACAGAGAGAGAGACAGCCAGCAAGAGAGGGAACACAAGCAGGGGGAGTAGGAGAGGAAGAAGCAGGCTCCCAGCAGAGGAGCCTGACGTGGGGCTCGATCCCAGAACGCCGGGATCACGCCTGAGCTGAAGGCAGATGCTTAACGACTGCGCCACCCAGGCGCCCCTGTAAACATTTTCTATAAGGAGATTTTTTTTTTTTAGATGTAGCTTTAATTGCCCCACCAACTGAGTGAAGTTTTAGAAATGTTCTTTCTCTTTCACTGTTAATGTATAACACAACCTTTATTTACAGATTTAAGTATACCAGTAGAGACACCAAAGAAACACGAATACTCATGATATCATGATGAGTAAAGAGTTGGAACTCTACTGATAGCGAAATCCAAGTAGGTCACATTTATTATATGGTCTGGAAACTAATCAGATTAACAGAGCTTAAAACCAGCTTTCCACTCCAAACCTTCCAAGAACTGTTTAATTAATGCAAGGGCTTATACCCTTGATTTTTTTTTTAAAGATTTTATTTATTTATTCGACAGAGATAGAGACAGCCAGCGAGAGAGGGAACACAAGCAGGGGGAGTGGGAGAGGAAGAAGCAGGCTCATAGCAGAAGAGCCTGATGTGGGGCTCGATCCCACAACGCCGGGATCACGCCCTGAGCCGAAGGCAGACGCTTAACTGCTGTGCCACCCAGGCGCCCCTATACCCTTGATTTTAATCTCATCTCAAATTGTTGTCCAGAGCCATATTGGTTAAATTCAGAATGTAATTTTTCAATTAACGTTTAGGAAGACACCCTACCATTTCTGCTCAATAGAAAGTTTCTACATTTTATTTAATTCATAGATATTTCATAATAAACTCCCAAGCAATTAGAATTTATGATTGTGTTCTGAATTCTTATGCAGATATGCTTTATATAAAGCATGTGTTCCAAAAAGGTTGTATAAAAATGTGTTTGTCTTAAATAAAATTACATTTCAAATCATTAAAGAAACCATATTATTTATTATTTTAAAAAATCAATTCATGTCTTAATATCAATAAATTTCACTTTGGACAGTAGTTTTTAACAATGTTATTAGTTTTAATATTTATAGTTACAAGCAGTCAAAGCCCATTAAATTATCTTTAAATGGGTACAATTTGGGTATATTTGATAAAGCCTATATAAGAATAATAGGAAATAAAAGTCTGCTTTAAGAGGCAAAAATGTTTATAAGAGATGCTTTGTAAATTCAAGAAAGAAATGACAAATTTTATATTAGTGTAAGCCATGAGAAGGAAGACAAAGGAACAAATATCTATTTGGAAATTTGACAATTTTGTACAAAATTTTACTCGGTTTAATGCCTACAGTAGTCCAAGAAAAGGAACTACTACCCCCATTTCTTAAATTTAGAAAAGATGCTCGGACTGACTTATTTCACTGAGCATAATACACTCTATTTCCATCCACGTTGTTGCTTTCACTAATATGTGGAATTTAAGAAACAAAACAGATGAACATAGGGGGAGAAAAAGAGAGGCAAACCATAAAACAGACTCCTCACTACCAGAGAAAAAACTGAGGGTTGTTGGAGAGGAGGTAAGGGGGTGGGTTAAATGGGTGATGGGGATTAAGGAGGGCACTTGTGATGAGCACTGGGTGTTATATGTAAGTGCTGAATCACTAAGTTCTATTCCTGAAAGTAATATTACACTGCATGTTAACTAACTGGAATTTAAATAAAAACTTGAAATAAAAAAATAAATTAAAAAAAATTAAGTGAGTCAGATTTGACATAAAAAATAAAAAAATAAAGATGCTTATAGTTTGTAAAACTAGGAATTAGAACTTTGAGATAATTTTTAATCAGAATTGAATATAACTTAAACCTCTGAAAAATGATTTCAATTATAGTGTAACGAAGTCTAGTGAGCAGTCAGTACATATTTGGTGGGTTAATATATAGATTAATTAAATGATTTAAAAATAACAATTTTGATTCCAATATATGTATCGTCAATTTATCTGTAAATACTGCTTAAGTTTTTTAATTTTTTTTTAAGATTTTATTTATTTGACAGAGATAGAGACAGCCAGCGAGAGAGGGAACACAAGCAGGGGGAGTGGGAGAGGAAGAAGCAGGCTCCCAGTGGAGGAGCCTGATGCGGGACTCAATCCTAGAACACGGGATCACGCCCTGAGCCAAAGGCAGACGCTTAACAACTGAGCCACCCAGGCACCCCTAAATGTTTTTTTTAATACATTCAAATCTTTCCCAGAATTTTCTAGATAGCTTTTGCTTTCTCTTTCTCTCTCCCACCCCCCCCTTCTGCTATGTAAGGACACAGCGAGAAGACAACTGTCTGCAACCCAGGGAGAGAGCTATCACCAGACACTGATCCTGCTGGCACCTTGACCTTGGACTTCTTGTCTCCAGAACTGTGATAAAGTACGTTTTGATTGTTTATATTACTTAGTCTATTATGTTTTGTTCTGGCAGCCTAAGCAGATTAAGACATAGACTTAAACCAAGTACTGTATTTTTTGGCCCCACATTTATTTCCAGAAATATTTTCCTTTCCAGAAAAAAAATGTATATATATATATATACATACATATATATATACGTATTTAAATTTACTTTCTGTTGTGGCTGTGGGGTTTCAAAAGAGAGTAGGCTAAGTGCATGTGCTCAATCTAACTTCTCTAACCAAAAGTTAACTTATTTCAATGCTTTTCAAAATGAAATTATAGTTGAATCAGGACTTATTTTGTGAGTAAAATGGAGAGCAGTGTAAATCTATTTTCTTAGTGACTAAACTTGGGCTCATACAATCCAGGGAAAATGCTCTGATCTGATCTTCAGTCATTCTGTCTGCTGTTCCTAGGATCCTTGCCCAGGTTCCCAAGGTGCACTCAAAAGCAAATTGCTCCACTGTGAGCGTTCATCCATCTGTGCCAAACTTGTGCATACAAGTTCCCAAACATCTACACAGAGACCTTACCACTTCTATATGCCCCATAGGAGCTGGAACTAGATTTCTAGGACTCACAGATACAGTATCATCCCTGTGACCTTTCACTGAACCTAGCTGCATTCTAGCTATATCCTAGTTCCCTTACCCTTTCTTGTCTTTGAGAAGCCACTTTCATCAGACCACTTTCCACGTATGGCAATGTAATCATTCCAATGGTCTAAGCCAGTGGCTGTTAATGAGGATGATACATCTAGGGAACATTGGTTGGTATGTTTCTCATGGCCATGTTGATGGGTGAGAGAATTACATTTAGTGGGACAGGACCATACCAGACATTCTGCAATTCACTGAACAGATCCACATAATGAAGAATTTTTTACATGTTTATGAATTTCAAGTGTCTTGGTAGGTATTCATGTAGGTGAAAATTCCAATATAGTAATCTGATCATATAATCTAACCCCATTTTACATATTAGGACAAACTAATTTTTCAAGATTGTAGTATAAATCAATTTCTTGAAGCATGCAACCTTCATGTATGAATATTGATGGAAGACTGGATATTGTTTTGTTCAGAACTTTTCTACAACTTACCGTATCTCCAAGGACAACACTTCCTGAAGCATTTGTGTGGCCACTGCGACATACTTGTATTAGTCTGAATTTGCATGTATGGTTTTAACTACTAGTTAATTCATGACATCTAATAAAGTAATGCAAATATGCACATATTAAATTGCATTTTGTGTTATAATTAACATATTTTTATTTCTCCACTTATTTCAATTATTTTGAGTTGACTTTTATTTAAATGTTTGGGTGGTTTACATTATCTGTGAATTTCAATCAGAATAGTATAGGGGTATAAAGATACTTTTAAGGGTATTATGGTCCTCTTAGGGTTCAGAATCAAAAGGTTTTCAGTCACAAAGGAAACTCAAAGATTCAAAGCTTTATATACCTTCTTTGAATATAGATGCAACATATATTTTATTATTTATAAGAAGCCTACAGCAGAGAAATGAGACAGTTAATTCCCTAATAGGATTATCCTGCCTCATTAAATTACCAATAATCACACTGCTGTAAGACTAAAGGCATATGTCTTTTAAAACTGTCATTTATTTACCATTTCAGCAGAAATCTTTTTACCATATATTGTAAACCATATCGCTGCATAATTGTGGGTTTTTAAAACATATTTTGAATGGATCAGGCCAGTGATGGTTATTAAGGAGGGCACGTATTGCGTGGTGCACTGGGTGTTATGCGCAAGTAATGAATCATGGAACTTTACATCAAAAACTAGGGATGTACTGTATGGTAACTAACATAATATAATAAAAAATTATTATAAAAAAATGAATGGATCAAAAGACTTACTCTCTTTCTCTTTCCTTCCCACTATTCCTTTCTCACTTTCTTCTGTTTATTTTGTAAATTATGCAAGTAAGGCAATACATACTTTCTGCTTGTAAAAAACCAATAAAAAACCTTTACAGATAGGAAGAAACTCCTCTTTTAGCATCCCGCACCTCTGAAATTTGAATCTTGCTATCACCAGATAATCATTTTCTTTTTCTAATGTTTACAACCATTTATATACTAGTAAGACATATGTGTGTTTCTGTAGTGGGGGAGGATATGATTGTGTGTGTGTGTGTGTGTGTGTGTGTGTGTGTGTGGCTGTTAATGTATTAGTTAAAACTTTTGGTATTTTGTTGAAAGATGTGCCTTAGAGTCCCATCCATATTAGTGCATATAGTTCTCCCTTATTCTTTTCCTCTGCCACGTCATATTTCCACAGTATTAGAATATTAGTCTTCTAAAATTATCCATCAAATAACAAGTAGCATAGACCTTGCAATTCTATAAGCCACTCAGACTTAACTAGAAAGGTGCCGAGTAAATGAAGGAAGTGGATTAAGCTGGGAAAGAGTATGTGTCGTTTTGAAAAACAGATGGAAGGTCACCAAGGAACACCTCCCATCACTTACTTCCTGGATTTTCTTTGCTTAATGTACAAGGATGTGGTAAACAGACGACTGGATTAAAGAGAGAATGAGGGGATAGAAGAGGAGAAAGAGAAAAAAATACTGCAATTATCTGCACTTGCCTGTTTATGTACCCGTGTAACATGTAACGACACTGTGGCCTAAAGTTTTCTCTTTAGAAATAATTATCCATAATATTCTTTAGATGCTGGCTGGCATTAAAGAAATGACAGATTCCCAGGACTTAATTCTCTATAATTTAGGGCCCAGCTCTCTACCTGCAACCCCAATTAGAATACGTTTGCCGCTGGAAAATATTCCTTCTGGTTCCTTTCCCAAACCAGAGTTAGAGTACTTATGAGCTTCTCAGAACAGAAGGCACACGATGCTGGTGAGAGTTTGTGTGTTTCACATCCAAAGAAAGTAGATTAATCCTAGATAGAATCTAAATTGGAGAGAGAGCAGTATCAGCCCATAGCATAGTCCACTATCCCATCTAATTGGAAATTCATTTCACTTTCTCCTAACCTGAATCAGAACTGCTATGAATTCTGGAAAAAGAAGAAAGAAAGAAAAAGAAACAATGATAAAATAAGATTTTTCAATTTCTGGGAAAATTTTCAGCCATCTTACTTAGATCTTTATCTTTATTATTTCAATTCCTAAGAATATAAGACCAAAATATAGAAATCAAGAACAGAGGTTTTAAAAAGATCAGTAAGATTTGTATTGTTTTCATCTTTGTTATCTATATAGGAACTTTTATAGAATTTTAAATCAGAGTTTTCTTTGAAGAAACCCAAAGATTCAATAGTATCCTGTGATGTTTTGCAAATCATTATTTTAATTCTCAGCAAGATAGAACTTCTTTAATTTATTCAGCTCTTCTGACATGGTAATCTGAATAGTATTATCCATAATAATGGGATTTTGCTTTCTTAATTTATCTTCCAAGACTTACTCTACCCTTATTCTGTCTCCAAAGCTTTTACCATGGTGATTATCTACTGCAGGAGTAAAGCCACAAGATTCATGAGGATAGAGACTTTTTTGTGTGGGATTTTAGCTGCTTATGTTTTATCAGCCTTTTGGTGATTTGTATTATAATAGTCCTAATACATTACCCAGAGTCCTCTCCCCCTCTAATTCTGTTTGTCAAAATGTGAATCATGATCCATGCGTGCAACCTTTTCCTATGTAAAAATATTATTTAAAGTAGAACAGGTAAAAGTAAAAAATAATTTGGGATTTTAGTCACCAGTTTTTTAAGCTAGCAAAATTTAATTAAAAAAAAAAAAGCAGCATGTTATTTTTCAACTGAAGCCTTAGTGAATGCCCAATATCTAACATGCTTTTACTTAAGAACATTACCTATTGAGGAAAATAGCTAATAAGTCACAACTGATTTACTACTGTAATATAATAAACTGCTTCACGAAATGGATTTATATTAATGTCAAAAATTAAATAAAACTTAAGAAAAAATGAGTTTCATTGTCATAACCTGAATATTTTCAAAATTAATTCTTCATAGCTAGAATGATATCACATAAATATGTGTAATAATATGAAAATTATACATTTCTTCAGTATTTCCTAAAGACACTAAAATTATTTAAATTTTATTTTTGTTTTCACTCCAATTGACTATACATATAACTGTATATTCTAATTACAAATATTTATGTACTTACACATACATGGAGAAAACTTGAAAAAATAATATTTAGTTTTGCTATGAAAAGATTCAGCTTGTGTTATTTTGAATTCACAGCTTACACTATCTTCATTACAAGTTGCTACCTAGTTCCACATTTTAAATAAAAAATGTATTCATGTACCAATTTCTTTAAATAAAAAAATTGTTGAGCTCCAATTACATGCAGAAACTATACTGGGCAATGGACAAAATTAAGCACAAAATATATCCCCATCTCTCTAAACTTTTTTTATCTTTGATGGAATAAATAATGCAGGAAAAATAAATATTAAACAAATAAATACCATGAATCTGACTGAATTAAGAGAAAAACAAATGTTATATTTGATTTAGAAAATACATATTTGAATTTAAAATTGAGAAATCTGAAGACTAATAGGAAAAATACGTAGAGGACAAAGACAAATTTAAAAATAATAAATTTGATTTAGCAATATTAATGCCAGATCAAATAGATATTTAGAAAAAATTAAATAATTTAGCAAATATTTATTGAACACTTATAATGGGCAGCTATTGTACAAAACAGGCAAAAAGAAAGAGAGATAACAAAATACATTATTTATATGTATAGTGTGGTAAATGACAGTGAGAACTAGGCAGAAGCATAAATCAGAAAAGGAAGAAGGAAACAGGAATTCTATGGTTCTAGTAGACTTGAAATTTTTAATAAGGTGGCTTGAAGACCTCACAGAAAAGGTGATATTTAAGAAAAGATACAAAAGAGGAGAATTGAGGAGCTATGCTCGTTTCTCACAGAAGAACAATCTAGGCAAGGGAAACACTACATGCAAAAGCTCTTATATACTGAGATGTTATCTAGAATATTGGAATAGAATAAAGGAGGGTAATATGGTTGAAGTTGAGGGAGTGAAGAAGACAGTATTAATAATTCTAAAGATGGATCATGCTTATAATTAAAGAACCAAATCACAAAAAGCCATAACATTCATAAGAGGGTGTTAATGTAATATGTCCAACATATGGCTCAGCCGTCTCAAGTTTTTAAGCAGCAGTGCATTCTGAATGGGATTTTACCACCTAATTTTACCACCTAAATTTACCACTCAAAAGTGGGTTCTTATTCATCCAAATATTATGTTTCTGTGCTGTAGTCATGTTGCAATATGTAGATTTAGTTTATATCTTATCTATTACCCTTGTGATGGTCACCTACTTTGCCTCCAGCTTTTGCTACAACAAATTATATTAATATGGACATCTTCTTACATATCTCCTTTCATATTCACTCAAAAGTTTCTCAAGACCATAGAACACGTGCATATTAATTGAAGTAAGTACCATTTGATTCTGCTTCAAAGACACTTTGCCAATTAACATCCTACCAGCTGCATAGGAGGGAGAGTGCCTTAATATCACATAACTTTCTAGTTTAAAAAAATTAATAAGTGTAATTAACCTTTCATCATTAAGATGGTGATCTCTCTTTGTTTGATCTATATTTCTTTGTTTTTCCAGCATGCTTTGGTCTATATTTTTTGTTTTCTTATTCTGTCCCTTTCCAGGAATATTTTTAAAGTAAGTTTGCAAACTGATTGTGAAATTCCAGAAATTTCCAGCCATACTTGTCTTATTGTTACTTCTTGATCATGCCAGGCTTAATTAAGTATAGTTCAAGATAAGTTGTAATTGCCATAATATATAACAATCAGAAATGGTCACTTTGTGTAGTTGGGTAAAGATCAATTAGGCAGTGGGCTGGGTCCTAGCTCACTAGTGTATCTAGATCCATCTTTCTCTTTTTCTTCATAAGGAATATGTTCAAATATAAGAGAAAGTGATGCTAAATCAGGAATATATTTAATTTGAATATAAATCTATTAATTAGATTTTAATTAATTAATTTTGATACTTCGATAATTAATTACTTGCAAAACACCTTTCCATTCATGGCGATATTATCATGTTCTAAGTATCTTGTATTGAATCAAAGAACTAACTTACAATACTTGGTTGCTGTTCTTGACAAAGTATCTATTTTCTGTGTATAATGAGCACATGACCTGATTGTTTGAATGCCCACTCAACTCCAGAAACTTTGTTACATCTGTCAGTTTCATTTCATCACTAAATTTTGAAGAAAAGATGCTTCTTCCCTGCTACTGTGTATTCCTTACTAAAAATATGTTAGCGAATTAGAATATCTAAAATTGATGTTTGCCTCTGGCATCACAATTTACTATTCACAAGTTACTTTCAAACGCTGGGAAATACTGCTTCTGTTCCAATAGTGTTCTAGCTAGAGTGCCTCTTGGGATGGTTTGGGATTTTGTAAATTTGAACAAGAGATCATTTTAGGCAGATTTCTGATTCAAACATTTGATTAATTTGCTTTTATGACCTTTGTTTGACTCACTACTCTGGAAACAATTATAATCCCTAGCCTATCAAAGTGAGTTTGTAATGACACATAGCATTTTCCAGTGGGTAATATATGATCAAACTGGCAAACTAAAGTAAAATCCACTTATAACATCCGTTGTTATTTATCTTTGCTTTAAATGTTTACCTTTTAGCTAATGGGCATAAACTCAATATTTTTAGTGTAAAACCCTTACTTATAGTTTAAATCTCAAACAAAATTTCATAAAGAGATTCTTCAGTGGCTGTAAATGCTGATGCTAAGGGAAAAAAAAAGTTTGAGATGACATAGACTTGCTTTGTGCTTTCTTATTTTGACTGTGATTCTTAACGTTTAATCTTTTATGTATGTCTGTCTTATTTATTCAACAAGTATTTATTGAACACCTAATATGTGCCAGAAATCAACATAGGCACTTAAGATACTTCAATAAACAAAACCAATAATGAATTACATAAGCTTAATGAACATCTTAGTTAATTTTAAGTTCAGAGAAGCTGTTCCCCTCACATCTGGAATTGGAAGAGCAGATATCTCCTTCTGGAGAAGCTAGTAAGATTAAATGATGTCATCGTGGTTGTAAGAGGGTTCTCTACCCATGTGTAGAGATTAGTACACAGAATCTGCACTGTATAGCTCTATGAGATGATTTATACTATTACAGTGTAAGGTGAGGGGAGTTGGTGATATATCTTTAACCTGTTTATTTCAGCATTGGCACATTATCTCAATCAACTATCAAAATAATATCAATCATGACCATAGTACATGAATCTGGTCAAGAGGAATTCATGTAAAATGGGATGGATATTTAGCCTGCCAACAATCAACCTTTTTTTTTTTAAGATTTTATTTATTTATTTATTTGATAGAGATAGAGACAGCCAGCAAGAGAGGGAACACAAGCAGGGGAAGTGGGAGAGGAAGAAGCAGGCTCATAGCGGAGGAGCCTGATGTGGGACTCAATCCCAGAACGCCGGGATCACGCCCTGAGCCAAAGGCAGACGCTTAACGATTGTGCCACCGAGGCACCCCAACAATCAATCTTTTGATATCATTTGATCATTTATAAATGATATAGTATTGGAAGTCAGGGAAGTTAACTTTACGAATGATGCATATCAGTCCAAGGTTTCTGAAATGGCGAACTTTCTGTAAGTTTCTGAGAGATTACAGAAATTAGAAGAAGTGATTTTATTTGCACAAACACATTACATGTAACTATCTGTTGATGAGTATTTCTAATTCACATGAAATTCACATTCTGTGTAGGCCATAGTTATCTGTACCTTCTAGATGTTACCTCTCTTAATCCATATTGTAGCTGACTTTTCCTGTGTGATATTCAATTTTAAATTTCCTAACAAAAAGTCAACTGATTATTTAAACTAAGAATAAATCAGCTTAATATTATATTGCATTTGTTTGAGAAAAAGCGTTAGACAGAGTTAGTGTTTACTGCCATCCAAAGCAAATCTTTTTTTTAAAAAAGTAACCTCTACCTGTAATTTTTCTCCATCCTTCTGGAAGTTACTGTTTAATCACATGCCATAGTTCCATAGAAAGATCTCTAATATTATTTCAGGGATTGATATACCTTGGAGTATACTGGGGTAGTTATTTGGTGAAATTAATCAGAGATTAATTTCTTTGGATATACATTGTCTGAGTTATCTTCTGCAATGACAATATACTAATCTGTAATGTCACCAACAATTAAGACTATGGAGAGTGCCCAGTATTGAGGTTAAAGAGATATCAGTTTGAGTTACAGCTCTCCTAACTACTCTAATCCTTTATCATGTCACTTCTTCGAATTTTAAAGAGATCATCAAAATGAGGGGACTGAAATAATCTCCGTAGTCTTGTTTTATCCTTAAATTTAATGCTTGTAAGATGCTGTTACAGTATTAGAGAGGAATAGTTCAATTTGAAGGCTCTGTGCACTCTGATGAATGACCACCTCAAAATGTGAACAGAGAGTAGATCAGAGTAGAACAAAAGATAATATAAACATATATAACCATTGCAACCCTGAAATAGCTCAGTATAGATCTTCTAGGTAAACAAAATTGTGAACATTGCTTGAATTCCTTATTCTCTTTCAGTATAGAACTCCTGTATTTATTTGAACACAATTTCCATATCTTCACGAACTTCACATACACAAAGGCAGAAACAACTTCACTTGTTTGAAACATCATCATTTTCTTCCTTATTCAAACAAAGTCCATAGTCCATCATTCTGAGTTTACACCTATCAGTAGCAAAATTTACCACACTTGTTTCTTTTTCTATTTTACATATCCAGCAAAATTTCCAAACTAGATAAATCCACCTATTATATTTACTGTATATTACAGTCAGAACCAAAATAACTGTGTTCCATTGGAAAAAGTCACAAAAGTGCACATAGGTTCTACTTTACATTAATGATTAGCAAGCACAAGTGCAATCTCTACATGGCCCACCAGTTGTTCTATTTTTACTCTGATCTATTTACTGTACCACAATTCACAAGTATCAGACTTTAACAACACCTTTAAAAATCCTGACTTCTTCAATACCCTGGTTTAAGTACCTTATATTTTCGAATCTGTGACTTGAATTCCAGTCTTTCCTTTCTCATTACCTTTACGGTACCAATTATTTGGGCTTTCTTACCTATTTAATCTCTCTCTCAATTTGATCCCTTCCTTGTAAAGAATCTGTTCCATATTCCCCTCAATCACTGCTCTACTTCTTCCTTTGCTGGTAGCTAAATTTCATGAAACATGGTATTCACTATCTCTGTTATCTTGCTTCTCTCTCAGGTAGCAGACCAAGCTCCCTGAACCTCCTTCATCTTTAGGAAGAATTCTCCCTAATTAGATGATTTTCAATCATCAACTTGTTGACTTCTTACTAGCATTTGGCATTGCTGCTAACTCTTTGCTTCTAGAAAGACTCATATTTTGCATTCCATGACCGATACTGCCTATTTTTTCCTGTGCTATTTCTCCGGTTAAAACTCCCTAAGGCTCAATATTAGGTTCTCTCCTCTTCTCACACTATAAAGTAATCTCATTTACCATTGGCCTCAAATATCATTTATATTATGATTTATGGCAAACAAAATCTATCCTCTATTCTACTTATTTCTCATCTGCACATGGATGTTTCAAAGCATATTGATACCATTGTCCCCAAGCTTAACTCATGGACTTTCACATAGAACAGGATCACCATTTTTTAAATGGTCCCAACATATATTCTATGACCCACAAACCAGGAAGTTATGAGCTATATAATCTCTTTCTCACTTAATTTTTGGATACAGTATTAAGACTTTCTTATCTATATTTCTCTAGAATTTACCTACTTTTATCCACCCACTGCAAACCAAACTCTACCATCTCTTATCTGGAGTACTTCAATAGCCTTGCACGAACCACCTTCCAATTCATTTTTCTAGCTTGCAGCCAGGAGATTTTCTCAAACACAAACACTATCATTTTATCTCCTGTTTAAATATTTCAATGGCTTCCCTGTATTTAGAATAAAGAAACTGACACAAACACACATGCACAAGACTTTTTTTTTTTTTTTTTCTGATCCTTTGGATGTACCTCAAATGGTACTGCCACCCGCTTTCCCTCTCAGCACCACTGGACCTGCTTCAGTTCCCCAAATGTTCTGTGCTTTGTTTAATACTCTAATATACTAATACATCTAATCTGCCTTTGCATATATTTTTGCCTCTGTCTGGAGAACTATTTACCCTCTTTGCAGACACACTGACAGTTTTTCTAGGTAATGCATTGTTTTTTACGACTGTGCTCAACAGACGTTCTCCATGCCCTGCTCTCCACCTCTTAAACTTCATAAGATAATCCATTATATGCTTTGAGACTGTCCACTTTTGTTCACCATTGTAGGGTCTGAGCCAAGCGAAACATAAATCTATTTTATTATTGAGTAAAGGGCTGAATGATAAAAAAATATTAAATTTGAGAGGTACTAAAATATCATTTTCATATAATATGAAAATGTTATGGACTAAATATTTGTGTCCTTCCCAAATCCTATCCCCTAACGTGAAGGTGTTAGGAGGTGGTGGCTTTGGTAGAAAAATAAGTTACAAGTCATGCCTCATGAGTGGCATTCATTCCTTTATAAGAAGAGAGACAAGAGTCTCTCTCCACCATGTAAAAGATGCAGAGAAAACGAACATCTGCAAACCAGAAATTATGCTTTTGCCAAACACTAGATCTGCTCACACCTTGATCTTGTGTTTTCAGCCTCCAGAACTACGAGAAATAAATATTTGCTGTTTAAGCACCTCAGTCTATGGTACTCTGTTGCAGCCATCCAGACTGAATAAGACACCAGGTAAGTTTAACAACACCCCTATAAGAAAAAAATCTGAATATGCCTAGAGAGTCCTGAAACTTCTGAACCTATGTCTCTGATGTTGAGTTACTATTTTCTCTTACAGAAGTACACAGACTGATAACACAGCCCAATTTCCCTGATGGAAGAACACTTCAAGTACTAGAGCACAACATGTCTGTATTTTTATTTTGTCAGCCCACCACTTCTCTATGAATGAAGGCATTTCTGTTTTATCTACATCCTTTCCATTTCCCACCTACAGATCCTCCAATGCTTACTAATATATCAACCTGTTCATGGAAATACTTTTATCCATTTATTTTAATGAGAGTTTACTCCCACTCTTCCATTTCTTCCATTTCACTTCCATCTGAGACTTAACTTATCTACCCACCCCTCATTTCCCACATTAGGCCTTTGTATACTTCCCCTTGTCAAGGTCACTGCCAGTTAACACTAAAATTTCTGGTGTAATCCTGCATTTTCCTTTCTAATTAAGGGACCTTGAAGAATCTTACTACATTTTTAAATATTTCTGGGCCTTGACTTCCTGCAGAACTAAAAGATCCCAATTTCATGACATTCTTACTTTCCAAAATGTGGACATTAAGCAGAACACAATCTTTATCATTTGATATTTAGGGGCACACATTTTAAAACATACAAACATCATTGCGAAATGTAAATACAAGTTTATCTTAATGCTAATAAGGTCTCCTGTTGTCAATGCAAACATTTTCCACTCCTCATCTTTGGAAACTGTATGCTACTCTAAGTCCTCGATCTGTTTTATTACAGGAGATCCTGGTTTGTTTATTTTAAGATTTTTTTTTTTTATTTGAGAGAAAAAGAGAGAGAGAGAGCAAACAGGGGCGGGGTGGGGGTGCGGGTAACAAGCAGACTATACACTGAGTGCTAACCCCATGCAGGCCTCAATCCTACTACCCTGAGACCATGATCAGAGCCTAAATCAAGAGTCAGACGCATAACTGACTAGGCCACCGAGGTGCCCCCAGAAGATCCTGGTTTTAAATAAAATTACTCAATGCCAAAAAAAGAATGGAACTTTTTTGCTGCTCTAAAATTTGTATATAGGGTACAAAATGACTCTGTGTTGCTTGCTTAATTGAAAGATAATTTTGAAATTAACTCTTCATAGTTCAGACTATTATACTTTGAAATTTTTAAATTAGACTACAGTGATATGTCAATGTATTGCTTATGGGATGGTGCATTCATTAAAACTGACCCAAACCAACAACATTCCTATCCAACCAAAAGAGAATGTAGTAGTGGAGTGAAATAATACATAAAGTACATTCCTCAGAAAAGGTAACAAATTCTTAAAAATTAGAGAATGAGATTTTTATATTACCCAATGCCATTTCATTTAAAAACTATTTTCATTTTACTTCATTGCAAGAATTTTAATCACTTTGCAACTTTTTTTTTCTTTATACTTCTAAATGAATTTCTTAGCTATGTAGTATGTTCAGGAAAGCACACAAATTAAAAGGATACAGGTTTGTGTGTTTTTTAAAAATAAGCATACATTTGTAATCAGTGCCCAGATCAAAAATCTTAGTGTTCCACCTCCTTTACTTTTTCCTAGTCCATCTGTTTATCCTATTTTTACTTCTCTTACCTCCAATTTAAGAACTTCTAATTTAACTCTTTCATTCACTAATTAAAACACACACACCCAGAATACTATAACACTTAAGTAAAAGCATGGAGATAAAGACTGAGAGAGAAACGGCTGCACAGATAAGGATTAGAAATATAACAGTATGTGAGAGATCTATAGATATGCCAGTTAAAGCTATATGTTTTCCTTACTTTCATTTACCTGATGTATTTTTTCTGTTAGCTGTTTTGGCAATTTTGCACTGTGTTCAGTAGTATTATTAAAAACAAATTAAAGAAAAAAAAAGAACTTTTTCAAGGTGCCTAGGTGGCTTGGTCCGTTAAGCATCTGATTTCTGCTCAGGTCATGATCTGGGAGCCCTGGGATGAAACTCTGTAGGGTTCTGCACTCAGCAGGGAGTCTGCTTGAAGATTCTCTCTCTCCCTCTCCTCTGTCACTCCCTTTGTTTTTTTCCTCTCTCTCTCTCTCTCTCTCTCTCAAATAAATAAATCATAAAAAAACTTTTGGGGGGCTTTTGTTAGTGCAAAATTAATGCTATTTAGATATAAAAATCTAAATATTCATATTTAGTATATGATATGGGTCAAAAAGATAAATCTATTCTCTTGTGGATATTATAGAGATTAAGGGATATCTCAACAAGTTGGTTAACACCTATAGATACCCTCAATCACTGATGATCTCTGAGAAACAACTTGCGAATTCATTATTTATTTACTCAAAACAGCCTCTTTAGCTATTATTTATCCAAAATTAACTAGAGGAACAACTGTTGAATTGTCCATGTTCAGTTAATTATAAATGGGGGGAGCAAAAAGTATAACTTACATAGAAAGGAAAAATCTCTCATTCAAGAGAAGTGACAAATTTTAGAAATTCCAACAAAATTATTTTCTCTTAACCTGCTTCTTTTTAAACATATTAAAAAATGCATGGTGTTAAATCTTTTAAGAAGTCTCATCCATTGTTTTTCTTATAGTATTAAGATCCTTTAATGTGAAGTTGTTTTGCTTCCCAGTAAAAACAGGGGCACTAAGTCACCAATGGGGACCTAAGTAAATAAACAAACGAACGAACAAACAAACAACATGCCTGAAAGGAGAGGAAAGAGAAATCCTACAAGATGTAATCCTTCATTTTTCTATGCAAAATTTCTTAAGAGAATCCACTAAGACACATCATGTGCAACAATTCATTGAAGAAAGGAAAATGAAAGAATCCGAACTAAGAAACAATCAAATCTATTCTCATACCATTAAAGAGAAATTTGAATCATTCCACTTGGGAGATTCTACTTCATATTTTACAATTCATTTAACTCCAACAATTTCACCAGCTAAAAGTTTTCCTTTTGTATTATAAATGGCCCAGGATGTAAGGGAGCATTTATGAGAAGACAATGCATGCCACGATTTCTTATTGAGAAGGCAATGTTGCATTTTGCAAATAGGACTTCTCAAAAGCTAGACGAGGGCAGTGAAGCAAAGGTTTGAGGTGGTAAGCTAGGGGTTTTGGAAGAAGTTTCCACAGTCACTCAATATTTTATCTAGAATATCCTTTGAGGTGATGGGAAGGACAGTGTATTTGTTTCCTAGGGCTGCTTAACAAATTGTGACAAACTTGGTGGCTTAAAATAACACGTTTATTCCCTTACACTTCCTGACCCAGGAGTGCAGAATCAGTTTCAACTAGACAGACAGAGATCAAGGTGTTAAGCAGGGATGTGTGTTCTCTGAATCTTTTAGGGAAGAATCTGTTGCTTGCCTCTTGTTTCTGGTGGCCGCCATCTTTCCTCGGCTGGTGGTTGCACCACTTCGATCTCTGCCTAAGTAATCACACTGCCTTCTCTTCTATCCATGTCAAATCTTCCTCTGTATCTCTCTCATAAAGACTGTGGGTAACTGAAACCACGGAAACAGAAACCATGGGTAAGGGGGTGGGGGGGGAGATGCTACTCTATGGAACATTTTTAGAATACCCGAAATTACTTTTATAGAGAATTTCAGAATAAGAAGATATAGAATGCTGCCTTTACTTCAGTTTTATTATAAAAATAAAAATTGAGCCCAAAGGTAGCAGTTAGTAGTAATAACAACATGTCACTTTTTCGTACTCTTAAAATTACAATTGCAATGTTTGACATACTTTTTTTTTTTTTTTTAAGTGTTTGCCGCTTCAGAAATTCTTTGAGGTAGGCAGGGCAAAAAAAAGAAAAACAAAAAACAAAACAAAAAACCTCCATTTTGCAAATGTAACTGAGACTCTGAGAATTGAAGTGACATACTCAAAACTAGACAGTCAGTAAAGCATTTTGTCTCCTGATTCCAAGTTCAATGCCATGCCCCTCACCCTCTAGCGCACACAGTTTTAATATATCTCAGACTTTTTTTTTTTTTTTGCCTCCTCACACATGTGTCTAAGGAATAAAATATCACAAATGATGTCTCTAAAATCAAGGCTGTAACCCAATAATTTTGAGACACAAAACCAACATTGCCCATCAGGATCTGTGAGATCTCAAGTTAAAATTGATCCGATCTTTCAATAATGATGAGATTGACTCTGCTTTCTTGCAGTTCAGAGAATTAAGCTCTTCTGGGAATTGAGCAAGCAAGTCAGCCATCAGTGGGGGGAAGATAGGGGCTAACAGTGGAGCTCCAGGCTCCTCTCCTCTCAATTTCTCAGGCCACCTTTTACATGTTCTTGAGCCTTTCATGGAAGCGCAAGCATGTATGTACCTTATACAAACACCACGCTTTCTGAAAAGTAAGGATGATTGTAGTGGTGAAAATAGAATCCTGAATTTTCTTTGTCATTTGAGTCAAATGCTACCACAAGATAGAGAATTTTTTTTAAAAAGAAATTTTTAAAAGCAAATGAAAGACACGGGAAGGAGGTCCCCTATATGTGCAAAATGCCATTTTTGCTTAACACATTGAGGCTCTTGTCTCTTAGCATTTTTTTCTTACTGAGTAACTTAGAAATTAAAAGCACAATAATACAGTTGGTGGTTGCTAGTGTATTATTCTTCCATCATTTTCCATAACTGATTAACAGGAGAAAAGTAAAAGGTTAATTTTCTAATTACATACTCCCCTGAGATAAATTATGTACGTTATCACATTCATTGACATGCTATAAGGGGCACTTTATGCAAAAGTGATCTTCTCGGAAGCTATGAACAACCAACATTATATTTTTAGGAATCAAGTAGGCAGCAGGCAAACCAGTGAAAAGACCTGCCTCCACCAAAATATGTGTTTATGAGTAGCTTTTGCCTTCAAAGCAGGCTGTGGTGTTTCCAGATCACTCAGTCTAACCATAATTAATGAGTCAAGAGTAAGCTGCAGACTCCAGTCTCCCTCATAACGAGGTCCAAGATCTAAGCACATTCTTACATCATCTATACATTTATTTCTCCATTGAGATACGGAAATAATTAATGTGAGGATGTAATTCAATGCAGAAATGTGATATATGTATAGCAACTAATGTAGCGTCCGCCACATATTAGACTCTTAATACATTATAACTGTGATAATGAGTCATGAGAGAAATTGAAATTAGGGAGTGGAATATATGTGTTAAGAATATCCTTAGTTAGAAGTGTATGTAAACAGATTTTCTCAGAGCATGTCCCCATTTAGTTTATCCTGTGTGAGGAAAGGGATATAATTCTTGGAGACAGAGGTAAATGGTTTCATGTGGTATTTTTATTTCTTTTTTTTTTTTTTTTAAGATTTTATTTATTTATGTGACAGAGAGACAGCCAGCGAGAGAGGGAACACAGCAGGGGGAGTGGGAGAGGAAGAAGCAGGCTCATAGCGGAGGAGCCTGATGTGGGACTCGATCCCGGAACACCAGGATCACGCCCTGAGCCGAAGGCAGACGCTTTAACGACTGCGCTACCCAGGCGCCCCTCTTTCTAAGTTCATAGTAGTTCTATGAAAAACGGAAGAATTAGGGAAGAGAGAGCAATTGTACTTTGAGCCCAGTTAGTATATAAAACTCAGGCTCCTGAGTCTCTTTAGGATGCATCCTCTGGAGCTTTCATTCAACCTCACCAGTCATGTTTGAAAGAACATAAATGGGGACAACGTGGACAAGGGTATTGTAGAGCTGCTCAAGAACTTTGGTGAAAGAGAAGACAGCCCAAGGCCAAAGATGTCCCAGTGACTTAAATCTGTTTTTACATCCCTGCTTCTAGCACAAAAGACCCAAGCTAACAGAAAACACATATTTTAAATATAATTAACACCTTCATTCTACTATCATCAACACGAATGTGTTTTTGTATTTTTAATCTAGCAATATCAGTGAAAAATGAAATACCAGGATAAGAAAGAGGTACTTGTCCATTTTAAGAGGCAAACATTTTTTTCTAATGATTTCAAGAAAAACTTGTTATATCATATTCCCTTGCACTTACCACGTAAACTTGGGTAATGAAAAGAGTCTGGAATTTAGAATAGAACCTAGGTTCAGTCTTACTTTTTCTGTAACCTGGAACAAATCAGTTAACCTGTCTGAATTCATTTTGTTACTCGTGAAACGGAGATAGTGATACCAATATGGGGGGCGGTTAGGAGGAGTAAATAAAAACATGAGCAAAAGTACTTGGCTCAATGCCTAACCGACTGTTCACTAAAATGAATAGGTTTTGAGTAAATGAGCAAAGTAAACATTTTTAAATCATCTATGCATTTTGTTGGTGAGGGAGAATTTCCTGCCCTAGGGTGATGGGTAGGGCCAGACACACAGCCCCTGACTGCACAGATAACAATCCTTTTGATAAGAAGGTTTGTTTGGCTGTGGACCTTATCTGTGGGAACAGGGTGAAGAGATCTCAAATTTAAGCAATTAGAGACCCTCCTAATTTCCCCAGATATTAAGGTAACACATAATATTGAACTTCAGTTCTGACAGCAGAGTGAAAAGGCTCAATCTTTCTGTGGTCACCTTTATCCAACATTTTCCTTTCCTTAGAAGAAGAAAAATACCAGGATATTTATAGTTTTTAGAATGACAAACAATCCCATAGATAGTATTGTAATCTGATGACAATTTTATGCAGAAAAGAAGAAGGAGGAAGGGGAGGAGGAGAATAATTACTTGAGCCAAAGACTTCTTGGAACCAATTCAGGAAGTTATATCAAGTGATGATGCTGGCTCTATTGATGTGATCTTTGAATTAGTATTACAAGTTTAGGTGGGAAAAGGTAGAATAAAAAGAGGATAAATGGCAGTGTTTGTACAATTTCATTATTGGCTGGTTAAATTAAAATGAAAGCAAGAAAAAGTGTTTGTTTTTCCCTGGTTCTTAAAAAATAGTAATAAATGTCTTTTTCTTAAAGTTTTTTTTTTTTAATTTGAAAAAGAGAGAGTTTGAACAGCAGCAAGGGGCAGAGAGAGAGGGAGAAGCAGACCCCCCACCGAGCAGGGAGCCTGACATGGGGCTCGATCCCAGGACCCTCATGACCCGAGCTGAAGGCAGATGCTTAACTGACTGAGCCACACAAGCACCCCTACAGGCATACAGCCAAGACTAACAGAACAATGAAACATGATTTGCTGATGTCCAACCAACTCCATTTTATCCATCTATCATGTACCAGTCTTCTGTCTAAATTTCAACATATCCCTTATGACTGAAAATGGCTTAATTATTGTTTTTCTTCAACCGCATGATTGGAAATTTCATCAAAATCTCACTTTCCCTAGTTCATATTGCGTCTCTAAATTTATCCTTTGCCTAATACTTTGCATATTACAGATACAGTAAAGGAAAATTTTAGATCAAATTTCCTAGTTTGACAATACTTTTTAACTCTAACGTCTCTCATCATTAATTAAGTACAGCAAGCATTTTCATCTTGTCCTGGTTTCAGAGTATAAAAGAGGAATAACAGTGCCCAATTTTAGACTTTTGAGCTCTTAAGTAGACTTTATAAAATCTATAGGAAGAAAAAGCATCTTAAAAATCACATTAAAAAAAAAGTTCTAAGAGCTAGGAACTTGAAAGATAAATGGTGTGTGTGTGTGTGTGGGTGGGTGTGGGTGTGGGTGTGTGTGTTTTCTTCTGAATTCCAAATGGTTTGGCTTAGGAAGATCAAGTGTCAAATTTTAAAGAAATGCAAAATGAAGTGTATCAGTGAAAGAAAAGGAAAATGATGGAGTGCCTGGGTGGCTGAGTCACTTAAGCCTCTGCCTCCTGCTCAGGTCATGATCCCAGGGTCCTGGGATCAAACCCCCCAAGCATTGGGCTCCTTGCTCAGTAGGGAGCCTGCTTCTCCCTCTCCCTCTGTCCTATCCCCCCATTTGTGCTTTCTCTCTCTCTCTAATAAATAAAATCTTTAAAAAAAGGAAAATGAGAAAACAAAGCTAAAGTTCCAGAGCTAATTCCACCTCAAGGAGTTTAAAGTTCTACCTGCTAGAGTATAGATGTAATTGGACTAGGAACAGTCTGGGTTCCTGAAAGTGAGTCCTATGCCCTCATGATCACTACTCCCCACCTCTACCCCAGCCTTAGGGCTAGTTTGAATGAAGTTCATATTTTGGTATAAAGAATATATGCATCTGAAGAGCAGAAGATGTATAGACCATGGACATCAGTAGAGAACAACATCGCACAATGATAAAAGTCACCTGTCTTACATCTCAACAGAGACCAGAATGGACAAAGGCAGGCAATGTGGGATGTCACCTCCCCCATACCAAGACAACCCAAGCCTCACCTTCCCCTACTTCGATAGAGGAAAATAAGAGAGGAAGGAGAAGGAGAACACTGAATTAACTTAGTTCAACTCAAGAATCAAACTTTTAAGCTCAGGAACAGTATAATGTATATGAATTTGCAGGATTAGTTTCCTTTTCCTGAATAAAAATGGAAGCTTAGTTTTACCGGCTTCCTTAAAGGTTTTTTTTTTTTTTTTTTTTGTACATCTTATTAGTATCCATTGTAACCTTTCTATGTGGATAATGACATTAAAAATAATGTATTTTATTTTAAACTTTAAAAAAACCCACGAAATAAAAAGACACCCAACAACTGAAATATTCTCTCTTAATTATGGCCATATAACCCTGTATTGGATGCTTTCTCCTCAGCTAGTCCATCATAGTCTGAATAATTAAATACTAAGCAAAATATAAAAAATACAGATTTCAAACTGTTAAGAGATATTTATGAACTTAAAGACGTAAGGGTAAAGATCATTCCTTTATGCAAGAAGCAAGCATATAATATGGAAAGTATAATATCACATCACACTAAAAGAGTAGGAGAGAAAATGGCACATGTAATAGACCTATCCCAGAGTCATCTCAAAGGCATGGTGAATTGGGACTTAGCAAGGTGGCAATCAAAAAATGTGATGTTATCTAAGAACTAGGATGGTCGGTAGGGGAAGAAAGGGATAAAGAAGGGGGGGGGTAATCAGAAGGGGGAATGAAACATGAGAGACTATGGACTATGAGAAACAAACTGAGGGCCTCAGAGGGGAGGGGGGTGGGGGAATGGGATAGACCGGTGATGGGTAGTAAGGAGGGCACGTATTGCATGGTGCACGGGTGTTATACACAACTAATGAATCATTGAGCCTTACATCGGAAACCGGGGATGTACTGTATGGTAACTAACATAATATAATAAAAAATCATTAAAAAAAAAAAAGAAGATAAAAAAAAAAGTGATGTTATCAGCTTAAGTGAAAATGTCCAAAGACACGCCAGATAGGTGGTGGGGCTGCTCCCACTTCATGCTTTCCACTGAAGAATTGTTTACTACTTTCCCTTTTTGGAATACATGTTTGCCTTTTAAGTTGTCTTAAAAACATCTTAGACTTTTAGGATTATAAGAAACTTTAGAAGCCATTCAGGCCTATTTTACCACAATGCAGTAATCTTTTACATTTCAACTGTTAGCAAATAGGCAACTTCTTCATGAATCTTTTCCAACGATGGGAAATGCATTGCTTTGTTGGTCAGCTCATGACAATGCAAGCTAGTAGTTCTTCCGGGTGTTCTGAAAAATGAAACCGGCCCTGGCAAACATCCAAAGTTCTCAAAATAATATGTAATAACAGAAAATAACACTATATAATGATCCATTTCAATGTCAGGCACACTTGACTACTGTATTGATACACTCTTATTTGATTTTCACAATAAGACTACAAGTAAGTATTATTATTTTATCCTTTTACAGATGAGAAAGCTGAGGCAGAATATTTAATAAATTGCCAAAGCTAGTAAGTTGCAGAGCCAAGATTTAAATCCAGTCAGTCTGACTCTTGAGCATAATTTCTTAATCCCTAACTTCTATTATCTCCCAAGGGCAACATATATGTCTTGATTATTGTTAAATAAAAATTAAATTGTTATATATGGCAGATTCCAATAGAAAAATAATCACATATAATTTAATTAATCAAATTAAGTCACCATGACTTTTTTCATAATAAATATTGTTGAATATTTACTGAAAATCATTGTAAAATAATTGATACCAACTTTCCCATTGTTATGTTAGAATTTGAGACCCAGGGAAAAATCTGGTGACCATCCATATTCACACTATTTAGTAGTGACCACATTAGATCTAAAACTTAATCTCTTGGTTTTCACTACAGTGAATCTTCTGCCAACAGATACCATTATCTAAGATACCAAGGGTTAATAAGATGTGCCTCCATAGACATTAAAATCCAGTTGTAAAGAATAACATACACACAAACAATTTCCGTAAACTGCTATGTGTAACAAGTCCTTTCAGAGTGACATATATAAGTGATGGAGAGAGTTGTCAACTTTTAATTGATACAATCCAAACAGCATCCTGGACTATGGCAGAAATAGGATGATAGGTTACCAGTCAGCTTGCCTTCCCTGAATGTGCCCTAGCCAAATCACTTGCAAAACAATTGGCCTAGTTCTTTAAGATGGCCATCTGTAGATTGTACAGAACTGTTCTGCCCTTACCGATGTTGCCTTAGTGATGTTTATCACCATGTTTTATTTTAAGATAGTGTCCATCTTCGCATGTTTGCTTTCTAATTCCCTTACAGGCAGTGCCCACTTTCGACGTGGTGTGTTCTTGGAGACTGGATCTTAAAGTGGGTCTATCAGGCAAATCTAAATGTGCAGACTTCGACTTTGTATGTGCCCTTAGCCTCATCTGTTCAAAAACTGCTGGAAATTTCTGAATGATGCATGACGTAGTCTGAAGTGGCAAGAGGTGAACTGTAGGACTTGATTAGGAACTTTTGAGTTAGCAAAGCAGGGTAAAAGAGAGCTGCCTGAATTTGAGAACAAACCTGGGTCTATATTTTTGTAACAAAATTTTGCTTTAGTTTTTGTAGTTACTATATAATGTTGAAAGAACTATTCTGTTTCAGGAATTTGTCCTCTCACTACCACAATATTACAGTTTCAACTTTCTTTAGTGGCAAATGACAAAGAAAATCAATTTGTCTAAGTGAGCCTAGCTCATTCCACATGGAGTGGAGTCCAGCCCAAATTGCCAGCCCACAGAAATATGAGCAAATTCACATTTGTTGTTTAAAGACACAAAGGTTAGAAAGAAATGTACACCCAATCCCCCACCAACCCATTAATTAACCCAAAGGAACGTAAGTTAAAAAAAAAAACAAAAACAAATTAGCACAAAGTAGCTTAGTAGAAATAAATCAAATTTATAAAACACCTAAGTAATTGCAATAAATATAAATAAACTAAGCAACCTAAATGAATCGATCTCTAAATTTGGATTATACAATATAGCTAGAGTTATGATTATCTCAGCAAGCATGGTAATTATTTGTGCAAGATTAGAAAGACTCCTTTCAAAATTAGGAATGAGAGAAGAATGTCATTATACTTGAGATGAACCTAGTACCAAAGGACAGACAAAGGCAGGCTTTACAATGAAGGGTCAAAGCAAATTAAGGTAAGTCCTGTCATAATATAATGTCAGGTCCAAACAATTCTATTAGGAAAAATGGAGGATTATGTTCCTGCAGATTTAATAAAATAATCAGAATTCCTGAAGGCTTATGGTGTCATCTAAATAAAATCTGGACTACGGTGTGTTTCATATTACTAAGGAACAGTTTAAGGCTTAAGTAGCAAAGGGGATGTTTCTGGCTATGGTGACTGACTGAGATTTCAGAGACAGAAGAAAAGATTCCAGCAAATTCCTGGTAAATTAGACTGGGATTTATTGCCCAATGAAAATACTGGGAACTCAAGGGCACTCAGCTTCTCCCCCTTTCTAAGTGCAGGGTGATGTTGCACTTCCAGAGTTATCTCCCACACTCTATTGAAGAGAACTATTGAGAACAGATTCTGGGAGAACAGACAGGAGTCAACTCTCAGGAACATTACATTTAAATTTGCACTATTGTGGGAGTCTTTTTCATATGTAATAAGCAGAATAAAAAAAATTGGATAGTCATCTTAATGCCATATTGTAAGAAAAACAGATCTATAAGATATATATAATAAAAGCTAGAAATTTCCTCCATCTCATAAAGGTCTACTAAAATGCCATGGTTAAGATGACACTGAATTTGAAATACAGAAATCATTCTTTTTAAAATTAGGACCAAAAGAGTGATACTACTGCTTTCTCTATTCAAAGTAACACTGAAAATCTTAGCCATGCACCATATATGAGAAAAAAGAATAATTTATAATGTTTGGAAAAGAAAATATAACTGTTATTTTTAACCATGACATTATCGTCTACATAGAAAGCCCAAAATGATATATACAAATTAGAACTTATAAAATATTTTTAGTTAGGAGGTTGAATAAAATGTCAATAGATATAAACTGCATTTTCATCTATCATCAACACATAGTAAGAAAGTTGCTATTTATTTTAAAGGTAAGATTCATAAATAGAAGAGAAAATATATACTTGAGCTGGGTCGACTTCAGAGTAAGTAAAGTTGATCTTCTTAAGAACTTTAGTAGACATACAGTGCTCTCTATTTCCAGTTATTTTGGTTTTCCAGACCTGTAGGAGGATTATACTTTCCTGATTATGTAATTTACTTTGACTAGTGAAATGTGAGCAGTTGTGACTTGTATCATTTCTAGGGCGAAGCATTTAAAATCCAGCATGTGCTTCTCCATGTCCTTCCCCCTTCCATCATAAATACTGAATCTTTCTGGTGAGATGACAGTGTCATAAGTTGGAGATTCTGTATATCTGACTTTAAGAAGCTACAATAAGCAGAGCTCAATATTATTTGTAAAAAATATGTATAATGTTGTTATTTTAAGGCATGGAGAGTTTGGAAGATTTGTTAACCTAGCATAATCTAACTTCCTGTCATGATGAACACAATCATAGTCTCGCCAAACCCAGTTCAAATATTTATACTTTATATTGAATGTTGCATAGGCTAAGACTTCTGTTCATCTGTGCAATGTGTTTTCTAATCCACTTCAGATTCAGCCCACTACAGTCACCATAACAACCAAGATTTTGCACCAAATAGTGAGAATTTCTCAAGGTGGGGGAGCGGGGGAGAGGGGATGGGTGGGGATAGCACACTTCTTTTTAGAAGCCATATTGGCATTTTTACTTTCCTAAAAGGGTCTTTTGACATATTGTAGCGTTGAGTTTAGCCTTGTACATATCAGGTGAATTTTGGAAGTCTCTGTATCTTTGTAAATGAGATACACGAATCCTACATGACAAAGAGTGGGAAAGTAAATAAAGACTGTATTTCTACTATCCTTTATTTTTCACAAAGGAAAATATAAAGGAAAGGAACGCAAAAATACACCTATATTTTTTTTAAGTCGGTAATTTTATTTGAAAAAGAATTATCCTTTTTCAAAGGATAGTAGCTTCTGACTAATAAAACAAAAGTAGCAGGAAAAGTATACCAAAGATGATTTAAAGTTCTCTGTGTCTTTAAGTTAGATGAATGTACTTTATTTCAATTCTTTTTGAATATTCTAGAATATGTATGTGAGAGAGAAGAATCTGTCCTAAAACAGAAACACTTTGTAAGAGCCTCGAGTTTGGGTAATATGTTTTGTAATTCACTTGTAAAAATATGACATGAAGTCTCAACATATGGCATTTCCCATAATGATGCAGATGTCACTAATAATTGTTCAAGTGCACAGTCGTTTGAGTTTACATATTAAGACAAACAGAGTTTATGTCATCTGTGTTGACCAAAGAGGCCAGCTTGTGTATAGCAATTGTGGTTTACGCCACCCCAACAATTATGGCTGAATTGTGTACAGGTGGAATGGAGGTTGGGAAGACAAACAAAATTTCTGCCAAAAGAGGATTCAGGATTAATCTCCGCTATATGATTCCCTTCATCTTATTCGTCTTTGTTATGGATTGAATTGTGTCCTCCGAAAAGATATGTTGCAGTACTAATTCTCAGTACATCAGAAGGCGACCTTGTTTAGAAATAGAGTTGTTGCAGGAGTAATAACTTAGCATGAGGTCATGCTAGAGTAGGAAGAGCCCTTAGTGCAATAGGACGTTTGTTCTAGAAGGAATAGAGTGAAATATCATGTGGCCACAGAGTCAGAGACTAGAGTTATGTAGCTGCAAATCAAAGATTTGCAAGAACGCTAACATCAGCAGAAACCAGGTATGAATAACTGGTTTCCAAAGGCTTTCCTAGGAATGAAATTCACAAGAGAAATTAGTGCTTGGAAGATAAAATATATTCCGTGAATTTTCTGAGAGAATTTTATTTTTTTTCCTTTGGTACATGGAGATGAGTAAGTGTATTTTGGACAACATTAGTTCTTGTGACTTCTGAAATATAGTAAGTAAAACTTATGTAAAACCCTAATTTACTCTGGATTTTCATTATTTTCCCAAGTTATTTTTGTGCCTATTAGTGATACTCTTCTGCGTGGTAGGTAGAGAGAAGGAGAAGAGAGGATAAAGAACATCTTCATTAGTCAAGGATCCTTAGCAAGACAGCTTTAAAGTCAAAGACATGCTATGGATAATTGATTATCATTTTCTTATGACTTTGATATTGATTATATGTTCTCTAAGAGCAACAAATATATTTGAATTAAGTAGTGCTCCAAATTAGACTATGAAAATGCTAAATTAGCTGGTAAGAACCATATTCCCAACTAGAACCCAACACAAGTCTTAAAATTTCCCAATGCTCTAGAGATGTATATAAACTTCAGAATATCCTGGCTACAAAGTGTGAGGGTTATATTTGTGTGTTTTACGGCTTTCTCCAGTCACACCAAGGACCACCTGGATGAGAAAAGCAAGCAAGTGCATTTTTATGGCTTATTCTAATAAACTAAATTAGTTAGTACCTAAGTGCTGATTTCAGTTTTTGGGGGCTTTTTGTTTTTATCTTTTATTTTACAGTATAGATTCAAGGACAAGAACAGAAAAAAGGGAAAAGCAAAATGAAGATTTCTTATTTTTGTACCCAGAAAAAGAAAAGAAAAACATATATATGTGTGTGTGTTCTCTCCTCTCCTTTTCCTTCCCGTTCTTTGGATAATTTTTACTTTATACTGCCAAAGAAATTTGAACATTTGGGATTAAATTTTGGGACCAACAATTAATAGCTTATGATAGTGGTTAACCTAAACTCGTATCAGAGTGCTTTGTTGTTTTTTTCCCATTTGCAAAATGGAATAATCATAAAATACAACTCACAGAGTTTTGGTGAGGAAAATGAGAAAAGATGTGAAAATGTTTTTATAGTGTGCCAAGACTACAATTGTATGTTAGTTAACAGTTATAATTAATTATCAGTTGTTTTGCTTGAAAAATTACTGTCATTACAAAAATAATAAATCAGACAAAACTAGTTGTTTTAGACTATATATATATTTGTATATATACATATATATACACATACATACATATATATATATATACATGTATATATATACTTACATTTGTTGGGTTGTTTTCTGTGCAGGAGATGTCTCATCATTCCATGTTAAACACGTAACAGTATCCCATGATGGTCTCACAATATAGTCTCAGTGTATGGGGTAAAGCATGTGTATTTCTTCTCACTCAAGGTCCATTTTTGCACGTATCATCCACTTTGTCTTAGTTAGGAAAATAATTACTATTTTCCTTGCAGTACTCTTTATTACAAAAATCATTTTATTTACTTAGTACTTCACTAATAACACCGATGGTCTCTTCCCTAGTCCTCCTCTCATCTAGAGTATTTTTGATTGAATATTAAAAGGTTTGAAGTTGTAAATATCTACGATTATTTATCTAAAAAGAATTATCAAGGATCAGGCAAAAATAAGATTTTCTCATCTCCAAAGAAGTGAGTTATTTTTTATACTCCAAACCAGAAGTATTCTATGAACAATACATTACCTATCACTTATGAATACTCCTGAATGCTAAAATTTTCATGTGTTTTTTGTTAGTTTATAATGCGTTTTCTGTAATAAAGAACTTCTCTTCGAATATTCTAAATAACAACGTACTTAAAATCACAACCACTATTCTAATTTACTTTTTCAGAATGTTCAGTATTCAACTCTCTGATGATAACTGGTTCCAAAAATACTGATATAAAATCTTTTTAGGCTACAATATATATGCTACAAATAATGATGTAAACAGTTTAAATTCTACGTTCCAATTATTGAAATCTAGTTCACATGGATAATCTTGACAGTAATTGGCACTTGTCATGCTTTCAATCCTCTCTCCTATTGGATGAGTAATTACTGAGGGTCTGTATATATAAAAGCAGCAAAGGAAAAGAAAAAGGATTTCTATGAGATATCTCTTTTTTCAGATAGCAACGTAGAAATATCACTTGAAATATATCTATAAAGTTGTATTTGACTCTAACATTGGTGCTTAGGAAAGAAGGATAACATATGTTTAGGTTAACATAGTTCAGGGAGAGGAGCACTTGGACAGAGTGAGCTTGATTGAAAATGCTATGTTACCAACCATGACCTAGTGAAGTGTTTTACAAGAGTAATTTTTATTGTAGTAAGGCTCTAGAGTGTTGAACCTGAACAGTGAAATTGAATCACTCATGAAGTCATGCCAGATGTTATTCATATCAGATGCTGATTAATGCATACACTTCATTTAGAGGAACTTAATATTGAGTTATTAAAATGGGAGGCTGTCAGTTTCAGAAATGACTGATGGCTGGAATTAGAAAGATTTATGAGTTAGGTTTGAAGTATCTAGAACATTCCTAGCATGGATTTTTTCAAGTTGGAAAATGATTAAATTATTTATTTTTTTCATTATTCTACCAACTTGTAATAGGTACCTACTATAACCAAGACTCTGAGATAGGTTTTAATTCACAGCTAAATAGCTATGGATCATGCTTTCAAAATGTGGGTTAAAAAGTATATGTATATTCAAATGGATGTATTAAGACTGAATATAATAAATACTATAAGAAAAGTGGACTACTGAGATCACTTGCTGTTAAAACTAATGAACTAATAATTCTTGGGTCAGTTTCCATTTGAGCTTAGTTTTGTCAGATTTTGGTCTTTTTTTTTTTTTTTAAGATTTTATTTATTTATTTGACAGAGAGAGAGACAGCCAGAGAGAGAGAGGGAATACAAGCAGGGGGAATGGGAGAGAAAGAAGCAGGCTCCAAGCAGAGCAGGGAGCCCAATGCGGGACTCGTTCCCACGACCCGAATTGTGCCCTGAGCCGAAGACAGACGCTTAACGACTGAGCCACCCAGGTGCCCCAGATTTTGGTCTTTTAAGATTTAGCCACATAGACCCAACACACAAAAAGTACTACTAGACATAGGATAATATTGAATTAGGAAAATGGCTGGCCTGAAATAGGATCATAGCATACTGTAAGGTTTTTAATATGTGAGACATGTGAAATCTGGACTTGGAAAGTAAAATGGTTGCAGTGGATGGTGGAGCCAGATCACAGAGAAATCTGAATGACAGAAGCTCAAATTTTACTTCACTGACAGTGGGGAACACTCAGAGTTTTGTTTGTTTTTTTTAATAAAGGGAAGTATCTAAGACACTCATTTTTCCTAAAGAGCACTAGAGATTTCTCTACAGAGAAATAGATACGATGCTATTGTTGGCTTTGAGGATGGCTTTGACTTTTTTGACAGCCACCGAGGGTATGCATTCCAATTTTTTTCTAAACTGCTGATCTTGGCCTCTTCAATCCTAAACTTCAATGGTATATAAAGCAAAATGTTAAAGCATCCAAATTTTCAACAGAATCATTGGGACTTGAGTAATACTTTTGGAACAAATAACAATTGAGTGACCCAGAATTGCAGAAATCTGTGAGAATGTTTTAAAAATAATATCTTAATAACCTTTTGATACAAAGGTAATGCTTCTAGATATAATACAGCATATTTTCATTTGCATTCAAATGAGAAATTTCTACCATGCATATACAACTTTGAAGAACTTGAAAAAAAAAAGGAAAAAAAAAAAAAGACAAAAAACCAGACCCCAAGTCAATTTGCATTTCAGTATGTAAGCTCTAAGTGGTTTAAGTACCTTGACTGAGAAGTCAAAGTTGACATAAAAAGATAAAAGATTTCCTTATTTTCCCAATCTGAGTTCTGAAGTTAAACTGTATAATTCATGGCTTCAAACTGAGAAAGAATGTCCAGTTTGCCTTTTACTATAACTAAAATGCTTCTAGCTTCAGCCCTGCCAAGTGACTGCTTCCTGGCATTGGAAATAAGGGCCAGATGGCCAACCAGCATTATCAGCACCCCATGGTGATGAACAAGTGACAATTTGCTTGGTGATCAAACATAATTTAAGGTCTTTTAACCTTTGAAATCCAAGATATCATAGTGACAGATTTAATTATTTTTTAAAGTACAAACAATTACCTGCTCTGCCCCCAACCTTCTCCCCACTGTGACCAAATAAATACTCAAACTTACATTGCTCAAGTATTAAGCCTCTTTGCATGTCTCGGGTACAAAATGCTTTATCGCATATCCCAAATGAGAAAAATGCCATCCAGGCCGTGGACAGGCAGATAAATGGAGACTCATGTGGCTCCCTGGAAGGAACTAGACAAACAGATGTATTAAAAAACTGAGTTCTCTACATGGATGGTCAATTGAGTTTTGCAAAAGGTGCCAATGGGGGAGAAAATATGGTCTTTTTAGAAAATGATGTTGAAATAATTGGATATCTATATGCAAAAAGCAAGTCTCGACCTTTTCCTCACACTATATACATATATCGAAATGAAATAGATCATATGTGTACCTTTAAGAGCTAAAACTATACAACTTCTAGAAGAAAATATAGGTGAAAATCCTTACAACTTTGGATTAGACAAGTATTTCTTAGATAGGACACAAAAGGCACAAACCATAAAAACAAACAAATAAAAGAATGGTGGATCTAGTTTCCAATAGGTTTATTTTTCTTTCTAGGGCACTTCCTTCAGATATTCATCATAGTCCGCTCTATTCTATATTATAATTGCAATAAAAGTGTGTATTTGGTAAACTATGAGATCCCTTAAGGCAGAAGCCATTTTTTAGATATCTTGGTATTTTGTCAGCTAATATAGTATCTATTACTTTAAAAATACTTAGTAAATGTTTATCAAGGAAAAAAATCTAATAGACTAAATTTTCTCCCCTTCTTTTATTGCTGTTACTATAAGACACTGAATCATTATACACATATATCTATGTTATATATAATGTACAGTATATATTATATACATACGTGTGTATTTACTTTTATACTTAGAACGATATGTCTAGACATGGAAGTCCCAGGGAACAAAGCCAGGGCATTAATTTCCCTTTATGGGAAATACAGAGATATCTTCTCAATTGTAGAGTTCAGCTTCTGTAGTTTTTATTAATATAACAGAATTTTTAATTTACAACATTTTATCTACATGAGGCTCAACTTCCTTAAACAAACAAAAACGATAACGCATATTCTTTCCTACATGAGCAAGAGCATAGATTTATTTTGCTCTACCAGCTCCTAGTTTAGATGACTATGGTTAGAAAAGCATGGTCTTCAGCAGCAAGATAATCAGATCTCATAAATTCTAGACTAGTTGGTTGTAAGATTATGATGAAATCTGCTTTCCTATAGTAGTCATTGTTAATAATTCTCCCCCCATTTGACCCACTTCCTCATAACTGTAACGTTTACCATTGCCCTTATATGTTTATGCTAACCTCAAAAACAGCAAGACATGTACAGATTTCTGGGAGAAGAAAGTTTACCATGAGCCCTACACTCTCACTTCCTTCTTGGAAGTCACTCTACTTCAGAGAATCACAGCAAATACCCTTAGTACTCTCTGCATAGAATCATCTTGGAACACATTTTAACTTTAAAATAAGCATAAATTTCCTGCAAGTCCCAAAGGAGATTTCAGGGAAAGAGACAGATAGAACTCTATAGATAGATAAATTCTTTCTTTACAAAGTTATTAAATTATTAAAGTTTCATGGTGTGCTATTTCAAGAACAAACTTGTCTCTGTGAACTGGATTAGAAAGATGTCACCTTCAAGTCTCCTCTCATTACTATTTGATGTGTGTTAAGCACCAACAGGGAGCTTTGATAGCTTTTGGATCACCCTGAATCATCAACATTAAAGATGGAGAGGGGAAAAAAACAAAACAAAACAAAACAAATCCTAGCAGGTCCTCCAGTCCCGAGTAGAGCTAGACTACTGAAAATTTGAAGGAACTCTGCCCTCATATAAGAGGCTTTCTTGAGTGACCTAATTTTGAACTAGCCAATGATACTAACAATCTAAGATGCCCATTCAGAGGTAATCCATCTCTTTAGATAACTATGTGTGCAAAATACTGTCTCTTCCTAATTCGAAGTCTGTATTACACTTCTTATAACTGAAGCCATTTGAGTCCCAAATCAAGGCCTTCCCCTAAAGTTCTTCCTAGTGACGTATAACTACCACATCAGAAAAAAAAAAAAAAAATTGCTTCCCCTTCTGTTTACTCAACTCGATGCTTTATTAGACTGCTGCCCCATGCTTATTACTATAGTATCTACTTTGCACATTTTGTCCGTGATGCTGAAATCGCAGTGGTATCTCTTTCATATAGATGCCCTGAAATATTTATATCTATCTATATCTATGCATCTATATCTATATCTATATTCTTTTCCAGATAACCCTCCAGGTACACTGGTCTTCTATTTCCCCAAATATATCATGCTCACTCTTACCTGTTTTCTTTTCCTAGAATCCTCTTTTTTCAGAGATTTTAATATCTCACTTCTCCTTATTTTACAGGTCTTAGATCAGCTGTCAATGCCTCAGGGAAGACTTCTATGATCACTGTGTCCAAGGTAGATACCCCACCCAGTCACTGTCTATAACATAGCATCAATTATTGCTCATCATAATACATATGTCTGCCTGAGGTTATATGTGTAAGTATGATTTTCTCTTCCCTACCAAGCCCCAGTCACTATAATGTCATCTCTGAAGGCAAAGTCTTCATTAGTCTATTCATACCCATTAAATCTAGTTCTAGAACAGTACCTAACATCCTATGGATATTTATAAATATTTGTTGATTAAATGAGAAAAAGGAATAAAGAAAGATCCTATGTAAACAGGCTTTCATCTTGAGAATCTTGTTATTGATGTGAAAGGAACCCACAGTGTAGACATCATATATTTCAGAACAAACCATATTTACTTCCATTTATAAAATAAACAGTTAGAAAGTCCTAATTCTGTGCAAAGCACTGACGGGGTTGGGGGTGGCTTAAAAATGAGCTATCTATAAACCCTTCCCTTCTTCCTTAGGATCACATGGTCTAATTGAGGAGATGCTGTATGTAAGTAAGTATCTAGAACATAATGTATTGAAAGAGAAATACACCCAATATCCATGGAATTTCATAAGTGGATGAATCGACCTCTGTTGGGTGATTCGGAAAGAGCTTATGGAGAGATACATCAAAGATGCACTTAAAAAACAGGGTAAAGGTGTTGGATGCCTGGGTGGCTCAGTTGGTTAAGAGTCCAACTCTTGATTTCAGCTCAGGTCATGATAGAGTTGTGAAATCGAGCCCCAAGATTTAAAAGATTTTTTAAATTTAGAAGTTTTAAGATTCTCTCTCTTCCTCTGCCCTTCTCCCCTCCCTTTTCTCTCTCTCCCTCTCTAAAAATAAGTAAATAAAAATTAAAAATAAAATTAACCCCCCTACACAAAAACAGTGTAAAGTTATTATAGAGATGATCCAGACTGAGAAAAGAAGATAGCTGAAGGTTAGATGGGCAAACCAGAATGGGAAGGGAGAATTTAGAAAGCTTGGTTGTAGGGAAAGCATGAATGCTATTGAAAGGATAAAAAGTCAGGCTTCAATCCTTCAAGCCCAGTGCTTCTCAAAATGGAGTACCTGTATCCCTGAATTTACTGGGTACAAGAGGATAAAATTGCTATATATTCCACATATGCCTCAGTCATCAATTTTACTTTATAGTAAATAATTTAAAAGGTATATTGGAGAGAAATGAAATGTGCATTTACATATACATTAAATATAAAAGCACCACCAGAAATTTTTTACAAATGTCTAGATCATGGTAGGTTACTTTAAGATATTTTGGTTGGAAAAATATTTGAAAACTAATGCTATGGTGGAGGGTGGAGGTCAGCAAACTTATTGACAGGTCACATCTTCCTTTCTTGTTTTTATGAATGAAGTTTTGTTGGAATATATGCATGTCCATTAATTTAGGTATTATCTATGGCTGCCTTTGCACCACAATGGTAGATCTGAACAGCTGTAACAGAGACTGGGTATATATTGCAAAACTTAAGATATTGACTATCTGGAACTTTATTTTTTTTTAAAGATTTTATTTATTTATTTGACAGAGAGAGAGCACAAGAAGGGAGAGGGGCAGGCAGAGGGAGAAGCAGGCTCCTGGCTGAGCAGGAGGCTGACATGGGACTCAATCCCAGGAACCCTGAGATCATAACCTAAACCAAAGGCAGATGCTTAACCGACTGAGCCACCCAAGTGCCCCATCTATCTGGAACTTTAAATAAAATTTTTGCTGTGACCTGTTATAGGTAATGGCAAGCCACTTAATATTTTTCAGAAAGAGATTTAATTTTACAGAAACATATCATCTGAGATAATAATACATTCCAGGAGCAAGGCATTAGGTTAGGGAGAATCGAAAGGGTCCAAGACAATGTTACAATGATCTAGAAGAAAGCAGTAGCAACAAAGTGGAAAACAGGAAGTAGACAGGATAAATATTTTTGCAATAGAACTGCATATCAAATAAATAATGGCATGGAGAAAAATGAAAGTTGCTTGAGTTCTAGAGTCTAGGTTACTGGGGAACTAACTTAGGGTAGCCAGAATGATATGTATGGGGAAAAAGCATGTAGTGAATATGTTTGATTGGGAACTCCAGGCAGGGATTATTGTGGACACATCCAATGAACTGCACTTGAGTTGAAAAGTAGAAATCAGAAACATAAATGGGAAAACATCAGTTTACTTTGATGTATTAGTTATAATTCTAAGAGTTGCTAAGAAAGAATTTGTAGAGAAATAGAGCTAAAGGTAGAGAAACAAAATTTAAGAGTGGGAGAAGGAAGAGAATGTTGAGATTGACACCTACACTTATTTTTGACTCTTTAATTTACCATCTGAATAGTGTGCCTGGTCATTCTTCAACATGCTTCTAGGAAGTGACATACTTCATACCACGGTGGGCATAAACTACTGAATTGCAAATCCATGCAAGACAGATTGCTATCAAGAGATACTTCTTCAGCGCTAAAAAAAATATAAGGGCCAACTTTTCATCTTAGATCCAAATGTGCAGATGACTTTTCTGGACACAAGGAACAGAATATATTGTGTCTCAACACAATACAGAAATGGAGGGAATATGCAGCCCAGAGCACTGGAAGAAGAGAAAAATCTCTTTCCAGATTTAGCAATTAACCAGTGGACATTTTATAGAGCATACTGAAGAGAAAAGATCTTCATAGAAATACACAATAAATAAAAGAGTAAAACTCTTCCTCAAATAGAATGAGGACCTCGAGAAAAGAGAACTATTTATTCCAGTGTGGACTGAATGGTACAAGAACAATCCAGAGCAGAAATAAGTAGAAGCTGGAAGAAATGGAAACTGAATCAGAAAAGCAACACGTGACCCTCCCTTCAACCACTCTGGTAATGTCTTATTGGTTTGTTAAAGAAAAAGGACAAGAGCTTTATATTAGAAGTCATGTAATATTTATAATTTGTTTAAGATATTTAGAACCAATTCTACATTTGGGTGATTCTTACTCCTTGGTATGGATTTAGTTGTCATCAGTCAAGCTTTTGGTTACCATATATGGTTACAATTAAAGAAAGTAAAATATTGCTAATTGGAATGATTGCAAACTGACGATTTTGGTGAAATCTATGATGCGGAGGGTGGAAGCCAGTAGCACCCTTTCAGAACACAGTTTTTATGAGAATCATTTCCCTCCGTGTGTGTTAGACATTGCCTTGGCACAAGCCTTCTTTCTCACCTACTTACCCAATTACACAAAGAATTCCTCCGCACAGAATGTTTGGGGAGTTGAGTGTTTAGAAACTGCAAAAAATACAGTGGTGTGTAACATAGTAGTCATCTATCTACCTACAATAAGAAAACGCATTTGCTGGATTCGTTACCTTTTACAGACATGTTTCTGTTGACCCTTACATCAACGTCATAAGGAAGTATGGAATCATTATTTTTCTATGTGAGCAAAAATAATGTGTATTAGAAGAGGAAGACCATGCCAAAGGCCATGCACAGATAGTAACATAAATTTGTATTCCAATGTCCTTTGAAGTATGTTTGGGTGATCATTTAGTTTCTTCATATGTTCATATATACCATAACCATCTGTGGGACATTTCTCTAGTACATATGGTAGGATTTCACTTCTGGAGAAGCAATTTAATATATACTCCATAGGTTATGCTGGTACTCTGGGGAAAAAACCTGAAAGTATTCACTCTAAGTATTCACGTCAAATTTGCGAGCCCATATATTTATGTATAGTTAGAATGGAGAAGAGCAGGTGAACGCTTTAATTCTGAAATGAAATACAGCCTTATATCGTATAATTGACCACAGCTAGCTCCAGGTAGAAAGATGTGAACAACCTACTCTATGTGACCCGTAAATGATCAGTGTCCAGGATTTAACCCTGTCAGTATACTCTTCTGACCTGCTATTAGTCTTGTTGTGAAAGCATTTAAATGGATGCATCTACTAGAATTGTTAACCTCATTGTGAGACTAATAACCCTTGAAGAAAGGAAAAAATGAGGGGAGAGTAGAGGGAAGGAATGAAATACGTATGCTTCTCATTGTGGATATTTTCAAAGTAAAATAATCAGTCCTTTCTTCTCATTTCATTACTCAGCCCAAATGCCATCAAGCCAAGTTGAGTGGGAACTGCATACAGGGATGGAATTACCATGGCAACCAGATTAAAAATTTGTTTTCCTGCTGAGAATTTAGCTCACTGAATAATACTTTGTTTTTACCTTTCTGGAAAATTAGATGGAAGGTAATTCTGGAACTATGCATAACCATCAATAGGTTTAAGCTATTACTTGGGTTACTTTTCCTAGGACTAAAAAATATTAATGATATATAAATATAATAATTTTGTGTCCCCTACAAAATAAAATACAGACTTTCAGGTGGCTAGAAATTCAGACTATTACGATCTTTAAGTTACCAATGTTCAGATGATATTTCAAGAGCTTTTGAGTCACTCATTGAAGATCTCAGTTATGGGGTTGTGAGCAAGAGCTCAAAGAATCATATTAAAGGAAATGAGATGGCCTTTTGTTTCCAGTGATAGGGTGGAGTAGACACCCTGACACACCTTCTCATTACAGTTCTCTAAAACACTAGGAAAAATGCTAAAAATAGAGCAAAAAAAATGCACTGAGGCATATTTAATCATAAATTCCTCTGTAACAACGAGCAAAACAACAAAACACAAATAAAATGTTCATTATTTTAAACATTTCAGAGAGCTATGATGTAATGATGTCTAAGGAAACTAACCTGCAGAGAGCAATGACCTCTTCCTGGGGGAATAGAGATCTGTCACCTCGGAGGCCATTTGTTGAGTGGGCACATTACCTTAATAGAGGAGTGAGCCTGCCATAGGCAAAAGGATCCGCTGGGCGGGAGAGAAAAGAGTACACTTTAAGTGGTTCTGGAATAACTAGCTGTATATATGGAAGAAAATAAAATAAACCTGAACACTTTCTCATACCATCCACAGAAAAATCTATGAGATGAATCATAGAGCTAAATGTAAAAATTAAATGTATAAAGCTTCTAAAAGAAAACTATCTTTATGATCTATAGATAGGCAAAGACTTCTAAAAACACAAAAGCACAAATAATAAAAGAAAGAAATACGTAATTGATTTCAACACATTAAGAACTTTTATCAAAGGACACATTTAAAAAAGACTAACAGACTGATAAAAATATTTATACTACATATATCTGACAAAAAAGAGAAAAAAATGACTCTCATATGAGAAATCATATATACATCATAAAGGATATATTTTTAAATAATTTACAGATGTATTTATATATGTAAAATACATGTTTGTCATATACATATGGAATCTACAAATCAATCAAAATACATAAATAACTCAATAAAAACTGGCACAAAACGCTTAAAGACACTTCACAAAGGAAGATATGCAGTCAGTGAGGATATGACAACTGATCAGGATCATTATAGATCTGGGAAATATAACAGCACACAAGATGCAACCAATTTTGTCTCTTAAGAGTACAGCAATTGAATCAATTTCCCTCTTCACCGTGTATATGGAGAAAGGTCCCAGCAATCACAGACTATGGGCTACTTGATAGTTTGTATCAAATAACTTACAGATGCATAGAGATTTTTTTCAAACTCTATTTTATTTAATACTACTTTTGAATACTACCTTTTAAGGTGAGTATCATTTTTATATTGTAGATGTGAAAATTCGGGCTTCAGAATACCAAGAAATTTGCTCCATACAATACTGTTAATTAGTGTTAGAGACACAAACCTCGAGCTTCTAATTTTAAATTATATATAATTTTTACAAAATGTTTGCAATGTTCCAAATTAAGGTGAGTTGTCAGGAGTGAATTTCATGCCGCATTCGGAAAGCCTTCCTTCTTACACTGGTTTAAGTGAGCTGTACCTGGAACTGAGAGGGAAAAAGAACTTTCTGTTTGTGAAAGAAGGAAACATAACAAGGTATTTTAGAGCACAAGTCCCAAAGCTGTTCATAGCTGGGTTTGAATTTCATTTCCGCAATTTGGCTGCTTTGGGATTTTGGATAAATTACTAAATATTTCTAAGTTTCAGTTTCTTCATCTATAAAATAACGGCAGGGTATATGATGTAATGATATTTGCATTAAAATGATGCACAAAAGTGCTAATCAACCATAGACAAAAGGCTGGATATTATTTATGTTATTAGTAAGAATTGGAATAAGGAGCCAAAGGGGCGTGGGAAGGGAAATTCTTGGAGCTAACGTTTCATTGGAGATCTGGGCTCATATAAAATATGACTCGGAGAAGATGCCTCAGCAGACGCCTAAGAAACTTGTTATTTAGTACTTGGGGAAACCTCCACCTACTTACTGTTATCGCCTTGATTCATACTCTTGTGCTTGTTTGTTTTCCTTTCCTGCCATTCTGGCATTTCTCATGTTTGATGCATCTCACACTGCCAATGCACTTGACTGCTCAGCCTTACACATCAGGGAAGGATTATTTATTATAACTGCTCATTTTCGTTTTGGTACATCTAAAGTCAGAAGTCTACACGTGTGCCAGCATACTGATAGATGTACATTGAACAGAGAAGGGACTTCAGCAAATCTAGGATTCTTCCATACTGTATCTGCATAATTTAAGCAAATTGAAGGTGGTGGGTGTTTCCGGTAAATGTTATCCAGATAATAACTTCCCTAGGCTGTATTATTTTGACTTTGTAGAAGTAGTCTAGGTACTTAACTGTATTTCCTTTTCTCAAGAAGAAATTGAAGAATTTACTTTTGTCTGTATCTCTGATAAAACTTAACCTCCAATAGTAACCCTGAAATTGCTGTATTTCAGTTATAAATGAATTGGTTTTTTTTTTTAATATTTTATTTATTTATTTGACAGAGAGAGACAGTGAGAAAGGGGAAACAAGCAGGGGCCGTGGGAGAGGGAGAAGCAGGCTTCCTGCTGAGCAGGGAGCCCAACACGGGGCTCCATCCCAGGACCCTGGGATCATGACCTGAGCCGAAGGCAAACACCTAATGACAGAGTCACCCACGTGCTTCCCAAATGAATTGTTTTTTAAGTAACTACATAATTTGTTTTATATTCCTGTATGTCTTACTTATCTTCAAAATACAGAGTATTTCATTTAGTCCTATACAACAATTAGTAGATGCGCAGTTTTTTGGTTTGCAGCATTTAATAAATGCTGAATGAAATGTTCATTTAACTAATGGACTGATTATCTGATTAAACTGATGATTTTCTGTGATTAAAGAATATCAACTTATGGGCACCTGGATGGTGCAGTGGGTTAAGCATCGGACTCTTGGTTTTGGCTCAGGTCGTGATCTCAGGGCCCTGATATCAGAGTGGTGAGATTGAGCCCCATGTCTGGCTTCAAGCTCAGCAGGGAGTCTGCTTGAGATTCTCTCTCTCTCTCTGCCCTTCCTGCTTGTGCTCTTTCTCTCTCTAATAAACAAATCTTTAAAAATAAAAAAAGAATACAGACTTAAGTTGACTTATCTCAATACCATTTAAAACCAATATGAACTAGAAAAATAAACAAAATACATCACAGTTTTACACTGTCTGTCTTCTAATAAGTGCCAATTACTTTTATATCCTTAATAAATCAATGAATGAAAAAAAATATTTTGCAGAGCATAAAGAAAATATTAGTACCAAGTAATGTGTACAAGTGTGAATGACTAGCAGCTTCTTTAACAAAATAGAGACAAGTTTGCTAACTGCTTCTATCATTAATAAGTTATATCGCAATTATAAATAATTAATATTAAAACTTCCAGAAGCCTATAATTAAATTTTTTTATAACTAAGTTTTAAATTTGAAAATGCTTACCTCACATGTGATCTTCTGTCAAAGATACCTTATATGGCTACAACTCTTCAAAGAAGAAAGGATTATGAAAGGAATATCTTGAAATTAGGTATCAATAGAAGAATGATAAAATTCCCTTTCTTTTTCTCTCCTGCTGTAGGAATTAGTTGATATCTGGCTTTTTATAAGCCACATGAATGGGAAACTTCTTTAATTTAGCCTTGCAAATATATATATATATTTTAAGGATGCAATTGCAGTCAGTTAATATATAAATATATAACCAGAGTGTTATAGAAAAGAGACCATATAGAGGTATGTTAAAAAAAAAAAAGCATAATTTAAAAAAGGTATTTATCTTTTCTTCTACTCTACTCACAAATATCTTGCAAAGTTTGGATACAAATTAGGTAACCTATATTAAATATTGATTGATTCATCTTTAAGTCCAAAGGCTTACTATTATTTTAGGAATATTTATTAGAATTGTCAGTAAGCTCCCTCAAACAATTGAGTTATCCTTCCTTATTCTTCTCTCTCCTACTCAAGAATCAAAATTATATTTGAGCCCAGCAAGATCTGAGCTTCTGTGTTGAAGGGGAAGAAGAAACTTTCCTCAGTCCAAGATTCTTCTAGCTGGACTAAGAATTAAATTTGCATGAGACACATTAAAAGGAGAAGACAAGTTTTATTATGTGTGCATGAAGGCCCAATAATGAAATTGAAACCTAAAGAAAAGACTAAGGCAGGCAGTTTTTCTATTTTTCAGACAGACAATAAATCTGTGAGAAATTGACAGGACAAAGAAGACTTAACTTTGAGAGCTTCAATTAGTAAGAAATTCTAAACAGAATTTGGGTTTGGGTAGTAAATTAGGAAAAAAAGAGTTTTTATACAGCATTCTTAGCCTTGATTTTCCTACCTCTGGTGATAAGGATGTATAAAGAGAAGGTATTTTTCATATGGGAGATTTATTTCCTGCTTTCAGGAAGACAGAGGAGGCCCTGAGCATTCTTACACAGGCTCCCTTGAGTAACTTTTATTTAAAACGATCACTATGCCACAGTGGAACATTTTGGGTGGTCTGCCCTTGCCGCCTACAGGGTCATACCAAAGAGTAAATGTCAAGGTGAATGTCCTGGTTGGGAAGACGATTAGAAGCTTTAAGAATCAACTTCTCTTCTATATCTCAAACCACAAAGCTAATTATTTGTTTAGTTCACTCACTGTGCTTTGATTACTCATCATTTGTGGTTATTAGTAAATGAAACAAGGCTTACATGTTATAGATAAGAATGCATTTTACTTGTTTTTGAACCCAGTATTAATTAGTGGCAACTTTTTTCATATGCTGCTATTAACTTGTGGTTTAAAGCAAAGAAAACCCTTGGGCGATTTGAAATTCAAATAAAAATGCTTCTTGATTTAACTTCTTCATAATTTAATCAGTAGTGAAATATCTGATTATGTATAACTCGAAAGACATTCCCTAAAATTTTTATTCAATTTTATTGTTTTTTTTTTCTCAACAGATCCAAATATTTTATTTTTCCATTTAACTTATTAAGGGCATTTTAAGATAAATTATGTCCCTAGATACTTATTGACAGTTAAATTATTTGCCAGCTTCATATATTCACAGCCCCTACTTAACTGTCAAATCATTATCATTTGGTTTTATCTCTACTGACGCTACAAGCATAAAAGTACAGCAGAGAGCAGAAATATTAACAAAATTCCTAAATTAAATGTTAGCTCCATACTTATCAATACTAATGACTCTTATTTAATCTGATATCAAGACATTGTTCAACAGTTTCAGTGGGTTCACATTATGCTATAGTCTGGAAAATGAGATAGAAAATGACTATTAAAGATTTTGGAATACATGGCAACAATGAATGAGTGAATAAGCATATAAAAAGAGTGATCTTTGGAAAGAACAAATTCTCCAACTTCTAATTCTCATATTAGAATTAAATAAAGATTTCCAATGCATTTAACCTGAAGACTTTCAATTAGATAATCTATAAAACATTATCTGAACATCTTACTACCTATTACCCCCATGACAGTGATTTAAATAAATGGTAATAGATTATGGTTGAAATGACTACATCTTTGAGAATTCTTTAGACAAGGTATGCAAGTTTCCTGCCTGTCATATTTATAAATAAACATTCAATTGAATTGCTTTTATAATATTTCAGCATTGGATGACATTTATTCCTACTTGAGATTCCAAATGAGCTCAAGGAATGACTTCAGAGTCAAGCCATGACCATATAAATATAAGCTTTGAGACAAACAAGTAGATTTCCTCTCTCTGTGTCACAGGATTATATATTTTGCCATTGCCAAGGAAAAAGACTTTGCATATGCCAGTAGAATCTCTTTTTGTAATGGTGACCTTATGTGCTTTTGACATCCTCTTTCCATTTGATGAAGGGAGGCACTCAAGTCAGCTTTGGAAGAAAAAAGCCTCATGAATAATAGCTTGACACAAAATCTTCAGATCTAGCATATTATGCTGTGATAATCAAATCCCCCTGGATTTGCATCATCTTTTGATTTAAAGTGTAGCCTACACACCAGAGAGAAGATCAAACTCTAGCACATGTTATTCATTCAATTTTTTGTCTTCCATATGGTCTTTGCATAAAGTGACTGTTTCTTTGCTATCAGATTCAAACATTCTCTCCATTTTTCTATTAACTGATATAGATTCAACCACATTATGTGTCATATTCTGCACTAAGTACATTTGCTTTTACTATTATCCATAATTCCCTTAGCTAATTATTACAAATGTCATTTTACCAATTAGAAAACTCAACCCTGATCTGCATCCTTCCTGGGAGCTCTTTGGTATCCCTTTTGGGAAACTCCCAGTTTATGTAATTTTTGGTGGAAAGTAGTGCAGAGATTCTTTACTCTCGTGATCAAGGTTCACAAATCATTATGAGTTCTCCGGTAACTCCAAGTCTTGTGTAAGAACATGGGGAGAACTGATAATCAATTGTTGCAGTGAAAGGGCCAATTTGCAAACCAAAATCTCACTGACATTTGTTATGATTCTTGCTATGCAATGCTTCCCATCTCCCTTTTGCCTTCCTCCTATTTAAACTGACTTCTTGGTGTCTTGACTGCCTGAGACAAACTAGAGCTAATTTCTGAGGCTCTAAGGAAGGTATAATTGTTCCTGACATGTATAGCTGTTAATGGCAGAACAAAATTATTCCTTTAGATCAATTCTAATACGGAGGCTAGTTCTGTTTCCCTTACACAGAAGTTTCTTTCTTCTGATAGCGAGATTCTGTGTAAACATCTTTTTTTTTTTTTAACTCAATAGCTCCTTTTCTTTGGTGTATTTAGTATGTACAAAGTAGAACACTGTTTTTATTACCTGATCAAAGAAAATCTGGATATATTTTCTGTATCTTTGAATTTCAGTCATATCTTTAGAACACATAAATCTAAATTCTTGAAGGAAATATTTTGATTTAATTTATTCTGTAATTCTAGAACACGCACAATAACTTTTAGAGGTTTATGTGTCTTTCAGCTGATGTCAACTTTATTTGAAATGCCCATCTGTCAAGCTTCCAGAACTTTCAATAGTTCTAATGCTTTGGGTACATACAAAATTGTAGCATCTTAAATGTATTCCATTTCCTTTCCTCTAACTATTAATTTGATCATATCACAAATTCATGCTCATTAAAGAATTTTGAACTCATTCAAGTTCAGCTAGATTGCTCCATCCACACCATGTTTCTTGCTTTAAATAAATTCCCCTAGGTAGGGATTACCAAGCCTTTCATCTCTCACAAAAAGAGACATGGAAGCTTAATCTAGTACACACTTCCTAAGATTTTTGAATGAATGAATGCATTAAAACAAGTATATATCAGGGCCTCAACGATCTGTGAAAATAAATCAGAGTTAATCTCCTAAAATGACAATATTCATGATTCTCACTTCTTTTGGAAGGTAGGCTATATGATTATAAAGAATGTCTACCTTAAATTTAGAAGACTTAGCAGTGAAGTAAATCAAACCTGAAAACTTAAACTATACATTGAAACAAAGGTTAGGTATTTTTCAAATATTGTAAAAAAAATTCAGAGCAAAGATTTTAAATAAATAAATAGATAAATAAATAAAATTAACAAATAAATCAGATTTTCATAAAAAGTTTGCGATTTCCAATTGACAAACTGAGGAACTATTTATACTGTACTATGTTATTGTACTATTTATATACTTCTATTACCAGTGAGCATTTTAGTTTTATCCCAACATTTCCCAAAAAGTCACTTCAAATTTTTTTTATATTTCTAAAATCTACCTTTATCTGAAGTTTTAACTCCATAAAAAATGATATACTTTCCTTAAACATAAATCCACAAATATTTATTGAAACCTATCTTGCAGAGGATGACTTGGATCATATATCAGTCTACTCGCTGCCCTTGAATTGTAGTGATTGTAAACCACAGAGGTCAAAAATAGTCAAATCTGGCTCTTTTTGTGAAGAATTTAAGAATTCTAAACAGTTAAGAAATGCCTCCGAATTTTTTTATGTTTAATGTGTCAAAATTTTTGTTTTCACTTGAAGTCAAAGATTATAAAATAAACTAAAATTTGATAATCAATATCACATTTTAAATAATCATCATTTTATGCTTTGGATTAGAGTTCAATCAGATTTACATAAAACATCTGAATTTTTCTAAAGCTGTCTCTTACCCTTTCTTTCTTTCTCTCTCCCTCTCTCCTTTTCCTTTCCTTTCCTTTCCTTCCCTTTTTTTTGATTTCATTTCTTTCCCTTCCTCCCTCCCTCTCTTCCTTCCTTCCTTCCTTCCTTCCTTCCTTCCTTCCTTCCTTCCTTCCTTCCTCTAGTTCTCAATCCATACAATTGAATGTTTTCCCCTAAATCCTAAGCAACACATTCCCTCACAAGACTGGAATATTTTACTCAACTCAACAGACAAGGTAAGCTCAACACATTGTATCCTTGCTACAGACTTATTTTTTTTTTTAGTTTCTCCTGCCATTAACTGGTGGCACACAATAATCAGTCATAATCCTTAACTTTCAGTTTATTCACACATCACCTGCACATTAAATCCCCAAAGCTGAAATGGATAGAGATGTCCCTTGCCAGCACAGAATGGAGAGATCTAGTAGGTACTATTCATCTGTACTTAGCTAATGGATTTTGGAGCAGTGGTATCTAATCAGTTTCTTCTCTTTTCCTAGTCATCTTCCAAGTATCCCAGATCCTTAGTGAAATTTGTTAAGTCTTTACAGCCTTCTGTCATCTATTTTGAAGAAATGGGCGTGGAAGATAGAGCACTCCTTTAAAGGAAAGCATGTGGAAATCGCTGAAAGATTATATGGCAGGAAGTTGAGGAGGAAGGAGTGAAACAGAAGAAAGACCTAAAACAACTATTCAAACTAAAAGGTGGTCAAAGATAAGATTTATTTACACTTTCCCATGAGGCTTTGAAAATATTTGAGAGAGACTGTATTTAAGTTGCATGAGTATGTAAGCACCCACAGTTCTTAGAATAATGCTTGACACAGAGTAAACACTATGTATGTGTTAGCTACTATTAACATATTGTTATTATTATTACTACTATTTTTATTCCGGCAGTCAGCTAAGATGCCAGGTTTGAGCTTGTGTCTGTTTGTTTGTCTTGTTTTTTGGATACCTAAGTAATGGGAAAAGACTGGAAAGCTTAAAGACACTTAGGTTACACACGCTATATAGTATCACAATTCCCCTCCTAAACCGGCCAATTCTCCATTTAAACAGATTAAATGCGTGTATGTATATATACATATTTCCACACATATAAATTAAATTGTGAAATGGGTAAGAAAAACTACCTACGTTCGAATTGTGGTCAAAGCTTTAACCCTCATAAGATCTGTGCCTTGTCAAAATAAATACTGAAATGGAAAAAAAAAAAAAAAGCTCTTAGAACCTTGGTCTCTGTCTCATAGGCCTATTGTGAAAGTTAATTACACTAACTTAATAAAATCCTTTTTATCCATGTATTCACTTATTCATTAAAAAGTAATTATTTTCATGGCAAGCATTATCCTAGGTATAGGAGATAAAATTGTGAAAAAGACGATGTCTGCCTCCATGGAGCTTCTATTCTTGTCTTTGGGCGATAGAGAATAAATCAGTAAGTACAAATAAATAGACAATGTAATTACAAACTGTGGAGGCCCTAGTAAGAAAACAAATAGGCTTATCTGATAAAGAGTAATTGGAATGGTGCAGTAAGTAGCTCTGAGGAGGTTGTGTTTGAGCTGGGACTTGAAAGAGGAGTAAATGGCATCCAGAGAGAAACATAGAAAGTGTCAAGAGTCTGAATGTGGAGCAAAACTGACATATTTGAAGATCAGCAAAGAAATAAGTATGCCTGGAATGAAGTAAATGGCGAAGGAGATCAGATGGGAGATGGAGGCAGAAGACAGAGCACATATGAACCTCATATAGAGTTTGATATTATTCGGAATTCAAGGGGAGCCACTGAGAGGCTTAATGAGAGTGGTGGTGGGTGACATATTTGATTTTCTTTTTAAAAATCATTGGCTAAAAAAAAGAAAAAAGAATGAACAAAGTAAATAAAATAAGATAAAATAAAAATCATTGGCTACTATAAGGAGAAAATATTGTCAAGAGACAAGCACAGAAACAGGGAGACTGGTTAAGAGTCAGGTAGTAGTCTGGTTAACCAGTAGGAGTCAGGTAGGAGACTGGTTAACCAGTAGGAGTCAGGTAGGAGACTGGTTAACCAGTCAGGTAGTAGCACTAGAGATAGAAGTAAAAGAAATCTATCTTAATTTTGGAGGTAGAACCAACAGGGATACATGGATTGCTTATGACCATTGAGAAAAAGGAAATAAAGATGACTCCAAGTTTTTTAGCTTACAGATCTCATTGGGTGATGATGCCACTTACAAAGGTAGAAAAATCTGTCGAAGGAACATGTTTTGCTTGATATATTTCATTGTAATGGGGGGTTGGTGGGCTTGAAGACATAAATTCGCTGTATTTATGATGTTACATTTCAAAGAGAAGATGACTCTGGCATTCTAGGCTATCTCAAAAATGGTGACATAGATTTGGGAGTCAAAAGTAAATTGCTAATATTCTAAGTATAAAATGGGATGAGATTGACTAAGGAGATTATATAGAGAAGCATGATTAAAAATGAACTCTGGAGGATTCCAAAATTTAGAGACCAACTATAGAAAAAGAGAGAGAAAAAATAAAAGAATGGAGAAGGAGTATCTGATTAAAAAAAAAATCAGCAAATTGTAACATGCCAGAAACTAGGAGAAGTGGTGTTTCTAAAAAGTTAGTATAAGATTAATGAGAGGAAAGTGTGATGCAGAGTTTAAGAGGACAGACTGCAACCGAAATGTCTGGATTCTAGTCCAATCTCCACCAAGCAGCTGGATGGTCATGGGAAAATTACTTCCTCTCTTGTGATACTCAATTTCCTCTTCTGTAAAACAGGGATGACAGTCTTACCAACCTCAGAGTGCGGTTGTGAGGATTAAATGAACTAATATACTTAATGCACTTAGAACACATTTGGTACATGGGAAGCTCGATAAAAGAGTTGCTCCTAAGAAAAATATGAAAACCTATTTAAGTGCTGCTGAGAGTTTAAGAAGAGGATCTGATGATGAAGTTGACTAACGGCTTGTCAGCATGGTAGTTGCTGTTGCATTAATGAGGCAATTTTAGTTGAGTAGCAAGGATATAAGTAAATTGGAGTGGGTTAAAAAGTGAACGAGAGGTTATTAATTGAAGAAGCTACATGTAGACAATTCTGTTGAGGGTGTGTGTGTGTGTGTGTGTGTGTGTGTGTGCACGCATGGAAAAGCAGACAACTAGGTGGAGGTTGGCTATGGGTTTGGAAATAGGACTAAAAGAGGATTTTTATTAGATGGTAGACATTAAAACAAAATGTGAATTCTGGAGTAAAACCCTGAAGAAGAAAATAAAATGCCCATATATAGTAGGCTTTCAGTAAAGCAGACCTCATTTTCTCACCCATGTATTTTATTACCATCAATCACCAAAATATCATTAAGTAAGTATGCTTCCCAGAGCAAACATAAGAACTGAATCTATGCTATCTCAAGTTGAATGAGGAAGAATAGATCAGCTCACATCACTGAATTCCCTGAGTAGGACAGCTTCAGATATGAATCAAAGGTCACACATAATGGCATTAAATCCCTCTCTTTGTTTCTATTGTTCATACACATACTCTCCAAGTCTAATATGCTCCCAAAGTAGAGAACCTAGAGGAAAAAGACCTGATTGTCTAGATTAATAGTTCAGGTGAAAACCTTTGCAAACTTCTGACTTCCCTGGTTTGAGCCACACACCAATCCCTGAATGTAGCCAGGAATATAGAGGGTTTAAATTGGCCAGGACAGCATACGTTCTGGGGATTCAGGAAAGGTGGAGTCAACACCAAACTAAATGAATAAAGGATAAAACATACTTATTTTAGAAGGGAGGGGAGTGGTTTCCAAGAAGGTATTGATAGATCGAACAAAACAAAACAAAATTGCATCAATTCCAGCCATCCAATAAAGAACAGTCCATCATCACCTCAATTGTACTCTTCGGTCTTCTTTAACTTGGTTTGTGAACTTTTACGTTCTTTCTTAGGGTGACTAGAGTTCATGCCACCTTACTCTTGCTATTCCAGTTATGGATACTAGGGCTTCGGTCCATTGACTGCAGATCATTATGCATTTGATTTCTAGGTCTTTTGTAAATAGTATTTTTTTCTCCCTTTCATTATTTTCTCTCTTTCTGTTTTGTATGGTTGCTGCTTCTTTCTCCACTCAATAATTATCTTTTTTTTTTTGGACTCCATCCTGATGAGTTTATATTTATTATTCTCTTCTTGCTTCTCCCCTCTCGGCTGCTAACTTCCTCTCTCCTATTACATTTTCTAAGGACTACTTACTTCTAAGGAGAGGTATCTCTCCTTAGTCGAAGTCATATCCTCTAACTTCTTGGTCAGTAATTTCCCTGAGTCAGTAGAGACTTCTGTCCACACAAGAATATATTTTTGTGCTTATACTACCAAAAAAATCATGCATTTCATGTGTGAAGATCCTGACTTCTCTGTTAAAGGGCTTCAAGGGAAGGAAATCATTTTTTTTTTTTAAGATTTTATTTATTTATGTGACAGAGAGACAGCCAGTGAGAGAGGGAACACAGCAGGGGAGTGGGAGAGGAAGAAGCAGGCTCCCAGCGGAGGAGCCCAATGTGGGACTCGATCCTGGAACGCTGGGATCACGCCCTGAGCCGAAGGCAGACGCCTAACGACTGCGCTACCCAGGCGCCCCGGAAGGAAGTCATTTTTATATGTTCTACTGAAACAGTAGAAAACAGGGAGTCTGTTGTGTTTTCAAGGCCTGGACAGAAAAATACTATCTTCTTTTTGCTGAATATGAATAAATTTCTATCTCCTCTCTCTTCTTCTGTGTTCCAGTATATACCTTATGTGAGTGGAATGTTGGTGACTGCAATTGGACACAGGCTTCATATTAAACTTTCAATTTCTAGTCTCTGCAAGTGACTCAGACCTGTTCTGTCCAAAGGTCAGAGTACTGTCATTACAAAGCAAAATGCTCAAAAATATGTTAAATAACTATTTCAAAAAATACACAGTTAGGGAAGAGGTGTTCAGCCTATTTCTGGGTCGCATTTGCATTCTCTAAAAGATAACCCAAGTCTTATGTTTTAGTATTCGCACCTTGTGATCATTTCTGACTTATGATGTCATGGTCCTCCTTTAGGGCAACTTGCCAAAAGTACTGAACAGGCCTTTACTGATTCCTCAGTGGGAGGTCTTTTAAATTTAAGTCTGCCTTCAGTACAGTCCTAAGACTAGTCATTTATTCAGACTTAAATAATGAAATATACTGTACCTCCAAAAGCTCCTTACGCACTTAATGAGAAGACAGGAAAATAAGACACTATCTTATAGTATTTTTGTGGAAGGAGCTGAGAAAGAAAGATGAAAAATCACCTGGTGATTCAGAGCTCTTTTCCTATTCTTGCCAAGGACACCTTCTCTTGTCCTCTGAATATTCTTTCAAAACCTCCTCTGCTTATCACGCCCTAAGATAATGATTTGCATTAAAAAAAATTATTAAAGCACATATACTCATTTTTACCTCTTCCCACCTTCTCTTAGTTCCCGATTTTAAAGGAACTCTACGGAAGGTTATAGTCCAACACATTTTTATTTCAGCTCCCAAGAATTGACAGAATAAGGGAAGCATGATGGAATATGCAAGCCCCACAACTGTGAGACTCCGAGAAGTCAGTTCTGTGAAAGGCCTGAGAGAGCATGGGCCCGCCATCAGGAATTCTTCAGACAAGATGACCCTGTCCCAGACTCAAGGCTCTGCCAGTGTAAATGAGTCTCTTTGACTGAGGCAAACAGGATCCCTTGTGGAGGCATTTACAAGATTAACTGATGTGCACTGAGAGATGGATTGGCAACTGGGAGTGTCAGGGAGACTTTTCTTCAAATCTAAGAGGCACGTTATTTTTACATATCTGAAAACCAGATATATCTTAAATGTGAAGATATTTAAGAATACATTAACCTATGTACTTCACTTGCTTTTCCTTTTTTTAGTGATACAGGATAAATCAATGTTCCAGTCAGCTGATTTTATAAGAATAAAACAAAAATTCTAAAGAATAATAAAATTTATAGTTTAATTATTGGCAAATTTTTCTTTGTCCTTGGTAATTAAAATAATAATGCAGTTTTCTATGGAACAATTACAAAAATAAACTGGTGATAAAGTAAAGCTGACATCCTATCTTGGCAGAATCTTAGTGGTGTTTAGGACAGGGGTGTGAAGGTAAGATATTAATAAAGGTTTTAAGGTCTAATTTCAGATAAGGGCTTGATTAGAATTGGGTGAATTAATGAAAAAGAATTAAAGATTAGTAGACAAAGATTGAAGCAGGGTTTAGAAATGTGTCTTTTTTTTTTTTTTTTTTTTAGCACTGAGTAAAGAGTAAACAGATGTTTAATACTAGCTATTGCTCTGGGAAAGGGATGGGTATCCTAATAAGAGTAAGATGAGTTACATGGTGTTCAAAAAATGGATTTTTGAAAAATTCCTGAAACAAATAATCCATTTGATTCTCCTTGGTAGAACTATATCATTATTCTTAAGCAGAATAGGATTATAACATGCCCAAGTAGTATCTTCTCAAATTCCTCACTTATACCAATTTTTAAAAACAACAAACAAGCATAAAAAATATAATTAACAATAATATGCCTCTTATCATCTTTAGCCTAACTAGACAATCTTGCTAAAAATAAGCCAGTGGAGGGGGGAACTGCAATTTTTATACTTCGGGCTTAGCTAACAACAAGGAAGAGAACACAGATAGTGTCGTGTATCATTTCTAGCATCTCTACCAACCCAAATTTTGGTTGGGTAAAATATTTGTTAATGGCACAGCCTTTTCAGATCATATACCTTCCAGATATACCAATTTACTGATGCTTTGATTAAACAGGACTAAAGATAGTGTTGAAAAAAAATAAATTTAAAAAAAGGTCCAAAATGGAGTCGCTTTTGCTAACTCCTACCAAGAATTAATACCTAACCCCACTGCAGTTGCAGCCTCTCCCAGGAGTGGAATTTTAAACCAATCAGTCTGGAATTTCCTGATCAGCACCAGTCAGGTAATCTGCATGATTAAGGCACCTGCCCTTTCCCCCTTAGGGAAGGTGAACTTATCTGAACCAATCCTTCATCCTCTTTTGCTAAGAATGTTCTTGTCCTGCCTGTTTCTGCCTATAAAAGCCTTCCATTTTACACCCTTGATCAGAGCTATTTTCTGTTTGCTAGATGGGATGCCGCTGATTTGTGAATCTTTAATAAAACCAATTAGATTGTCAAATTTTCTTAGTTGAATTTTTGTTTTTTAACAATATTAAGCAGGGCACTGATGTTTCAGGATTTCTTTTCCTTTAGTGCCTGCCGTTCTTTGTCATGCCCCTTCAAAAAATGAAGAGGTAGACCAGAGGAAGAGCGATGGGCAGCAAAGCAAAGTTTATTGAGCAATAGTACAAAACTCCCCAAAAGGGAGGGGATCAGAGAGGGTTGTCATTGGAGTTTCTAAGTCTAGGGGTTTTTATGAGATTATTGGCAGGCTGTTTTAATCTGATTACCCCTCCACGTGCCAGTCACCCAAACAGATGTTTGTCTGTGACTCATCTACCTACCAGGTAGTTGTTCACAGGGAAAAAGGTGGAGAGCTTCTTCCAGAGTGGTGTAGGGTAAGAGGATGGGGTCTTTTCCCTTTTAAGGGTTTCCTCCTAGAACAGGGGCCCCTTGTCCCTGCCTTTCTTCCAACAATCCTCCATTGCTGATAATTTCAGAAATTATTTTGATGGCTCTGAGAGTTTTATAATTTCCTCCTATTATTGTACTATAGTGAAGGAGAACAGATTTTCCCACATGAAAATATGCTTCTTTGGCATAAGGTTTATCTGGAGTTGATTATTTTTAAAAACGGACGCAGGAGAAGCTCTGAAAACCAAGTAGAAGTTAACCTTCTGTAAAAGAAATTTACATTTGTGAGGGAAACCTCCATTTGTAAGAGTGTCTCCCTCTGTACTAGGAAGAGGAGGAGGTATAAATCTCTAGAAACTCTTATCACTGGAGAAGACAGGAACCTAAATCTGCATCACAACCTTACCCTTGCTTACTGTTCTTGTCCTGATCGCCTTCTAAAACTGGATCCCCGACCCTCTACTACGTCTTCTGTTATCATTAGCTGGTAATGGTATTTAAAGTTGTGGCTTGGACCATTTCAGAGAGTTACTCAGTTTTCCTGGGCATCGCCCATGTACCCAGGAGTATAGATGTTTTTAAACTTTTGTTCGTTTTTCTTCTGTTAGTTATCCTTTTACTATAGGGGGAGGGAGTCCTCAACCAAGAACCTAGAAAGGAAGAGAGAAAATTACTCTCCCCCCCAAACCAAGTGGCTACTCTTGAAAAATTTCAAGTTATTGGAACTCTGAATGTAAATCTAAGGATTGAAATGTTACCTTGATTTCCCCTCCAAAGACATAGTCGAGTGCTGGTCACTTATAAAAGTGTCCAAATAATTTTTCATTTGACACTTGACAAACATGCCAATCTCTTCAACTTAAATTCTAGAGATTATGAACATTAAGAAGAGCACCACAGAATCCTAAAGATCTAAAGACAAGCCTAAATGTTGGGTTTATAATAGAACTGCAAATTCTCTGGAATGGAGGTGGTGCAAGTGATGAGAGAAAAGCTCTTTAAAGGCCTAATATTCAAGGGAAGCCATTTTAGATTACTTCCTAAATCACCATGACTGTATATAAACTTTGTTCAAACCGAAAGCCTAATTTATGGTCTACCATTCATGCATTGTACATATGCTTTGTGAATGAGTAGCCTAAGGGAAAACTCTTGTCCTTGAAATACCAATCAGTTCTCCTACTCACTACATTCCTTTATGATAAAACTGATGATTTCTGCCTATATGCCAATCTATCATCTTTTGAGCTTCTACAAGACACAAAAAGTATGTAACTGTGAAAAAAAAACTGTTCATTCTCCAGAACACTTTCTTCCCTGTGAAGAGTGTGTTTCTCAGGCAGCTGTTTCAACCTGGGTTCAAATAAAACTTTCTTACTTTTAGAGATTCTAAAAGGTTTGTTCATTTTGTGTCAATAGAAGTTGGAAGCAGGAAAGGGACAAAAGGTGTATTTTTTCCTCAGACACTACTTACTGTTAAGCAAAGATTCATTCATTCATCTAATTGAAATTTATTGAGCTATTATGTGGCAAGCATAATTCTAGGTGAGAGTTTTATATTAGGGTGCAAAATAATCTAATTTCCTGTTCATGGATTTTACATTCTAACTGAGTTACAGAGAAAATAAATAATCAGGTTACTATATAAAATCACAGGTGGTTGTTAGTGCTATAGAGTGAAGAAAAATAATGAAGGGAGATTGAGAGGAAACTTATTATTCTACATTTCTTTCCTTATACATTTTCTCTTCTCTGATCTTTCTCAGTTTTCAATTAGATTGTTCCTCTTGAACTAACCCATCAGTTGTCTGACTATTTGATTTTTATTTTTCATAGCTGTGTCATTGCAATTTATAGTTTTAGGAAATTTCTCAACTTTTCGCCCAACTTTTCTTTCATTATTGAATGTTATATTTTTAATTATTAAGGGCACTGTTTTACTCTGTGATTGCTCCTTTTCCATTTGTCTATTCTTGTTTTATGACTGCAATATCTTCACAAATTTTTCCTGAAAATATTATATATATTTGTATATATAAAATATGCATATGTATTTGAATTGTGCTTTCTGAATTATTACTGTCTCTTTTGTCATCATTTGTTTCATTTATTGACTTAGATCCTGATATTTTCACTCTTCTTTCCAAAATAATGTTCATTTTTTATTCATGTTTAATAACAAAGTACATGGTTAGTTTATTCATTTAGCCCTTGTGGTAGATAGAATAATGGCTTCTGAAAGATTACCATGTACCAATCCATGGAAACTTGACTATGTTATAATACATGATGGCAAAGGGGAATTAAAATAACAAATGGGATTAATGTTGCTGATCAGCTGAGCTTAAAATAGAGAGATAATCCTGAATTTTCTGGTAGGTCCAATGTAATTATAAGGGTCCTTAAGTGTAAAGGCAGAAGAAAAGACTCTACTGGCCATTGTTGAATTTAAAGGTGGCAGGGGGTCATAAGGCAAAGAATTCAGGTGACCTCCAGAAGCCATGAAAATAACAACAATAAGAACAAATCAAGGAACCAAATTCTCCTCTAGAGCCTCCAGAAGAAATGCAACCCTGTAAACTTCTTGATTTTAGACCACTGAGACCCATTTTGGACTTCTGACCTATAGAATTGAATGATAATAATAAATGTGTGTGGTTATCTTAAGCCATCAAGTTCATGGTAAGTAGCTGCAGAAGCAATAGAAATCTATTATAGCCCTCCACTGGAGTTTTTCTATGGGTTTTCTCTACTGATCTTCAGATCTTTTATGGAAGAGCATTTTTGGTTCTAACTTTTAGATGGGCAAGAGACAGGTAGACTAAACTATGAGTGATTCTATTCTCAGAAGCTAAAATCTATACTAGATACTCATTAGCCTGGTCCAACTATATCATTCAATTTTTAGAGTATATTGATCATTTTAAACTGACACAAATATTGCTGTTGCAATTACAGCATGAAAATAGAGCAGTTAAAGGCCATTTGCATGAATATTCTATAGTTGTTAGCTAGCAGTAACTATTTTTTAATCTTTGATATATTCCATCTGCTTTTTGTTTTTAGGAGTCACCAAAATTTCTGATATTCTGCTATTCCATTCTCCAATTCCTATGTTTAAGGTTTTACTCCTGTTTGTACATTTTTACTCTCATTCAATGGGATTTATAAGTGGAGAGATAAAATGTAAAGGCATATGCCCAGCCATCCAACTTACAGTAGAAGCCAAATTTATTTCTTATATTCTTTACTCTCCCTGGAAGTATAACCACCTCTAGAATGAAAACTAATAGTTGGCTGTAAGAGCTCAAGAGTGGTCAGAGTTTTTTGGACCAGATACTATTCAATGCTCAGAAAACAAGGTGAAGTATCTTTTTCTAGGCTCATCAATCTAAAGCAAGTGCTTTTATTACAGAATGTTAGCATCAGAGAAACTATTGTGCCTGAATAACTAGCCATAAAACGCAGAGCTAAGGAAGTCAATTTTTGCTTCTCATGCCCTCAGAAACTCTTCGAGTGCCACTCACAGAATCTCTTTACACGTGCAAGTACCTATGGGTCATGGATTGCTCTTCTGTGTCAAATTTTCAATCCCAATCCCTGCCATTTTCCTATAGATTTTACAGCTTCTACCTCACAACAATGGCTACACAGCTACCTGGCTTCAAAATGACTGAACTGGTTTATCCTCTATTATTCTCATTTTTGTTATAATGCTTAACACTTCATGAAGAGATGTGGTGATCCTCTTAAAGCATTACTAACTGGCTGACTTTATCACAATGCTTATAACCAATCAATAGATTGCATGCAAATACGAATACAAGCATTTTTAAAAACACCAATAAAACCTCATTCTCAACATTGCTCCTGAGAGCAGAGCTCTTTTACGTGATGGCAGATTAAAATACTTCTATTGAAAGGAGGGCCACTCAGCAGAGTTGGTCCAGAGTTTACATATACAACAAAACCTTATTTAGATTTGTCTTGGCCATTATACTAGTTCAAATGAAAATTTCTTGATTTTTTTTCCCATGTTTTCACCCATTTTTCTGTATGCTGAGTGATATATATACTTGCCTGAGAACATTCTCTGCCAAAGGCAAGTTTTTCTCCCAGAGGACCATAATATCAAATTCTAGAGTGAACTCATTTATGTGCCTTAGGACCTCTGAAACCAAACATTCCTATGACCACATCCCACATTGACTGCACTTGGCAAAAGAATATTTACTTGATCCAATCAAATAGGCACAAGTAATTATAAGCAAGTAAGATTTGCGCTCAAAATAAACCAGCACCTTTGGCCAATTCAAACATTTAAAGAGCCAAATCCTTGATTTTCAACCATGTAAAACCTGACAGATTAAGTCTGTCTGCCTGTCAGAGAACAACCTGAAATGTCAGAACAATACTTCAGAGATATGCCTTACATTGTGGGAGTGCTACTGATATTCAAGCTCGTTAATAAAATAACAGATATGCTAATTTCTACACAAAAATGGCATGGCTAATTAGTCTCTTAAGTCAGACCATTTTAAATGTAAAAATGTATAAGCATCTTACCTGCAAAGTCTTTGCAGGTTGGAAGTCATTATCTAATGACTCCAACATATGGTGAAGGTACAAACAATATGTTGGAAGCTGACTTTTAGAACAGTGAAGAGTGAGAGATCACTGCATACATAATAAGTTTAATTTTTAAAGGAATACTAATTAGATAAGGATCTAATGAAGGGTACCTGATTGACAGCAGCAGGGAAGGATGTCCCTGCTGTTCAAACTTAATGCCTAGTAACAGTTATGTCTTGGGGGGAAAAAACAGAAAGCAAGAAAGACCTCTGAAAAGAGAGGTCAACGTCATTACTTGCACAGGCGTTTTCAATAGGTCTCTTAGGCTGAGTGCAGAGATGAAGGTAACGGCTAACAAGAATCTTTGCAACATAGGAAAGAGTTACAATCCATTGGTCTTTTAATGTATCTGGCTATAATGTCATTGAAGCCATTGTTAATGATTTTGACTGTATAATCCTAAGAAATTGAGGACAGATAAAAGGAGTGTACGTGTGATGTGTAAATACGATGGGAAGGAGAGAGGTTGGGTAAAGGAAGAGAGCTGACAAATGGTATGGTCAAAAGAACCTTGAACTATATTGAAGGACGTAAGACGATTGCCAAGAAGTGTCATTTCTTGGAGATAAATTAATCAGTTCCCATTATTCAAAGTTGGGTCCTATCAAATTGCTACAGAAGAAAAAAAAAAGGAAAAAAAAACTGTCATGAGAAAGTAATGTGAGACACTTGCAACGAACGAGATTACCCCCTTGAAGGCAAGAAGCCAATTTCTATTAACTGTAGAAGGAAAAAAAAATAGCAGTTCTCTGTGATAGGAAGCTGATTGCACAAGAAGATAAAGATTCAGCAGTTGCAGCACCCAGGCATGGAAGGCGCTGACCGGTGTGTCTGAGGAAGCACGTGACATTCCTGTGACTGTAACATCTGAATGAGCACATATTGTTATGTGGAGTCAATAAATTTTTAAACGCATATACTGCGCCAATAATAATTTAAACCAACTCTCCCTCTTCAATCACGAAGTAATTTGTTTCAGCTAATGGTATCCTTTCTTGTGGAACTGATATCCTAAAGAAAAATCTGTATTGCTGTGGTATCTTTAAGTGGATATACTTAACATCAGCTGTGTTTCTGGATCTACGTGAAACATCAGAAAACTCTAAAGACTCCTCAATTTTAGTAACAATAGGTAGTCATGATTAGGTCTCCTTTTAGAAGCCACCTGGGTTGTGATTAAAGGTGACAGAAAGAACCATTTGTAGGGTAGTTTGGTTACTGAAACATTTCAACCACGTTTATCCTCTTTTTTCACTTGTCCAAGAGAAGGAGTTCTTTCTTTACCAATGAAGACTTGTTCTTATCCATAATATTACCTTTGTCTCCAGAGTAGTCTGTGACTTTTAGAGCATGACAGTTTCATACACAGTTTCTCAAATTGTATTTTTTTCCCTTGCTTTCAAGAGCTGGTGATTCTTCTAATTGAAAGTGAGGCTGCTACACTATCCAACTGTATTTGACAAAGTGGGCACTGTGATCCCACTAGAGTTAGAAATCTATCCCCCCACCTTTTTTCCTTTCCTTGCTGGATACAGATCCTAGCATTAGAAGCCTTATTTTCGGAAGTAAGGGAAAATAGTAAAAGATGGATTCAGGAATAGATGTGAGAGGGGATTAAGAGCTCATACTTCATACCATAATTGATCTACTCCAAAGATCTTTTAATTCATGTGTAAATGTTTAAGAATTTTCCCCCTAGAACTAAGCTGGGTCTTGTGGGTCTTCAGACACAGTGATCCTCAAAGTAGATCCCAGAATTAAAAAGCTCTATTTAATAAGTTCTGGATTTTTAAAATTTCTTATCAAACATTCTTCATTTTGGTTTTCCTTACGAGGTTTACCCTGACCTCCTGTCTCTAACCTTACTTTGTCTTTTATTACCTCTGAAAGGCAATTCTCCTTTTAAATCATAATTAGTAATTATTTTATATTAATTCATTCATCAGATTTTTATTAATAGATGTCCTAAAATCTGGTCACAAAGTAGTTCACAAAACAGAGTACCTGATCTCCCAATTTTAATACTACATTGGGGGAATCAGAAAATAAATACTATATGTTATTTTCAGAAAAAAATTTCTGTGTTATGAAGAAATTAAAATAATAGAAGAGAGAATGTGCGACAGGCGACATTAACGAGAAGTCTCTCTGGTGAGATGACATCTAAACAACCTCAGGAATGACCAAAAGAATCAAATAAGCAAAGACCTAGACAAAGAGTAGTTCAGGCAGGCAGAAGAGGACATCTCAGATTTCCTGTGAGACCTACAGGACTGAGCTGAGCTTGGTATGTCCCAGGAACAGAAAGGAGGCCAGAATGACTGAAAGCTAGTAAAAGAGAACAATGAAAATATGGAAGACAAGGAAAGAGAATCGATAGAAGCCAGATCTTACAGGCTAGGTTTAGAAGGGACACTTTAGATGAAGTGTTAATCATTCAGGGATTAATTAACAAACCTTGTTATTCTTCTGTGCCCCATGGGCTCTAGAGCAAGAAATAAAATGAAGTAAAGAATTGCATAGCTTAAATATCTGCTATGTACAAAAATGTATTTGGCTTATGATTGGCTCTTGATAGATACTTTAGGGGAGGAGCAATTGAAACTGATTTAGATATTAAGAATTGCCTTCTTCCCTCATGACTTTCTTTTATTGTACCCTACCTTTTGACTGTTCTCATTCATTCTATTAAAATTTTCATTTTGGGGCCCCAGGCTACAGTTTAGTCAAAATTCCCAGCAACAGGCATTTGATTGCTGTTGTTTCATTAGGACTATGTATTTCAGAGAGTGAAACGTGACTTAGTCGAGAGAGGAGCTGCTAAATGTTCCACTGACTAAAGGGGCTAAGCAGGCAATCTTCTCAGAAAATTCAAATCCTCTGTCTTCAGCCGGCTTAAGGAAATGGTCATTACCTGCAGAACCATTCTTATCACTTCTCCATTGCACATTTTACGGTTAAGCCACATCACCAAAAGTCTCCATTCCGGCCATGAGCTGCAAGTAAATACCCACCATACTCAGGACAAGTGACTACTGTTGTGATACAGGTAAAATAGCCTTCAGAAATAAATTTGCACCCTGGAAAAACACCAAATACAGCTCTGATTTGGGGCCACTGGATCCTTTCTCTCAAACTGGGAAAGATCACATATTTATTTTTAAAGATGAAACATCATGGTGTGTTTTCAAAATGGATTTTAAAGTGTCTGTGTGGGTGACTCCCTTGACAATATGTGACAGAGAAGGCATTGTCAGTTTGAGGTTTCATTTCAATATAGGCAGACTCTGAGTTCTTTGCTGTAATCGTTTGGGGAATCAAATACCATCTGTAGGATTTAATTTTTATTCATTATTTTTATAACAAATACATTGTGTTTGTTTGCTTATTGTGAAATAATTCAAATGCTATGTAATGAATGGATTTAAGTGTTAAAGCCAATTTTCCCTTCCACATGGATCACCCGCCAATCCTACTATCCTCTCGAGTGGTAGCCATTAGTTACGGTTTGACGCTTCCTTCTAGATCTCTTCATATACACCCACAAAGGCATTTAAATACACACATCCCCACACACATATACTATTTTATGTCATTATTTATTTTTGAACACCAATTGGAAATGTTGTCTGCTTCATAAGAGCATATTGTGAAGATCTGACTATGAAAGTAAATACAAACTTCATTTGTTTAAAACTTAGCTTCAAGTTTCAGGTATGGATGCTCCATAATTTCATTTGCTAATTAATTATTCTTCTATTGGTAGACATAAAAAATGTTTTAAGTTTTTCTTCTAGGAAGATTTCTAACTTCATGCTTTTATACAATTTTTTCCCTAAGTAAAATTTGAACATTGAACCCAAACTTCTCACCATAACCATACCTAGAACTTCACTCTAAATTTTTAATTCAGTGGAATTAAAATGATACTTACAAGTCATACAAATTTCACATAGCAAATCTGCAAAAATATATCATCCATTACTAATATATGTTCTAAAAATCTTTTTGTGGAAATTCTGCATCTCGGTTATTTTGAATTTTTCATAAATATGCTTCTTACAGATGCTTTTTTTTTTTACTAATGTTTCATGGATATAATGAGTTGGGCTGAAAATAGTATGTACTACTTTTTCACACAAGAATTATTTTGCATCTGTTACTCTAATGTCCAGGTAATGGAAGATACAGGGTGATTCAATAAAATGAGAGGACATTTTGTTCAATTTAGCAGCAAATGGAGAGGTTACATTCTCCCAACATTTGCCAGGTAAATGCTGGATTATCTATTAGAAATAAACATAGCCAATTAATTATGAAAGTAAGAAGAATATACAATTAATATGCCAGAACAAAGAAGAGAAAACTTACATGGTACAGTATCTCAGTCACTAGAAGAAAATGAATCTTAGGGTTTTCGTTTTTGTTTTTTTGCAAATACCTGGCACTTCAGGATTTAGCTTGGTACAAAGCATAGGCATGAGTGTATAGCCCTCTAATAAAAATTGTAATGATAATAGTAGTAATACATTTAAATAAAAAATATGTATTGTGTTATTGAACTTTTATTAGATATTTAATAAAAGGCTAATACCTTCTGTCCTATCCCTTGTTTTCAGGTTCTCAGCATCCACAATAACCACCCATAAAAGAAAGTTTTGTTTATTCTCTGAGAAAAAAAGATGTAATATTATATAAATATATTCACTCGTATATACACAAACATGCACACACACAAACCAAATGTATGTATATGATTGCATGTGTGTATGTGTTAATATTCTTCATAGCAACCCCGTAAGATAGATGTTATCACCCCCATTTCTTAGATGAGGAACGTGAGTTAGGAAGAGAATATGATACTTGCCCCAAATCACATGGGTAGCTACAAGACATATTGAAATGATACTGCAGTTCAATCTGATTCTGAATCAAGAGCTCACATCCACTCCACTATACCAAATGCCTACTTGGTTTAAAAGTCTTCGTTTGTAGTAGATACCATTATAATCAAGAGCTAAACCAAAGTAACTATAAAGCAAGCAATACTGGGCTGATAGATGACAATAAACTGGTAGAGACACACAGAAATAGACCTTTTAGTCATAGTAGCATAAATATTATAAGTGAGAAATTTTTGGAATTACGTGTGTGTGTGTGTGTGTGTATCATCCTAAGACTTATTTTTCCAAGACATCCTAACCAAGACTTGTTTTTCCAAGACTTCTACATTTTTTCATTCCATCTTCACAGTGACCCTGCTTATTAGTTTCCTAGGACCAGTATAAGAAGATACCATAATCTTAAAAGAACATAAATTTATTCCCTCAGAGCTACAGGGTCTGAAATCAAGTTTTTAGCAGGGTTTTCCGCTCTCTGGAGGCTGAAGGAGAGCATCACTCGTTGCCCCTCCCAGCTCTGGTAGTTGACATCCCTGCACTGCCTCACTCCAGTCCCTGTTCCTGTGGTCACACTACCTCTCCCTATTCATTTTATATCAAATATCTCTTCCCATACTCTTTTAGGATACTTGACATTGGATTTAGGACCTATTCAAATAATCCAGGATCATCTCATCTCAAGATCCTTCCTTTAATTACTTCTGCAAAGACTCTTTTTCAAAATAAGGTAACATTCATAGGTTCTGGAGATTACATAGTGAACATATCTTTTGGAGGACTCCATTTAACCCATTACCCTCTGTGAGGTAGGTATAATGATCACAATTTAATGAGGATGAAATTGAAGCTTATTGTGGTTAAGTGACTTAAAAAAACTCACAGTTTTTCTGTGTCAAAATCAGGTTTAAAGTCTGCATTTGTTGAACTCCAAGCTTATTAAATGAAATGCCTCCTAAGGGTTCTGATCACCAAACAATTTGAATGTGTTGCTGGTGGGGTGGGGTTGGGGGAGGGAGGTGGTTGCCACACCACCAAGCGATTCTTGGACACCAGCTGAATGACCTACAATTCAACTCAATTCTGCTACCATCTACCCGGAGATAGCATCACATCCCAGTCCTACCAGACTGTCTCTCCCCCTGCCCCACACACTTCAGTTGCCAATCACAAGTCCAGATTGTTACTTGTGCTTCTGACCGACCTACTTACTACAGATTGGATGTTCCAACAATCCCTCCTGGGGTTTGATTAATTCGCTAGAGCAGCTCACAAAACTCAGAGAAATATTTTACCTACTAGGTTACTGGTTTATTATAAAAAGATATGCCAAATGGTAGAGATGCAGAGGACCAGGTATGTGGGAAGGGGTGCATGCCCTGTCCAGGCAAACCACTCTCCCATCTGCATATGTTCATCAACCCAGAAGCTCTGAAAACCTCAGCCACTTGGGTTTTCATGGTGGCAACATCATATAGGGATGGTTAATTATATCACTGGGCACTGGTGACTGATTCAATTTCTTATCTTATCCCACTACCCCTCCCCTCTCCCCAGGGACTGAGAGTTCCAACACTTTAATCACATGATTGGCTCCCCTAGCAGCCAGAACTCTCAGTCTTTAGATGGGGTCCAAAAGTTATCCCATTCCATAACAAACTACAACTTTACTGCTCTCATTGTAGCAAATTCAAAGGGTTTTAGGAGCTCTGTGTCAGGATGGGAAAGAAGACCAAATACACATTTCTTATAAATCACGATATCACACATCCTTATATCATAAAATATTTTATGTATGTATACTCATTTTTTTAAAAAGAAACTGGATATAGGGGCCCCTGGGTGGCTCAGTCGATGGGGTGTCTGCCTTCAGCTCAGGTCATGATCCTGGGGTCCTGGAATCAAGCCCCAAATTGGGCTCCCTGCTCAGTGGGGAGTCCACCTCTTCCTCTCCATCTGCCTCTCCCCCACCTCATGCTCTCTATCACTCTCTATCTAAAAAATAAATAAATTCTTTAAAAAAAAAAGAGAGAAGAAATTGGATCTATTCTTATTCCATAGAATGGATTAGTCTCCTCAAGTTAATTCTTGGGGTATCTTGAAAAACTGATGATGATGATGGTGGTGATAGTAATAATACCTTGAGCATCAATATATAATGTAAAGATAGCTCTATTGAGTGGTCCCATAAGTGACAATTGACTAAGTGTCTCTTATCTAGAATATCAGAAACCATAAAGTCTGTTATAACACTACAAGTAAAGTCACTTCCATTATTTCACTTCATCATTACTGCAATTTTACAAGCAAATGGATATTTCTTTAACTTTTCAAGAGCACCTTCATAACACATTTATAATTATCTATTTTTATTTAAAATTCCTTAAAAATTGAACATATGATTAATTTTTGATTGTGAAATAGTTACCTTTAAGTACTGACCAGCTGTTAATGCTTAGCTCTCTATTACTTAGGCTGAAATGCAGCCACTAGGCATTGACACAACTACATACATTGTTAAAACATTAAAATACCTCTGATTGGGCAGGTAAAGAGCCAATGACCTAACCGTCTGCGTCAGATCTTGGTCCATACCTTGGAATTTCCCAACTCCACCCAAAGTTTAGAAAACAAATTACTGACAGAGGCAAGGGCTTATTTTCTGTATAGCTGTTGTCACTGCTGAATGGCTGTTAAGCATTTTGAATTTTACCCCTCAATGATACCATACAGATGCATCGATTGAGTTGAACCCCACAGGCTCATACATTAGGGACTTTTTGACTTTTTTTGCTCTCCTACATGGACTACTATTCATAAGTCATGTGAAAGGAAGAAAAATAATTTCTTTTGTACCCTTCAAAGTTCTCAGCTAAGATCCCCCCAAATAAAAAGATAGATTAACAGGAGAAAAACAAATTTAATTATGTAATACATAAGGAACCCCATAAAGAGATGAGACACAAAGAAGTGACCAGACAGGAAGCTTTTATACCTTTTGGACAAGGAAACAATACATTTGTGAAGAATTGACAAGACAAAGGGGTTTGGGCTGGAGATAATAAACTAGTGAAGAAGTAACAAGGTTTGCTTAGTCTTCTAGGCCCTACATTCCCTCTCTCTGGTGATAAGGATGCCTGGTGAAAAGGGAGGGTGCCTTTCATAAGTGAGATTCATCTACTTTCAGGGGGACAAAGGACTACCAGATTGTCCTTTTTGTGTTGGCTGTTTCTTAAATACCTTTATTTCCAAATAACCAATCTGCCAAAGTAGAATATTTTGGGGTGACATATTCAGAACCCCCTACAGTCACAGTACCAAAAATTACTATTTTTGACATGTAATAAAGATATTATTATTTACTAAATAAAGGAATGCCTAGAAGATATTATCTATCTTTAAAAAAGAACCTATTGTCTATCTTATTCTCTTAAGGATTTTTATTACTGTTTATTTGTATTTTTTCCTTTAACTATGTATCCTCCTGACAATTTTACTATTCTGAGTGATTCTTTTCTGTTGTAATTCACATTGAAGCCTGAGTGCTTATTTCCAAAACACCGATATTCAAAGGAGATATTCTAGAAGATTGATTCTATGTCTTTGTTTAAAATTCTTTCATCAACAATTTTGGTTTAATGGATAGAAAAATATATGAACTGGAAAAAAAAAGGAAAGAAAAAAAAAGGAGCAGGCAAAGAAACCCAGGGTTAACAGTGGTCAGGAAATTAATGCTTGTCATGTGATGAGCATATGAATGCCATCAGCAAAGCCAAACAAAAGGAATGTAATTTTAGGTATGTTGTCAACATATCAATAACTGGATAATGGGTTCAAAAATATTGTACTGTGTAATCAAGAAAACCAAGCATTCTTGTTTTGTTTTTTTTTTAAACTCCACCTTCTTTCTAAGACTTTAAGATACAAGAAAGCTTCCCAAAGAGAGAAATCTATCCCATCTTGCCCCATTCTTTCCCCCAAATTTGTTTCCATTAATAAATAATATACTAGGTATAAATCTCACACCACAAACTGGGTGTAGAAATAAAATTATCCCTCCCCTCATAATTACTTTTAATTTTTATTAATTATTTTCAGCTTCATCTCCAGCAGGATTTGAAAATTTAGTCTTCGTCAGTTCAAGGACTCGGTGATTCAAAGTTTCCCTTGCCTCTCACCCTGGGTTTTAGTCTAAAGTCTCTGGAGGCTATTTGATTGCTAACGAATGCATTGGGTAAGATAGCTATTTGGTCTTCAGTCACTGCCACCTCTCCAGGATGAACTATACTGAGATAAACATTGTTCTTTAATAAACATTTTGTCTATCCATGTAAATAACTGGGACAAGCTAAGTTTTACCTGCTCTTTAATCATTAGTCTACATTTTTTTTTAAAGATTTCATTTATTTATTTGACAGAGAGAGAAAGAACAAGCAGGCAGAGTGTCTGGCAGAGGGAGAGGGAGAAGCAGGCTCCCCACTGAGCAGGGAGCCCAACCCAGGGCTCCATCCCAGGACTCCAGGATCATGACCTAAGCCAAAGGCAGACTCTTAACCGACTGAGCCACCCAGGCACCCCGACAGCTACATTCTTGATCACAGGCCCTCAGGTCTGGCTCACTCTCAAGTATTTCTGCTTTTCTTGAGCACTCAGGTAACACATCCCTGTTTTCACACTCCACTGTCCAGGGAATGCTAAGTGTATCAGAGACCCATTGACTATATACCTAGTATGGCCATCTTCTCTTTTCCTGCTCCTAAACTGTGCTCAGCAGGCAGGTGCTATGTGAAGCTGGTACCTTACTGTGTCCTCCCAGGTTGTCCCCTGCTTTTAGAGCCTCCAAACCTATTTGGAGTTTCTGTTACCCCTCAAGACCTTTCATTTCACCTCATTTAGAAAGCAGGGCACTGGGTCTATTCTCTCTGACTCTTCCTACCCCACTGTTTAGCCTACGGAATTTTCATCTAACATGGTCAGATCATCTTTGATAGGTTGTTAAGGGCAAAAATATAATATTCTGAATCTTGCAGGGTTTAAGAAGGTGAATCCCAGTAGTTAGAATTCTTGCATTTTCAAGTTGCTTTTTCTGCTAAAAACTATTATCATGCTATTAGTTTCAAAAGTCAACTTAAAAACCCCAAAACCTGTGGTGATTTGTCTAAATCCATTGGACTATGCACTTAAAAAGAGGACATTCTATCTTATTTAAATTATACCTCAATAAAGTTTATTTTAAAAGACCATAAAAACTCAAAATTTACTAAGTTTCTATTTCTTTGGTATTTTCTCTCAGTGAATTAGCAAAGAATACCCAGACACCATCTTATCTGTGGAGTGTATTAATTGAGATGAGAGGATGCAGGAAGGGGGAAAAACCTCAAAGTAATATCTTATAGGATATTAATAACAGCAATAATAGTGGTGATAAAAACTAACACAGGTTACTATTGTGTGCCAGAAAACACAGAATTTATATCAGCTGATCCCCACTATAATTCTATAAAATCACTTTATGATTAGCTAGATTTCAAGAGAGCTGAGGCTTAGGAGATTAAAAGAAGTATATAAGATCTTGTTTTTGGTGGGGAGTGATTTAAAAGTCTTAACCACGACTCTACACCAATACTTAAAGGTGTTTTTTCTGGTCAAAGCTATGATCATAATACAATAAAAATGGTATTGGTAATGTGATGTTGATGATGATGACATGGGAAGGATAAACTAATACTGGCCATTTTTAACATCAATGCCTGTCATTGCTCAGTGTCCAATCTGCATTTATCCACTTTCATCTCACAAAAGTCTTATGACAGTATTATTTGTATTTTCTCCATATTAACCATGAGAAAACTGAGTCTCAGGGAGGATAAAGAACATGCTTCCAATCTTACAGCTAAAAAGTATTACAGGTTAGACAGGAATATATGTTTGTTTGGCATTAGAGCTCATTCAGCCACTTTGGTTCAATCCTCTCAATAACTTGCTTCTCTCTCTCTCTCTTAAAAAATAAACATATTACTTCTGTTGTTACAATGTTTGGTTCTTGTACTCCATGACTTAACAAGCATTGCATTATTGTGATTGTTGACTAAATAATAAAAGTCACTGATTTTCAAGAACAGTTCACACAGTCATCTTGCACAAAGACAGGGGCTGATAAAATGGGAAGAAAAAGAACGAACCCCTTCTTCAGCTTTGATTTGTATCAATACCTTCGTATCCATATATTCACATTCATCTAGCCATCGATCTTTTATCTATCTCTCTCAATAGATTTGTTAAATTTATATGTGGTTTTGTTTTAAGGCAACATGTGAAGCTAGGATGAAAGCAGGCAGAGAAGAGTAGGAACTTTTACAGCTCCCTTTTGTTCCTTCTCTCAACCAACTGAAAAGTAATGCATTATAACCACTTCTTGAATCCACGAATGCACATAAACTCACGAGCAATTATTTACTAGGCTCCCGTGGGTTCTTAGTACTTAGTGTGAAAATACATTGCTCTACAAATTCAAGAGGTTCAGGGGAAAAGGGAAATGAGAGCCTAATGGAATAACTTCAGTCTTGACATTCAGAGCCTTGCATGAAATCCATTCTGGAAGCAAAGAAATTTTGGCCAGCATTGGAAGACCGTAATGATATGAAATAAGCAAGAACCAACAATTGGACCTTTAGGTTGGATGTGTGTATTTGGAACTGAGGAATCAGGAGGCCCTTGAGGGTAGAACAAGGGGAAAAAAGGAAAGCTCGAGAAATACAAGATGAGCTTTGATGATCTCCAGGCAGGCAAGAAGGTAGAGGCAGTGGTAAAGCTCCATTTAAAGTTGTATTTTCAGAGTTATTTTCTTCAGTACTGCTTAACACTGTAATTTTATTAGCCACTGGACTGAGACAAAGATGAATTCAGCAGCTCAATGTAAACGGAACATATCTTAGCAACTCCCATGGAAAGTCACTGCGTTCTAAATGACATGCTGCCATAGACAGCAACAGAAAGAAAAATAGTTTTGCTTTAGGGAGAAAATCATGCTCACCCAGGAAGATTTAGTATTTACATATGATTGGAAAAGCTCTCTATAGCCTCAAAGGCAAAGACCCTTTTTTTCTTCCTGTAGTTTTACAGCAATTTGTAACCCTAAAAATATTTAAACAATTTATTTTGCTTCAAAATGTGAAAACCCACAGGGATAAATGGTTCTTCCAGCTCTTGCTATTTATATAAGAATATATTGAGTATATAAAGAACATAGGTTTAAATGTTCAAATTAACATTCTTTATTTTAAATAAATAAATTTCACATGTGAAACACTAATTCAAGCAGCCTAGTGAAGTGGTGATTTGCAAAGGTGAATTTGTTCAAATATTAGTTGAAGCAATTGAACAATATAGAGTTCAACATTTTATTCTGGGGCATAGAAATCAGGCAGTTCCCAGGTACTCCTGCATTGATTATACTAGTGGTTTTGAAATTCAAAACAATATCCAGGGTAAATTAGAATTACAGGTTTATCAAAGTTGATATACCTTTCTACTTCATCAAGCCGTATCATTACTTAATGAAGCTATTAGGATACAGAAACTGTAAGAGTAACAGGGAGAAGCAGCTGGTGGCGCCGGTGACCTAGTGAGAAAGTGAAATTTCCTGTTTCTACGAAGTCGACCTTTGACCTCCCAGTAGCCCAGAAGGTATATGTAGCAACTAGGATATGAGGTTGAAACACTTCGTTAAAATTGCATCATGTTCAGCATTTTGCAACCACCGCCTAAGCCATCAAATTGAACAGTGTACACTATATGCCACTGTAATGTATGTCAGTGCTCAAGAAAAAACAAACAAATAAAAAAACAACATACAGATAACATGACTCACCTAAGTTATGGACCATTAAACTTATGAGGCCCTAGAGGCCATGGAAGCAAACTGCACTTTATTGCTCTCTCTTGCAAGGTTTTCTTTATTTATACCTTCCTTTTCTTCTAGACTGGGAAAAATAAAAAAAGTGAAAGTAAACTATCATGGTCTCAGGTCTGTGGAATCCTTATGTCCCCTTTAAATCTTCATAAATAAAAGAAAACAGATATTTCTTAAATAAAAATAGCACTTCAATAAATATTCAAGGGGAAAACAGAATTATGTATCCCCGTGAAATTATCGTTTTATGTTGAAATGGCATTTTTTTCTCTTTCATCATGTAATTACCTTCAAGAGTCTAATGAAGAAAATATAACAAATGGCAGGCAGTTGCCACAGCAGCATTTTTTTTCTTACATGTAGACAACTTTTCTTCCTTCTTCCATTTCCTTTGCTTTGTTTTTAATAGGATAAAAGCCTCTCTAATAAATGCAATTTTGTAATTTCACTAGTCCCAGTTTCTGGTTTTGCTTCATATAATGAATAAATTTGAAAAAGGATATACATCCCAATAATGGAATATGTTCGTACTTAATTAGTTGGTGGTATTATTTTGAAGTGGTATTATTTGAAGACACAATGCTACTGACAAATATAGTGGTTTCCTGCTTCATGAGGTAATTAATAGTGTTGTTTATTGTTCTGTAAGTTTTCTCTTTTGTCAGACATAATTTGTTAAGTAAATTAGACGCTAAAATGCATATGGACTTAACAGATACCAAATAATAAAGTATTATCAAGGATTTAATGATACAGAAATAGCTCTGGGAAAAAATAGTTATTCTGATGCAAATAGTTGCTATGGTGATAGCTTGAAATCACTGTGTGATTTTTTTAAAATATATTTTAAGAACATGTGAATTTTACTAACATTAAAAAAAAAATCTAGACTACACCAGATTTACCAAAAACTAAAAATAAATTTAAAAAACCCTTAGCTTTATTTTTCCAAGTTTTCATATGTTTCTATTTTATATCAACCATTTGGATATCGACTTGTCCCACCAGTGAGATGTTTACTCACAAATATGAAAACCATATCAAATGGAAGAAGAAATTCATGTATTGCTTGGGGGGATNAAAAGCTCAACAAAAATTCAGTGTCAAATATATAGTATATACACAACAGTTTGTTACATGAGCAAATTAATACTCTAATTATGCCATTTACCCCACCCTCATTTCAATGACATACATTGAATCCCTGCACTATGTTTTCAGAAATATTTCCCTACAATATGTAAAACTTAAAACAGTAGAAGACATAGTATCTAAACCTAATGAATTAGTTACACTCACGGGGATACAAATTCTAGTGTTGAAAAGCAAGCATTACCTAAACAAAATAATAAAAGACAATGGATGGTCATCCATTACTTTTCAAAATGCCAGACAATACTTCTTAAGTCAAATGGAGACCGTTGGAAAGGTCATCTAAAAATATTGCCATACATAGAGGAATGATTCAGGGACTATGTCAAATGAGTTAAATTAAAATGAGGCCATGGATGTAGTCTCATATATTGGTGCTTAAAACGTCATCAGTCATGACTTTTTGAAAGAATAAATAGATGAGAGAAGACTATCTTCACTCTCTTTCACACTTATTTCTCAATTAATTTATTCTATGTTTTCACCAGCCAATAGATTGTTCTCAAATAATCTTGAATTCCTAATGATTGGGTCAAATACATCTGTGTGTGTGCATATACACGCACAAACACCCATATAGCTAAGGTAACACACAGGGAGCTAATCTTCATTAATAATGGTATTTGGCAACCATTTATTTAACTGTTTAGAATCTACCTATCACATTCTGGTTGATTAATTTATTTGATTTCTGTAGCAATTCTGAAAAACATCATAACTGCAATTTCACAGATTGAGACACAGAAGCAAAGTAATGAAGGGTCTGAATCAAGGTAAGGACTCAAATCCAGGCTTTTTGATTAGAGACCCCACACACTTGCTAATCTCATATTTTATTTCATGTTGCTTCAGTTTCACATATTGTATTTTATGATTTGAACATTTACTCTAAAATCTCCTATGCCTCTTTAACAAAATCGTTGTGGAACAATCCTTTAGAGGGGGACCAATACTTCTGAGTCAGCTCTGATATGTTGCTGATTCAATGACAAGCGCTGAAGAGCTGTCCAATCTGTGTGAAAACCTATAGTTCTTGGTCAATTAGGCAGTCTACCCAAATCTTCTCAAAAAGATTATTTGAAGAAAAATTAATACTGTTATTAATAATAAACAAAAAAACATTACATAGAAACACATATTTTGAGATTCTAAA